>NC_135332.1:104722589-105028379 GCF_023851605.1 Tamandua tetradactyla | reverse complement strand
TAATTTCTCCCTCATTTTTGAAGAACAATTTTGCTGGATATAGAAGTCTTGGTTGGCAGTTTTTCTCTTTTAGTAATTTAAATATATCATCCCACTGTCTTCTAGCTTCCATGGTTTCTGCTGAGAAATCTACACATAATCTTATTGGGTTTCCCTTGTATGTGATGGATTGTTTTTCTCTTGCTGCTTTCAAGATCCTCTCTTTCTCTTTAACCTCTGACATTCTAACTAGTAAGTGTTTTGGAGAATGTGTATTTGGGTCTGTTCTCTTTGGGGTGCGCTGCACTCGTTGGATCTGTAATTTTAGGTCTTTCATAAGAGTTGGGAAATTTTCAGTGATAATTTCTTCCATTAGTTTTTCTCCTTCTTTTCCCTTCTCTTCTCCTTCTGGGACACCCACAACACGTATATTTGTGCGCTTCATATTATCATTCAGTTCCCTGATCCCCTGCTCAAATTTTTCCATTCTTTTCCCTATAGTTTCTGTTTCTTTTTGGAATTCAGATGTTCCATCCTCCAGTTCACTAATTCTAGCCTCTGTCTCTTTAAATCTACCATTGTAGGTATCCATTGTTTTTTCCATCTTTTCTACTTTGTCCTTCAATCCCATAAGTTCTGTGAGTTATTTTTTCAGACTTTCTGTTTCTTTTTTTTGTTCAGCCCATGTCTTCTTCATGTCCTCCCTCAATTTATTGATTTGGTTTTTCAAGAGGTTTTCCATTTCTGTTAGTATATTCAGAATTAGTTGTCTCAGCTCCTGTATCTCATTTGAACTATTGGTTTGTTCCTTTGACTGAGCCATATCTTTAATTTTCCTGGCGTGATCCCTTATTTTTTGCTGGTGTCTGCGCATTTAATCAGATTTCCCTGGGTGTGGGACCCAGCAGGTTGAAAGATTTTCCTGTGAAATCTCTGGGCTCTGTTTTTCTTATCCTGCCCAGTATGTGGCGCTCGTCTGTCTGCGCGTCCCACCAGTAAAAGATGCTGTGGCTCCTTTAACTTTGGAAGACTCTCGCTGTGGGGGAGGATCACCAGCCGAAGTGGCTTGGGGGAGTGCCGCTCCAAATCTCCCAGCCGGCCCGGGAATCTGCACGTGGGGGTGGGGGCCGCCAGCCGACGCAGCTTGAGGGGACCGCCTGTCCAAATCTCTCAGCCGGCCCGGGAAGGAGGGAGGGAGGGGTTCCGGCCACCAGCCACCACGGCCCGGGGAAGCGCGTGCCCCTCGGGAATCTCACCGCAGTGGATTCTCCCAGCCTGTTCAGCCATTCCAGAATGGGGTACGCTGTCTTTTTGGTCTCTGTCCTGGCTCCGGGAGCTGTTCTGTACTGTTTCTGTTTCTTTAGTAGCTGTTCTGGAAGAGGAACTAAGACCCGCGTGTCTTACTAAGCCGCCATCTTCAGATTCGCCATTCTTTTTATATACTTGTTTTTGTGTGTGTGCTGTATGACAGGATCATATTTCATTATTTTTCCCTATGAGTATCCTATTATTGCAGCATCATTTGTTGAATTTTTGTTTTTTGTTTTTTTTCTTGCCTTGTTTTGCTTGTTTGTGGTTTTTTTGGAAGTGCATGGACTGGGAATTGAACCACAGGGTCTCCTGCATGGCTGGCAGAAATTCTGCCACTGAACCACCCTTGTACCCCCCTTATTTACTTTTATTTAGCTTCATTATCTTACTAGTTTATTCAATAGTTTATTAATTTATTTGATAAAATGTATTGTGATGTCTCATGGCATCAACTTTTTTTCTTTTTGGCCTTTAGTTTTTGTTTGTTTGCTTGTTTTTATTTTGGCCTTTATTTTTTTAATAACTCCCTTTTTTCATTTTTTAAATAATTTTTTAATTTTTTAAAAGTATAACAACAAACAAACTCAAACAATCTTAACATATGATCATTCCGTTCTACATATATAATCAGTAATCCACAATATCATCACATAGTTGCATATTCATCATCATGATAATTTCTTGGAACATTTGCATCTATTCAGAAAAAGAAATGAAAAGACAACAGAAAAAAAAATCATAGATACCAAACCCCTTACCCCTCCCCTTCATTGATCAGTAGCATTTCAATCTACTATATTTGTTTTAACATTTGTTCTCCCTATTATTAATTTTTATTCCATATGTTTTTCTTGTCTGTTGATAAGGTAGATAAAAGGAGCATCAGACACAAGCTTTTCACAATCACACAGTTACATTGTGAAAGCTATATCATTATACAATCATCTTGAAGAAATATGGCTACTGGAACATAGCTCTATTTTTTCAGGCAGTTCCCTCCAGCCTCTCCATTACATCTTGACTAACAAGGTGATATCTATTTAATATGTAAGAATAACCTCCAGGATAACCTCTCGACTCTGTTTGGAATCTCTCAAACATTGACACTTTATTTTGTCTCATTTCTCTCTTCCCCCTTTTGGTCCAGAAGTTTTTCTCAATCCCTTGATACTGAGTCTCAGCTCATTCTAGGATTTCTGTCCCATGTTGCCAGGAAGGTCCACGCCCCTGGGAGTCATGTTCCACATAGAGAGGGGAGGGCAGTAGGTTTGCTTGTTGTTTTGGCTGAGAGAGAGAGGCCACATCTGAATAACAGAAGAGGTTCTCTTGGGGGTGACTGTTAAGCCTAAATTTAAGTAGGCTTGACCTATCCTTTGCGGGGTTAAGTGTCATATGAACAAACCCCAAGATTGGGGGCTCAGCCTATATCATTGGTTGTCCCCACTGCTTGTGAGAATATCAAGAATTCTCCACTTGGGGAAGTAGAATTTTCCCCCTTTCTCACCATTCCCCCAAGGGGACTTTGCAAATACTTTTTTACTCACTGTTCAAATCACTCTGGGATTTATTGGGGCATCACTCTGGACAAATCTACAAAATCTTATGCCCTCCTCAAGGTTCCATGTACTTATGTGTTCAATTAAGCTGTCCACATAAGTTATATTAAGAATTGCACTAGTCAAAATAGAAATTTTGTACCAAATATACATTTTTTTACTTTAGTCTCATGCATAAGTTAAAATTTTAAAATATTGATTACCATCTATTTCAACACCCTGCAATTTTGACATTCCTTTGTTCTTCCTCATGCAAAAACATTTTTAAATTTGTACATTCAGTCACTATCATTATACACTCTAGGCATTCCTAGATATACCATCTCAGTCTTTATCGTCTATCTTTTTTTTCTGATTTCCTTTGTGCCCCCAGCCCTCCTCCCTCTGTCATTCTCAAATTCAGCTTCATTCAGTGTACTAACATAATTGCATTTCAGTTAGGTAGTATTGTGCTGTCCATTTCTGAATTTTTACAATCAGTCCTGAATAACTAGCTTTTAATAATGTGACTCTTAAGACACGTGTGTTTTGTAGTTTACACATGAATGATCCTTATATTTTGTTCTAATGCTTATATCTAATCTCTATCTTCCTTTCTCATTTGCCTCTGCAGCAACATTATTATGTAAATGCTGAGTTGTTTTGCCCTGGAAAGTGGGAACTGATGGGGAAACAGAGCTTGTGTAAGTGGGCCAAGGTCAAAAAGTCTCCAGGGACAGCTGCCAATCAGTGTTAGTCAGACATATGGCCTTGTGACCTCTTCTCATTGCCTCACAGTTATAGTTAAATGAGTAGGGTAGTCTTTTTGGTCAATTTTAGTTTTGTAAAAAAGAACTTTTTTTTTGTTTGTAGTAAAAACTTTTCTTTCACCACCCTGGATTTTCTCCATGGACGCCATAACTCACCTTTCTTCACCCCTTTTGCTGTTCCCAGGTCAACAGGAGATCGTCTTATTTTAAACACCATACTAATAACTGTTAGTCACACTTTTGGATTATTGACTATTCCAGGGCACTGGTCTTTCCTCTGAGAAAGTCTTTGTCTTTATTGCATAGTCTGTAGAGAGAACTGGTTAAGTTTAAAAAACTGACTAGGCAGGCCTGGTTTGGGGAACTAGACTTTGAAGTTAACCACCATTAATACTCTTTCAAGGAGAATTTATTTTCACCTTCTTCCCAGTGGAGTTTTGGTACTTCAAACAACCATGAAGTGAGAGTTGATGACCTTCCTCCGATTCAGCTGCTCTATTCTTCAGTGAATCAGTAGTTAATAAAAAAAATGTAGGTTATCTTAGGCAGTGTTCTCAAACTTGTTCCAAAGAATAGAAGATTCCAACAAAACTCTGGAGGCTGGTGTGGAAAGCTATTGGTAATATTTCACTTTCTTTAGTTAATACTGATGGTAAATGGAAACAACGTTCTCAGTTTTATTTTACTAAACTCTAAAAAGCATGGCAGAGCCTTGTCACTCTTCTAGCCACTGTGCCTTTTCTTCTTCGGGTCAGGGCATTGGTTCCCTGTGTCTGCCATAACAAATTACTTCAAACTGGGTGGCTTAAAACAACAGAAATTTATCCTGGAGGCCAGAAATTTGAAATCAAGTTGTCTGTAGAATTCTGCTCCTTCCAAAGGCCCTGGAGTGGAGGTGGGGGAATCATTCCTTGCCTCTTCCAACTGCTGGTGACTCCAAGGTTCCTTGGCTTGTAGCTGCATCACTCTTATCTTTGCCTGCATCTTCAGATGGCCTTTTCTTCTTCTGGTGACTGTTTTCTCTTCTTCTGTCATGTAATTGATACTGATCGTTGGATTTAGGGCTCACCTGGATAATCCAGGATGGTCTTATCTCGGGATCCTTAATTATATCTGCAAAGACCATTTTTCCAAATAAGGTCACATTAATAGGTTCTGGCGGTTAGAGGAAGGCCATATCTATTTTTTTTTGGTGGTGGAGGGCTACATTCTACCCACAGCAGACAGTAAGAAACCAGTCTTGTGTCTAACTGTCTGAGATAGATGAATAGTGCTACAAAATCCTTCTTACTTGGGCCTTCTCACATTCAACCCACGTTTTAATCACTCAAGATTGATTAGTGAGAAATTTAACTGAGACAGACCAGTTAAAACTCAGTAGTAGACTGATTTTGGTCTATAACCAGTGTTTGGGAACCACTAGGTTTCTTACCTAATATCTTTTTCTCTGTTAACTGCTCGTAGGGCTTTTGTTCCTGTTAATTAATTTCAGATAGTTAGATTTATGGAGGTGGGGAAACCAGAAGTGAATTGGCAGTTGTTGGATTGAACTTTGTTCCCTTATTTCCGAAATGTTAGTAGAAAGAAGTTTGATTACTGATACAATATCAAAGCTTTGAGAAGGAATTTGTTCATTTGTTTAACAAATGTTTATTAGGGAGTTCCTACAAAATGCAAGACAAATGTTCAGCAACGAACAGGGTAAATTTAGTCCCTGTTGCCATGAAACTTACATTCTAGGTATGGAAAGAGATTGAAAAGTTAATAAAAAATTAATTGAAATATTGCCATGAAGGGGAAGTTGTGAGAGCATGTAAAAGCAGGAAAGGCTTCCTTGAGATGTGGAAATTAGAATGAGTAGGAGATACCTAGGCAGGGGAGAAGGGTGGTGGCACGTATTGGTGCAGCAGTGTTGAAATTCCAGAAATAGAGAATAGCTTGTGCCGAGATGCTGAGACAGGCTAGAGCATGAAGGTTGGTGTGGCAGGAGTACAGACAGCTGTAAGGTGTAATAAAGGTTATGTTAAGGTGTTGTAGTACATCAGAGATGATAATGTAGATTTGGGTGATCACAGTAGAGAGGCAGAAACTTGGGTGAGTTTAGACAGAGTTTCTTACTTTTTCATGTCATGGCACATGCAAAAATGCTTTAAAAAGAAAACATATGTATATATATATATTCTGGGGTAAATGAACAAGGATGACCAGGGGCTGGGGAGGATCCATATCCTGACATAGCTATAACCCATTTGCCTGATGGAGAAACTTCAGTTTAAGAGATGGGAGGGAAAATTGATCAAACTTGGTCTTTGGGAAAAGAGGAAGAGTGTGAATCAAGGATAGATTCCAGGCAGGTTTTTGGTTTAAGCAGTTGGCCACTGGAAGTGCTTCTGAGATTTAGAACACAGAGAGGAGATGGTATGTGGAAAGGTCATGGGTTCAGTGTGTTTATGTTGAGTGTGAAGCTTCTGTAAATCATTCAGATGAAATGTTGAATAGGCAGATGGGTCTGGAACTCAAAGGAGAGAGGAATTCAGTAGCACCAAATAGATGTTAGCTAAAGTCAATTAGGAAATAATGTAGCACGAAGCTGTTAGGAATTTACACATTTAAAAGGTAGAGGGCCATGCGACAGTATCTCAGTGGCCTGCCATGCCAGAGACCCGGGTTCGATTCCGGGTGCCAGCCCATGCTAAAAAGAAAAAGAAAAAAAAAAAGAAAAGTCAGGTTAGAGGAGGATGTGGGATGAGTTAGCAAAGGAGACTGAGGACTAGAAAGTTAAGGGAGATGGAAGAAATACTCAGAGAGGTTAATGTGGAGAACATTAAGGGAAGAGAATGGTTAAAAAGGAGCGTTTTGCTAACTATATAAAATCCTGTTCGGAGGTTGTGCTGGTTTGAAAGGAAGTATGCCCCATAAGAAAAGCCATGTTTTAATATAAATCCCATTTCATAAAGGTAGAATAATCCCTATTCAATACTGTATGTTTGAAACTGTAATCAGATCATCTCCCTGGATGATGTGATTTAGTCAAGAGTGGTTGTTAAACGGTATTAGGGGATGACATGACTCCACCCATTTGGGTGGGTCTTGATTATTGGAGTCCTATAAAAGAGGAAATATTTTGGAGAATGAGAGATTCAGAGAGAGCAGAGAATGCTGCAGCACCACGAAGCAGAGAGTCCACCAGTCAGTGACCTTTGGAGATGAGGAAGAAAAACACCTCCCGGGGACCTTCATGAAACTGGAAGCCAGGAGAGAAAGCTAGCAGATGACACCGTGTTCACCATGTGCCCTTTCAGCTGAGAGAGAAGCCCTGACTGTGTTCACCCTGTGCCTTCTCACTTGCAAGAGAAATCCTGAACTTCATCGGCCTTGTTGAACCAAGGTATCTTTCCCTGGATGCCTTTGATTGGACATTTCTATAGACTTGTTTTAATTGGGACATTTTCTCAGCCTTTGAACTGTAAACTAGCAACTCATTAAATTCCCCTTGTTAAAAGCCATTCTGTTTCTGGTATGTTGCATTTCAGCAGCTAGCAAACTAGAACAGAGGTCAAGTAATATGAAGACTGAAATTTTTCCATTGAATTTAATGCCATGGAAGTGATTGATGAGATATTAGAGCTGCTTCTTTGGAGGCTTGTGCAGTAGCCAGATTGCTGGCTATAACCTGCAAGTTGTGAGGAATGAGAGGGAGGTTAGGAAATGGAAGCAGTAAAATGACAGTTCTTTTGAGAATTTTATCTGTGATGGGAAGGACAAAGATAGGGTATGGGCTAGCCATGGGGGTTGAGGTGAGATGAAGTAAAGGCAGAGAGCCTGGTGGTATAGGAGGATGAAGAGAAAATCAAGAATTTAAGGTACTTGAGAAAATGGAAAGGAATTGGTAGAGGAATTAGGAAAGAATGAATACAAGTGAATGTAGGTTTATATGATTGGCAGTGGACAGTCGAGACAGTTTCTTATTCATAGTTTTGTCTTCTCTGTGAATCAGAGCCTAGGTCATATTTTGAGTATGAGAAGGCAGAATACTTTAGGGGCAGAGCAATGTGAAATAGTCATTGTAGAGAATGGGAGCCTGAGTTTTCCAGAGAAATGTGGTAGGATTCATAGGTGGTATTCTCTCGTGGGCCACCCAGTTTAGGTTGATTCTAAAATGCCTGTTGCCTGCTTTTTATTTGGTTGTCTGGCTGCCCTTTTAGTATTAGAGGGGGTGAATAATTGTGTTCATCCAGGGAGGCAATTATGGCAGATTGGTGCCATGAAAGTATAACCAAGAAATTAAGAATTAACAAATGATTAGGATTACTGAATCGTTACATAGATTTTTTTTTCTTTCCATATTGTAGAATAGCCATTACTGTAACTGAACTAGTCTCAGTCCTGTGTATCAGAATCATTAGATTCAGATTACTATTGGGATGGTTATTTTAGACTATAGTTTCAACCCTGTTTAAACTTGATGTTATAATGGTAACAGCTCCATCCCCACCTTGTTTGAATCTGTGAAAACCCTGAACTCGTTGGATTCCGGGAGACAGATTTTTGGGCTTATAGGCCATCTGATCTGCTTCGTGTGTAGCAATAAACTCTTTCTTTCTTTGAAACCCTGGTGTCATAAATTGGCTGTTATGCGCATCAGGCATAGAACCCCACTTTGTTTGGTATCAGAATAGAGGAGCCAAGAGAATTTTGTGAGTCAAGGCAATGAAGATTTAAGATGAATGTGAAAAGATGTGAAGACAGGAGGTGGAGCATATAGGAAGAAAGTGTAAGCAAGAGAATGACAGAATCCAAGAAGAAACTTGAATAAACAAGATGGAAAAATAGGAGGTTGTGATCAGAGAGTGAATTTTTCATTCTGCACATCCTTTATGTAGTGGAACCTAAACCTGTATGTTGAGGAAGTTTTCATCACTGGTGGGGAGTGTGTTTAAGTAGGTGTTACTGAGTATCTGCTTTGGTAGTACTATCTATTTAATAGGTTTAGAATGGTATAACTTAACTCATTTGCTTTGGAGACTGCATATGGATGAAAATCTTTTTTGTTATTGTTTTTTTTTTTTTTTTGAAAGAGCCATATTTTGGGTATCTCATAATATCCTGCAGTTCTTATGATGGATCCAAACAAGCATGGCTTTCTTAGCAGGGTGACTGAATCCATTAAATTATTATTAACTACAGAGAAATTTCAGCAAGAATGAAAATGTGATTTGGAAGGTGAATTAGGTTTGGGTTCATGACAAGCTCTATGATAGGAATGTAAGAATGAGTGTTTGATACAGCATAGGGGAAGGGGGCACGGTCATTGAGGATAAAGAAATGAAGGAAAGAGAATTTGGGATGTTGGCCACATGGAAGTTGAAATCACTTGACTACAAATGAGTGGAGGTTTAGGAGAAGCCTTTGTTGAGGATGGGGAACAGCTGGAGGTTGGTTGATGGCCAGGGTGAGGCGGGGTGGAGCTGAGTATAACTGGATGATATGAGCCTCAAAGGAACAGGGTTTTGTCTGTTCTCTTTTCTTTCTAAGGGTATGGGGAAATAGTGACCTGGAGAATGTAGTGGGAAGCCAGAGCTAACTCTCCTCCAGACCCTGAGCATTAGGGGAATAACAGTAGTGCAGTGATTCTCTCTCTCTCTCTCTCTCTTTTTTTTTAAACATTTTTAATGACAGATCTTCACACTCATATAGTCCATTCATAGTGTATAATCAAAGGCTCATGGTATCATCACATAGTTATGTATTCATCACCATGATCAATTTTAGAACATTTGCATCACTCCAGAAAAAGAAATAAAAAGAAAAAATTCATACATCCCATACCCCTTACCCTTCCCTCTCATTGACCACTAGTACTTCCATCTATCCAATTTAATTTATCCCTTATCCCCCCTATTATTTATTTTTTATCCGTATTTTTTTTTTTACTCATTTAACCATACCCTGGATAAAAGGAGCATCAGACACAAGGTTTTCGCAATCACACATTCTCATTGTAAAAGTTACATTGTTATATAATTGTCTTCAAGAACCAAGGCTATGCAGTGATTCTCTTAAGTGTGGTTCTGTGCCTGGCAGTTGCTGCACTCCTGGGAATGTGTCAGAAATGCAGATTCTCAGTCCCATCCCAGACCTACAGAAACTGAAACTGTGAAGGGTGGGACTCAGCAAAGTGTGTTTTCACATGCTCTCCCGGTGATTCTGTCAGGGAGGGATGATTGAGAGTGAAGGGAGTGAAGTAGTCTGGCTGACCCACAAGAGATCTGATGAATTTCAACTTGGAAGTTTTTTCAGAGGGAGGCAAAGCAGTGGACTTACTGGACATGGGTCTTGGCTCTAGTGATCCTGGGTGACACCAGGCTGATAATTATAGTCTCAGAGCACGTGGCAGAAGCTTGGGCTCCGCTTGGTCCTAGGAGCTGCCGTTTTTCCCAGCAGTCATTATGAGGACAAGTTGATTTAATATTGCTTTGGTTTTCTTTGCAGTGGTTTTTTTTTCTCATGGGCAGGCTCTGAGAATCAAACCCAGGTCTCCAGCTCGGTAGGCGAGAATTCTTTCCACTTTTTTTTTTTCATCTTTGCAGTGTTTTTAAAACATAATTTTCATAATATACAAATTAAACTTATTTAAACTTTATTTAAACTTTTCCCATCATAAAAGTGAGTTGTTATTGCAAGAGATAGTTGCTTTGGAATTCAGATGTATTTTTCCTCTAAAAATACTGTGGTAAAGATTTTTCATAAAAGTGTATCCTGATCACGCTATCTAGAATAATAGGTATGCTATTGTCATTGTGACACTAAGAAGGCATTTTTTTGGAAATGATCATTCATCTGTTGCAAAACAGTTGAAGGTTAACTGTAGAATGGATGATAAAGATTTGTGGAGGTGGAATAATTGGAGCTGGGTTGAAGAAGCCGCAGGGCTGAGATATACCCAATTTTAATAGCTGTGATTCTCATCTCAGTTCAGTGTTTGGCCACAGATCTGTAATTTACAAAGCAGCTGGCCTTGTCTAGGCTTCTGGGGACAGAGAAGAACCCTAGCAGCTATGGCAGTATCGGGGCCAAGCTAGGATTATGAAAGGAGCTGCAAATTGGGGTGAGGGGATTTGTTAGCTAGCCCTTATTGATCTAATAAAATTTTGTTGCGTGAGTGACTTCAACAAATATTTACATGTCGTTTGTGCCAAGAAACATTTTATAAGCAAGGTAATTGAGGCTCAACAGTTTGATGATTTCCCCTAAATCAAAGTTAATGGGTAAATCAAGAATTGAATCCAGGTCTGAAGCCATACCAGGCTGCTCCCCCTGGGAGTATGGTAGGTTGGTTTTGGGTGATCCCATGAAGCATCTCTTTGTGCTCTCATCATCCCTCCAGAAACAATTAAACAAACAAAAAAAGCCTCCTAAATAATTGTGTAATGAATGTTTAGGTGGAATGGTGGGATGATGGATCATCTTACACCCCTGTCAACAGATATTTAGTCATCATTTAGCCTTGCAGCAAGCATGACCTTAGTGGGGCAGATGCTTGAGGAAAGGGATGGGGGAGGCACCGGTCAGTCTTGTTTAGGTTGGCCTTGATGCCTTGTTCTTGGCCATCCCAGCTCTGGGCCATCAAATACTGGTACTGTGGGTTGCTAAGTCCTTTTCAGAACATTTACATGTTTAATTTGTGTAGGAAACCTTACATTTGAGTGAAAAAAATAAAGATTTATAAACAACTTTGAAAGGTTGCTATCTTGTTCTAGATACCACTCATGCTAAATTAATTTAGTCTACTAATCAGAGCTCTGAAGAATTCTCTGAATTGCTAATCTTAGAACAGTGGAAGAATGGTATTAATGTTGGGCTGATTTCAGTTCCCAGAGGAGGAACTTGCAGATGGGGATGGGGGAAAAGTAGAGAAAAATCAGAATGCAGTTGTACATTTTCTATTTCCCTTTTTGAGATTTTTTCCTAGCTTACTTGTCTTCTAAAGTTTTCTTTCTTTCCCTCTACCCCTCCCCTTCCTCCCAATCTTCCTTCTCCTTTCTTCCCTCTCTCCTTCCTTTCCTCTTTTCCTGTCTTCCTCCCTCCTGCCCTTCTTTCCTCCCATCCTTCTCTCCCTCCTTCCTTAGTGGAACATTTTGTTATTTTTGCTTTACATTTACTATTGAAAGAATTACTCCTGGGAGGGTAATGTTTGGAACTAAGAATTCTGAAGCATTAATTAACTTCTTACCATTTGTGGCTCTGTTTACTCAAACTTAGTAGGCACAGGGATAGAAGTTTCTCTAGGGCTGTATCAAGCTGTTTCTGGGCTTGGGGCCATATTTTATAACAAGACTTGGTATTGATCATTTTATTTCAGTTTAAAATGATTCAGTGATTAGGCTGAAGCCATTAAGGTCTGAATCCTTGAAAATAAAATGGTCAGCACAATTTGTTTTGTCTCTTTTTTCACTGCATGCTTGATTTTAGGGTTTGAAGTTAGGAGATAGGCCCAACAGAGAAAGGAATCCCTCAAGTGGGAGAGAGGCTGTCTGATTGTTGGGTCTGCATTTAAGCCTGAGTGATTGGCAGCGTTTGACCATGAGGAAGAGGCCTCTAAAAATAACTGGTGAGCAGGGTATGCAGTCAGGTCCAATTTCAGTTCTAGAGGCCTTTGCTGTGGGGGTTGGCCAGTCTAAAGCTCTCATGGGGAAGGACGTACAACATGCCTGATACCTGCTGATAGCATTTTGATTTTTTTAATCTTGCATATATATATATATTATTTATGGATTGAAGAAATCTAAATGGCCGACGATAAAGGTATATTTGTATTGTTTGGGTTAAAAGTAGATTTGTATCTAGCTGTCAACTTTTAGCTTTATCTTCAGTTGTGCTCCATTAAAATATTTTTGGCTTAATGCTTTGACTGCATCTTCTATATTTTCTGTTTTGAACTGCTGGAGACATCCATTTTCACAGTAGTTGAATTTTTCATGGAATAATGTATTCGTCTTTAATCTGAGTATGTTTTAGTGTCTTAAATTAGAATATATTTTAGTATATTGTAATATCAGAGGTTGCTTTTTATAAACTGCCAAATGTACAAGTGAACTTCCTTAGCCTTTAAGTTAATTACAATGAATTTAGAAAATTGTGTGTATTCATTTGAAATTATAGGAAAACTTAAGGGATATATAAATTCAGTCTTATGTTATTGAGCAGGCTTAATTGGCTCAAGAAAGACTTTGCTATATATGGAAAGTGACCTACTTTTTGTGAAGCAGACAAAAAATGCAAAGCAAAGACACTAAGATTTCATTTTGTTCTTTAAATTGAATCATTAACCTTCAAGTGTTCTTTGATCATGGGTTGACTTTACTTTTTTAGGTATGCTTGTTTTTGCTTTACTTTGTGATTTGTCTTTCCACTTAATTGAAAGCAAACTGCATTTGCTCATTATGTTGAAAAATTATATGTATATATAAGTAATAGATGTGTGAGAACTGCTTCCAACTCTTAATTGTCTAATGGTGATGAAAAGGATTCTACTGTTGATATAGAGAATATGGACATCTCCATTTTGAATGTGTTTTGAATAAATGGTTAGAATGGATTATATAAAGTAATTGTATAGCCTTGAAGGGGCTACTATATATCTGACTCGCAGTTCTTTTAAAAGACCTTCTCCCCGTCTCCATGGATTACATAATCTATATAGTGAGGTAAAATCAGTCATTACTTCTGACTCATGTTTAACAGTTCTTGGCCCCCAAAGAGTGATATTTTATAGCATGTAAAAATAGACTGATGAGTTGTTTGGCAATGTTTATGGCTTTTTAAAACTTTTAACATGTAGTGTATGTATAAATCATAAAATCCTCCCAGATAACGCTGACTAAGACTTATAAATGGTTGATTTTTAGTTCAGTTGGGAAGTAGTCCATATAAATAATCGGCTATTCTCAGGTGCTGAATGTATCTTCTGTTATCTCTTTCTTCAATCGAATAAATAAAGTTACCTGTTCTCCCTAGTCCACTCTTCATTTTGGAATGGGGCATATTCCATTGCTTGCCATGAGAATTTGCTGTTTGATAGTACATATCAGCATAGCAGCATGTTGATGGGACAATGCCAGAGTAAATAAATTCAAATAGTTCCTGTCTTATTCTTACCCCTGTTAAAAAAAGTATATTTTGACTAATTCTCAGCACTGCAGGTGTAACATGGAACATAAAATGGAAATTAAGACATGAATTTCACGGTGGTTGACTGTCAACCACTAATTGCTCTTTTGGACAACCGTCTTGGAACCGTCTACTGATTTCAGGTTTGCTTTAGAGAGTTTTGAACCCTCCTGAAGGGTTTGTCTTACTATGCTTTCTTCAGTTTAATTGGACAGAACCTGATCTGTCCTTTGAGACTAGGCATACCATATTTATAAAGTGACATATCAGGAGTATATTATTTGCTGTTGATAAGAAAGTTCCCCTAAAAAAAAAATGTCTTAGGAAGAGTCCTTCTGTAATTCAGTGTTATGTTCCTTTATGAAATTAGAATAAATATTAACAGAAATAAGAGCAACAATACTAGAGGAACACCTCATTTATTTGACATTATAAAGTGATGGTTAAAGCATTGCTAAATAAGTGAGTTTTCTAATTAAGTAACATTTAAAGTGATGAATGTAATGAAAACTGTATTGAGAAAACCTTTCTGAATTGAATTATGTATTTCTTGCATTTTTAAACAGATTAAAATAGTATTTTAATGACAGAATTAATATGAATATCATTTCTTGCCTTGTACTAAAGATTATTTTTGAGTACTAGAAGGGATTTCCCTTAAGCATCAATGATAAATGATCTCCTGCCATGATGCTTTTCTAGTTTCCTTGTACTCCCACTGCATTCATTGCATTCCTGCCTTTTATAGCCCCTCCGTCAGTATTTTGTGGCTTAAGCTTATTCTTCTTTCTGTTTTGGTGTGGGCATTTATATAATACTTTTTTTTTAAGTTGTCCCCCCAACACACACACACTTTTCCTTACATTTGGTGTTATAACTTGGATAGGTATGGCTGATACCTTAGCCAGATGATACTTTACTTTTGAGAAGTTCAGAGATTTTCTTCTCCCATTTCTGCTTTAAGAGAAAGAGATACAAATAGACAAAATCTTGAACTTTGAATTCAAGTCATTCTTTCATTTTGTTAGTCATTAGGCTTATTTAAATAACATCTATGTGCTTTCACAATGTAGTATTACTGATATACAAATTTTGGAAATTTAGTTATTAAGTAAGAATCGTATCATGTCTAGGAAATAGGGGCTAAATACATGTTAAATGACTGAAGAAGAACTCAACCTTGTATTTTCCATTAATGAGGAAAAATATAGGAGACTGTATAATTACAAAATAAATCTCCAAGAGGAGATGAGACGAGAACCCAGCTTTATTGCAATTTTAACACTTATTTATTATTATTATTTTTATTTTTTTATTTTTTTGAGTGCGTTTGCTGGGAAACAAACCCGGGTCTCTCACATGGAAGGCAAGCATTCTACCACTGAACCACCCATGCATCCTTAACACTCATTTTAAATATGAAAATTTAAATTTGATTCTTAGAGACAATGTGTACCTAAGGAAGGAATATTCTCAGTCGTTAACTGTTATAGTTCTATATCTAGATTTGAGAGTAAATTGGATACTTTTGCCTTCAAATGTCTTCAGGATGCAAATGCCTTCAGAAGGCATTATTCTTATTATAATTAGTATTACATACCAGTAGGTATGTATGTTTTCTTTATGTTGTATAGAAATAAAGAATTTTTTTTTCATAAGGGCAAAGAAAAAAATGACTTTGTGTATTTAGAAGTTTAGTGAATTAAAGAAATCGCAGCTACTGAATCAGTAGCCCACTGACTATTTTCTTTTCTTTTTAAAAATTTAGGGCGGATCATAGTGGCTCAGTGGCAGAGTCCATGTCAGAGACCTGGGTTCATTTCCCAGTGCTTGCCTGTGTGAAAAAAAAAAAAATTAGTGGCGCTTAATTTTTCATTCTTTTTGTACTCTATAGGCTTAAAACACAACACATATAGAGTAATTATCATTTATCCCCACTGATAGTGCAGAATTTTCCACCTACTTGACCACTCCTTTCCTCACAAGGCTGTGTTCAGATAATGAAACAGTGAAGACTATATTTTAAGTGAATTTAATATACTACATACCAAGCAAATATTTTCTATTTTTTTTAATTGGCTTTTAGGAGATTTTTGATAAGTGTAGCTTTGTGAATTTAACATATGCTTTAGAAACTGGCCCTTTTTGATAGGTCCATTAATATTTGAAGTACAATTTAAAAGGGCATTATTGACTTTTTCTTTCAGAATGAAATTTGTCTTTAGTTGTTTTGGTTTTATGCCCTGAAGTATAGGTATAAAGATAAATATGTGTGTATGTTTGAGCATGTGTACACACCACACATATATGCACACTCACATCAACTTAGGTTTTTTTTTTTTTTAATGTTGGAACAATTTTATTTCACAGTTGAGTTTAAAACCACAAAGACACTAGGTTCTTCATATAATAGCAGTAGTATAAACAACCCTATACTTTCTAGAAAATTATTATATAGGGTCTCTCAAAGTGAGAGAGCACCCTGTAGTATGGTTTCAGTTGGGTTTCTTGGAAAAAACTCACTTCTAGGCTAAATGCTAAAACACCATTCCACCACTCTGAATCTTTTGGTTCAAAGCAAAGATTGTTGTCATTCTGGTACATGTTCCTGCATTACTACATATTTGATAATACACTTACAGTCTCATTTATCAGGTAACGTTCCATTGGTTTATCAGCCTTTTCTGCAGGTTTATCAGCCTTTTCTGCAGGTTCATCAGAAGATTGAACAAGCTGTGCCTTTCTTTGTGGTCTTTCTTCAAGACCTTCCAGGAATGGAGACACGTTATCATCATAGATCATAAACCCCAAGTCTTTACCAACAATTTCAATGGAAACATTTTTTGTGGATAGGTCCTACTCTGCAGGAAGTATCTCTCTTGAGGCACACAGATTGTGTTTAGCCAGTTCATTCAAAATAAACTACCTAAACTCAGACATATGTCTCTCAAAGTAAGTATGAGCAGTTTGAGAACAGGCTCTAGTGGACATAGCCCTGCAGTTAAAATAGTTAGTAGGTAGACAGGTTTGGAAAATATGAGGGCCCGTATCATCATAACCAGCAATGAGCAGTCCCACACCATATGGGCTTTGGCCATTTCATTGTGTTGGTATCTCGGTCTTTCTTCCAATTAGAGACATAAAATGAGACATGGGAAGAGATCTGTTAAATACAAATCTGGAATCCAAACACTCCTGGCCCATGAAATTACCTAACAGTCAAGTATCAGCAGTTAGCCCTGCAGTTGAGATACCAATATGCTTGTCAACATGTAGAATTTTTTTTGATGGCCTGCAAGCTCTGATTGTGCTCTCTTCAATGCAGCCAACATTGCATGGGTTTCGATTTCAGACCAACTGTGGTTGAACCTTACTTAACAGCATCCATCGTATATTCAATTTAGTGACTCTTACCCTGAGGGCTCCAAACAATGACATAATTGTCATATCAGTTAGGAAACATGGTCCAGTGTGGGACTAGCTGTGGCCCCATCTTGAAAAGTTGACCTAGTGGTTTGTTTAAAAAATGTACAAATCCTTTTGGCAAGAATAAATTATCTCATTTTTACCTCCAGAAGCATTGGCAGTATTTTCGCTACTGATATTCTATAATTAGAATTGGTTTTAGGAGTCAGAAGACTGAGGTTGTAGATTACAGTCATTCAAGTCTTTTGAAATCATGTTGCTCTGCACTCTCACGTAGGTCAGGGATATATCCATCGTGCAGGGGACTTGGGGCGAATCTTTTCATCTTGTCTATAAAAGAGGGACGATTCTTCCTTTCCTTACATCAGTCATTCTTAACAGGTACTGCTGTTCTCAGGGACATTTGGAAACATTTGGGAGTGTTTTTGTTTGTCATAACAACTGGAACGAGGGGAACAAGGGGTGTCAAATGTCCTGTGGTGTGAGGGGCAGTCCCACACGACTACCTAGAAACCAGAGATGCCTTCTAGAGAAACAACCAGACTGGGAGGCTCCCATGCAGCTGTGAAAAAGATTGCAAGTACTGAGCAAACATGAGACAGCACCCTACTTTCTACCTGCTTAGTAAACTTCCTTTTTCTCAACTGGCATTTTTAGGATATGACTTCTCATAGTCCTTTGTAAGAAAAAAATTAATATTGCTGTCCTTCCTTTTAAAGACAATGTTAACTATTTTCTGTTAATATCTCTTGATTCTCATTGTTTTTATTTATTTTTAGCTGTAAGAATAATTTTTCCAAAATGTAAGAGTATATCAGATGTGATAAACACCAGTTCTGGTGGATGACACTTTACAAAGCTCCTTCTTGCATTGAAATCTGTTGTGGATGAACTTTTTCCTGTTTCTTCAGGTCTTAGTGGATCTTTTAAAGGAGCAAGGCTGGATTGCTGAGGCTGTTACCTTCTCTTCTTCCCTGACCTCTACTACCTATAAATAGTGTCCTTCCTTCTCTCCCTCTCTCTTAGGCTAAGAATACAGAATGAGGTTTGTGTGTGTGTGTGTGTGTGTGTGTGTGTGTGTTTGTGGGGTCAGAAGGGAGGAGATTTTTCTCCTGTGGTAGTTAACAGAGTCTAAGCTTCTACAGGAACTAAATGGTATAGAGGAAAGGATTTGACTACATCTCTATATAATACGTTGTTGATATGCTCTGAACTTTGAAGGTGGTTATATTTAGGTAGTTTTGATAAAGAACTTAAAAGGAAATATGTAAATTATATAAACCTTCACTTTAAAAAAACCTATTATTTCATCAATCAGAAGTTTATTTCTTCCATTAGTTCAAAGTTAGTGTCTTACACACATGGTATTAAGTCTAAGCTGAAGCTTTTCTGTCTTCAAAACCTTTATTTTGGGTAACACATTTTAAGAATTTTGTGATATCTATTTTTGAAATCATCTACTATTAGAGGCACTATCAATTACTAGAGAAATAATACAATGCCGGAGGGTAAACAAAGCCTTTTTTTTGATATAATGAATGACACTTTTACTTATTTTGTTTTTAAACAGAGACTAAACATGGAGGACACAAGAATGGGAGAAAAGGAGGACTCTCTGGAAGTTCATTTTTCACCTGGTTTATGGTGATTGCATTGCTGGGAGTCTGGGCATCAGTAGCTGTTGTTTGGTTTGATCTTGTTGATTATGAGGAAGTTTTAGGTAAGTTTTTTTCTTTATTTAACTTGTTAATTTGAAATACTTTGACATTTACAGGGCAGTTGAAATAACAGTACAAACATCATATGGAGAACTCCAGCATACCCCTTCCTATCCCCTCAGGTACCCACATTCACCAATTTTAACATATTGTCACATTTACTGTATCATTCTTTATCTATCTCTTAGTCCACCTATCTATCCATCTGTTAATCTGTCTTATCTATTTGTCATTCTATTTCTTACACTTGGGTGTAGGTTGTGTACATCATGCTCCTTGAATACTTAATACTGCCATGTACATTTCCTGAGAACAAGGATACTCACTTATGTGTCCACTCTAAATGCAGTTATCACGTTCAAGAAATCTAGGATTGATACAAAGCTTGCAGTCTATATTCTAGATTTTTCATATGTCCCACTAATGTCCTTTTGAGATTCTCTCTTTCCTTGTTGGATCCCATCCAGGACCAGGTATTGCATTTCATTGTTGTCTTTTTATTTGCTCTTTCTTTCTTTTCGTTTTCTTTTTTTTCAGTCATGGGATATGTAAATACATATTTTTATTTAGTTGTGGTAAAGCAACCTAAACTTTCCTACCACAGCCACTCCCAAGTGTACATTCAGTGGCGTTACTCACATTCACAGAGCTGTGGTTCCCTTACCAAGTCCCATCACTAAACTTTCCCATCCCCCAGAAGGAACCTGACACCCATGATGCATTAACTTCCCATTCCTCTGCACCCCGTCCTTATCAGCTTCTGCTCTTATTTCTGTCTCTAAGCTTGCATATTCTCTGATCTTTTTTCTATAGTTACGACAGGATATAAATTTAACATCCTAAATCTATAACAGTCTTTTATGCTTTAATACCAACTTAACTCCAGTGACATACACTCTCTATCTTTCTATACTTTTCCACCTCTTCACCTTTGTGTAGTTCTTATGACAACTTACATGTTTATACTTTGAGTCTGAAACCACTGCTTTATCATTTCATTTTATGCATTTGTCTTTTAGACCCTGTAGGAAGTAAAAAGTAGAGTTACAAACCAAAAATACAATGGTGCTGGTGTTTATATTTACCAATATCGTCACTCTCACTGGAGATCTTTACTTCTTCATGTGGCTTTGATCAATGATTGTCCTTTCCTTTCAACCTGCAGAGTTCTCTTTAGCATTTCTTGTAGGGCCAGTCTAATGGTGATGAACTCTCTCAGCTTTTGTTTTTCTGGGAATGTCTTACTCTCTCCCTCACTTTTGAAAGTTCTGCTGGATATAGAGTTCTTGGTTGGCAGTTTTTTAAATAAGTTTTCTCACTGCTTTTGTGCCTCTAAGGTTTCCATGTGAGAAATTGGCACTTAATCTGATTGAGGCTCCCTTGTATTTGACATGTTGCTTCTCTCTTGGGGTTTTTGGAATTCTCTCTTTGTCTTTGGCTTTTGACAGTTTGACTATAATCTGTCATGCCATGGATCTATTTGGGTTTATCATGTTGGAAGTTAGTTGAGTGTCTTGGATGTGTATATTCATGCCTTTGGTTAAATCTGGGGAATTCTCTGCCATTATTTCTTGAATATTCTCTCTGCTCTTTTAAAGATTATTTAAAATCTCCTACAACTTCCACAATAGCTTCTGACACCAACTGCAAATGCTGCATTAACTCAGTTATTCTTACTCTAACTACCTGGAGTTAGGCCAGACCGCACAGTCACAGTGATCCTCTATAATACTGGCTCTTAGGCATCTATCACAGGTTCAGGGGTCCAGGCCACCCACACTTCTGACCAACTCACTACAGATTTGGGGATTCTTACCATCCCCTTGGGCTCAGTGATTTACTAGGACAATTCACAGACTCACTGAAAGTACTTTGATCCTATACTTAGGATTATAATTTTGTTATAGTAAAAGGTTATAAATATGAAGAAGCTAAAAGATGAGATGCATAGGGTGAGTTCTGAGAGGGTCTCAGACAGAAGCTTCTGTGTCCTTTTCACATGAAGTCAGAGCACCTCTCCCTCCCAGCACAGTAGTGATGTGTTTTCTCAACCATGGAAGCTCATTATGGCTTCTAGTGTCCTGAGTTTATATGGGGTCTCCTTGTATAGGCATGTTGGATGGAATCAATGCCTAAGTGTATGAGCTCGATCTGCAGCTCCCTATTCCTTCCAGGGGCTGGGGACTTGGGGCTGTTATGATCTGAATTAAAGCTCCAACTCCTAATCATGTGGTTGGTTTTTCTTTCTGGTGATTAAGACTGCAGTTGTGGTTGGCCCCTCCCTGTCATTCATTAGCATATGAAATAACAGATATGGTCTGGGCCCACCATGAAGAACAAAAAACCTCCTATCAGGAAACTCCAAAGATTGAGAGGAAGTTCTTCCAGGAATTAATGACAAAGACCAGCCAAGTTTTTTCATTATACTACAACTCCCTCTCTCCCTTTCTTCTCCTGAAATTCCCACAATGTGACACCAACTGCAAATGCTGCATTAACTCAGTTATTCCCACAATGTGGGAATCTTTTCTTTATTCTTCTATCTGCTTCTCAGATGGGGTAATTTCAGTTTTCTTATCTTGAAGTTCACTTATTCTTTCTTTGGCCAGTTCCAATCCCTCTAGGGTATTTTTAATTTCTGTTACTATGGTTTCCAGCTCTGGTTTCTTTTCATAATTTCCACCTCTATTGGGGTTCTTTTTGTGTTTATCCTGTCATTTTTCTAATTTCGTTAGTTCTTTGTCCATGTTTTCCTGTGGCTCTTTAAGTGTGTTTACAACCATTTTTTTAAAGTCTCTGCTACATCCCAGGTCTGTTCCTCCTCATTGGTGGCTCCTAATCCTCTAATCTTCTCCTTTGCCTAGGCCATTGCTTCCTGTTTCTTTGTATGTTTTGTAATCTTTTGTTGAAACCCAGACATTTTAATGTTAGTGTGTTATCACTGGAATTTAGATTCTGAGTATGTTCCTTAAGCTTGTATCCAGCTGTATAACAGATGGACTTTTCTTGAATTCCAGGAATTAACAAAACAAAACAAAACAAAACAAAAAAAGAGTAAAAAGTAAACAGCTTTCCCAGTCTTTGTGGATTAACTTGGATGAGTGCTCTCCTTCCAGATCCATACAGTGAGTTTGGAGAATAGTTCCAAGCGAAAGTATAGGAGTCTCCCTTGTTCCATTATGTGCATGAATCTTGTCTTGGGCTTGCGCTTCTGGCCCCTGGAAAATCCCCACTTATGTACCTAGAGTGTCCCCTCTTACCTAGGAAACAGTGTCCTCTAGGTCCCAGGCTCTGCATTCTATAGCCTATAGTAAAAAAAAAAAAAAAAAATCCCTTGCCTCAGGCAACCAAGACTTAACCGCTGTACCAGTGCATTCTGTGAGAGAGTTTGGTGAGCCGCCTTTTACAGGAAGGGCAAGTTCTGGGGCAGCTAGCCTGTGACAGATATCCTGTTCAGTCCTTCAGGCCACCATCAGGGGCATCAGTATGTACATGAGAATTGCTTTCTTTCCTCTGGAACCAAGACCAGGGACCCACACAGGGAGCGCAGGCCCAGCTTCTCATCAAGGGGAGGAAGGGTCAGCCAGGCTGCGAGGAGATCCTACTGCTTTTTCCTTGATTTGAGCTTGCCCTGTTGCTATAATTCTTTAACTGTTTTCAGGAGCTTTGGGAAAGATGTTTCTGCCTGTTCATGCTGATTGTTGCTTTCTGGGGGTGTGGGTGGCACAGAGCCCTTACTCTTCCATCTCGACTGGGGCAGTGCCCTAGGTAGGAATTTTGATCTCACTACTTATGTGAATTTGTAGAAGTGACATACCCTTAGGAATCTGAAAGATTTCTTTTCTTCTTTTTGGTGCTCTTAATTTCTGTAGCCTTCCTTTGGTTCTCAATGGGGCAGGAACAAAATGGGATGTTAGCAGGGTTAACTTAGAGCAGTGGCTTTTGGGCTTTTTTAGAACATGACCTGTAGTAAATAATTTCTATTGTGCATATTTCACACTGAGAAAAGTTTTATCTAACAGTGCCCAAATGATCTTACCAAGTAAAGTACTTTATCTTTCTGTTTTACTATATTACAGATGTTTAAAATATTGGTTATGGAAAAAAAATATTGGTTATGGGCCACTGAATTTATTTAAGGACCCAATAATGGGTCATTTACACACAGTTTGCAAAATCTTACGTTAGAGATCTTTTCAAAGCAAATCCTTCCATTTCTCTGTTGATATAGGTGAGTGTGTGTGTGTGTGTGTGTGTAGGTGGAGCCTGTATGCTGCTTGTAGGTTCTTCCAATATCCTCCTTTATCCTCTTTTCTTCTCCCTCCCCATAGTCTCTGTGGTTTTTCATGATTCTTTATATTAATAATTCTTTATCTTTTTTGGAGTCACATTCCTTCTTTTTGTATTTTCATCTCACTAAAAATCTTTTCTTTTTTTGAGATAAAATTCACATAATAGAAAATTTACATTTAACCATTTTACAGTGTGCGATTTAGTGGGTTAGCAGTCAGTCTAAATCTCTTCCTCCATCCCCTGCAACCTCTAATATGCTTTTTGTGTTTGTATAATTTTGTCTATTCTCAACATTTCATATAAAGGAAATCATCCAATATGTGGTCTTTTGTGTCTTCTCTTTTTTTCACTTAGCACAGTGTCTTGAAGATTTATATTTGTACAGTGTACCAGCACTTTACTCTTTTTTATGGATGAACAATATTCCACTGTATGGATATACCACATTTTGTTTATCCACTCATGAGTTGATAAGACTTTTGGGTTGTTTCCACTTTTTGACTCTTATAAATAATGACATTCCTCCCTAATAATCCAATGAAATATATGAACTCTGTCACTAGAAACAGTGCACACGTGTCTGTCTGCATATAATTATAGACACTTTCTTTCCCTTCCATTGAACACCCTAGACCCCTGAATCACTCGTCGGATTATAGCCATCTTTCTGAGGATAAAAAGACAAATCCAATCGACTTACATCTAATTTGTCTTTCATTGAAGTTTTTCATTTTTATTACTTTGACAAAATTGCCTTTGATAGATTGATAGGTTGTTGGGGAAGAATTTTACTTTGGAGACCAACTTGTAAATAGATTTGTGCTTTTATTGATTTACCATGATATACTCCTAGGGAAAGTATATTAAACAAAAGTCGTGAAATATTTGTACATTTAAACACAAGTAACAATTTTCGTGTTTTTACATGCACGCAGCCAAAGCAAAGGACTTCCGTTATAACTTATCAGAGGTACTTCAAGGTAGGCTTGAAGAGACGCATTTTAAGTATATTTGTGTTAGTTTCTAAAACTTCATTCTATTAATTTAGTTAACACTTATATCAGAGAATGTATGTGGTAGGACCAAGTTTCCCTTATAAGTTTGTCAGTAAGTGTAGTGTTTTATATCTTTTTAGACTTATTTTAGCTTTGTACTGAATAGCCTTGACCTGCAGATCCATATTTTCACTTATATTTCTTATCAATAGAAATGATAGCTTCCCCTCCTTTTTGTTTTTTTTTCTCTTCTTTTAATTGTCTACATGCTTTGTAAATCAGGCTTCTTAATAGCAAGTTAACTATTTTCTTAAGTAAAACAAGGGCTTTGGGAGGTAAAGATTAGTCATGGATTTTCTCGCCAAAAGTTCTGTGGCAGTGATGCAGTATTGTTATTTACTTTTTTACTAAAGAGATGGTGACAGCCCTGTTTACTGATTGTTTATTACTTGTGTTAGATTTGTGAATTCTGTTTAAATTTTGCTGTACATTATTATGTTGCTTCATAGTTATTGTCCAGTGATGAATTATAAATCATATTGATCTTAGGATGACTTTTTAGGGAATTGAATATCTTTGACTCATATTTAAAATGCTGAATATACAGAGCTCCTAAATGATAAACATACATCTACTGTACTGGAGAAGTAAAAGCATTGGTACATTTCTTTTTCAGCATGTCTGGTTAAGCCTTATTGATTTATTTTTGTTCTTATTAATAGATGGCCGATGGTAATTAAATTTTTAGGTAGTATAATCATAAGTTTTCTTTTGTTATTTCAGGAAGCCTTCTCCAGTTTTATATACTCTATTTCCAGAATGGTCTTATTTCTTTTTTTAAAGGTTGACTCATGATGATTCTATTGTCAATCATTATTATAAAATATAAAATAAACTCTTATTTTTAGTACATATCCTCTATGTTACTTACATTTGCTGTTTATTTGAGCCCTGGCAAATTTTCCTTTTTTTTCGCATATTGATGAGAGGAACAGTCATTCTTTGGAAACATTCCATTTCATTTAACTGTTAGGAATGGATCAATATTGTTTCTTATGAATATTTTACTTCAAGTATTTTTAGCAGTATAGTAAGACATCATTCTGAAGTGATAAATCAGATATTCTTAAACTTTTATAGAAAATATTCCGTTATACGTCATACAATATGTTATATGAGGATTTCTTAATGAATTCCTATCACTTGTATATAAGACAGTCATGTGGCACTGCTTTGCAAAAGCGCTAAAATAGCAAATAATTACATTGATTGCTAGCATTTATGGCTAATATGCATTCCTGCAATGTGATAATACTTTATTAAATTTATTTTCCCTTTTGTTCCCACACCCATCACTCCTCCTCTATTATAGGAAAACTAGGAATCTATGATGCTGATGGCGATGGGGATTTTGATGTGGATGATGCCAAAGTTTTATTAGGCAAGTACATGTCTTATGTTTTTATTAGTGCTGGGGGTTAAAAATATTTTGCTTTAATAATAACTATATGGATTGATATATATTTCATGCATGATATATTTCCTACTTAAATCATGTATTTTATTCTTGTTGGGACATTAAATGGCTGAAGTTTTTCTTCATATACTTCCATATTTTAATTTACTTATAGCCCTTGCACATGTTTTTAATTATAATATTTCATATTTTTTTAAGATTTAAACACTTTGTCTTGTGAAGTTAATATCTGAATATATAATGTCCCAGTCTTTTTTCAAATGTAGTTTTAGCCTTTCTTTAATGGCATTTGGCATAATTCACTTGCATTTAAAAGTGTAAATTCCTAAAGACTTAAAATTTCTTACATAAATTCATTTAGAAATAAAATAGTAGTGGTAAATATCCTAAAATCTCCTGTGCATATACATTAAAATGTGAACTAGTGGTCTTTTGACTGTGTTTCCTTATTTTGGAAATCTTGGACATTTTTCCTCCTATCCCCAGAATTACCTATCTTTATCACTAAGATATTTCTTGTAATAAAAGAAGATGCATTATTCCCTCATTGGTCTTAAAGTGCTGTGCTATGAGAAAGGATGTTGCTAATTTTAACTTGCAAATTTTATATAAATCTGGCTTGGTGAGATATGTATTTCTGCTCGATAAAAATAGTTTGCTTTGCTTTAGTGTGTAGCATATTATGTATTAAATTTTTTTTTAAGTCTTAAAAAGTAATGAACATGGCAAGGTATTATATATTAAGCTTTTTAAAATAATGACTCAAATAAATTCTTTTAGACCCAAAATGTCGTGTTTATTTTATGGGCATGTAAAAAATGGGAGGCACCATATCTATAACCAATGAAACTTTTCCCTAAGTTATTCTCAGCTCCTTATAAAAAAATGAGTTCTAAATATGAAAACAGGAGTTTAGTTGTGATAAAATGTAGTATAGCTTCTTAATTTTGACCTTAGTTTATGTTTTCTTATTTATATGTTCAATAGAAATTGGGGTTTGCTACTTAACAATAGAAGCTGACTGTCCATGAAATTTCTTTTCCCATCTTAACCTTCATGGAATTGTCAATATAATTCTTTCATTTCATTTCTAAAGTTGAGTTTTTATAAATGTGTTATATCCTGAGAAGCCTATAATCCTAGACATATGGAAGAAATGAAATTACGTAGAATTTATCATTCCAGAATGATGTTAATTTGCTTGCCTGTGAATGGTTACTTTTCTTTAAATGGTGGATTCTGAAATAGAAAATCAATTTTTTTTATCCAACTAATGTTTGAGGTTTATAATAAACAAATATATTCTTTTAATAATAAGGATCTTAAAATCCTATTCAATGTGTTGAAAATATAACAGTTTTAAGAATAGTGAGACTTATTTTTTTAATATATTTTCATTTTTAGACAATATTGTCTCCTATCTTTTGTATTTTATTTATTTATTTTTTACTTAATATCAGCTTTCTGGTTTGTCATACTAGAAATGCCAACCATTAAAAATTATATGGCAGTACTATTTGTATACAACATGCCCATTTCTACAGCAACTATTATGACAGACTATAACATCCACCTATTTGATTTTCAGTATTATATTTTAAATATCAAAGTTTATTCTCTTAAAACTTTTTAGCCAGTCACTAAGAGGTTAGTTTTAACTTGGAAAATTGCCATTTGCAGGTTGATGCATGTGGAATGGGCAAAACGGGCCTTGTTCCTTTTCTAAGAATTGCATACTTTGAGTTAGAAGCAAATTTGGTGAAGCTCAGTGTTCATTTGGTAATTTGACTCCCAGATGTGCAATGTTTGAGGCTAAATTAAAGGAACTGTTTAATATACATGCACTATTTCACATCTGACTTGTGGCTTTACTAAAAGTGAAATATATCAAAGGTGAACTGTCAAACTCATTTATCGCTTCTGTAGTGTTTGAATTCTCTGTATAAAATTCATCCTTAACTTATATGAGCAGAATTCTTTCTGGTTTGCGACATTATTTCAGCTTAGTAGCTTTGTTGTATTGTAGCTTTATTACTGGCAGGTGGTTGCAAAGACGAGGCCTAGTGAAATGATTGGGATGCAGAGACATCCACCATAGTGAGGTAGATAGGGAAAGGAAATTCAGTGAGTGTATACCCCAAAAGTAGCCGGCACGTAGGGACACTGTCATTGGAGGGGCAGCCCACCATAAGGCTTGGGCAGGAGCAGAGGGAGTCCACAGGGAGGGAGGAAGATAGGAGAGTGATTGGCATGCAGCTCTGGTAATGATTGAGATATGTTGAGCTTTCATAGGTTTGACATTTAATTCGTTTTTGTTTTTCTAGATTCTTCAATCGGCATATGTGTAAATCTTTTCAATTTGGGGAAATATATACATTCATGCTTACATTTTTTTTAATAATTTGCAGCTGTTCTTGTGAGTAGAGAGAATTAAAGACGTGTTGAATAAATCAAAGCTAATAGCCATCATTAATTTTATTATTTTATTGTTTTTTACTAAGGCTCTATGATACTCTTTCAAGGCTCTGTGATACTCTAAGCATCATCAAGAATTACATGGTTATCCTTTTAGCCTATGGCTAGCACCTAGTTAGCACCATATCCCATATGGCCAGAGAACAAAAGGGCAGTCAGCACTTACCAAACCTTGATAGACATTTGTGGATGGGAGAGATGCCTGAGTGGCCTGAAGGGAGGGGAGGACTGGACACTGCTCAGCCAGAGGCTTTGGCACCTTGCTGTGTGGATGGGCTTTCACTCAGAGGTTAAGTAGTAACTGTGCCCCAGAATGTGTCTTCAGTGCTTCTTCTTTAATGATTAGCACCTTTTGTTTCAAGAGCCGCAGGAAGGTTGTGTGATTGGGTTAACAGTTTTAAGTCCTTGTATGTATTTATTGCACACCTCAGCTGTCATACTGATGGGCAGTGAAGTTTTACATTTTGTATTCAATACTTGGAAGTAGTTTATGATATATTGAAAAATGGAGAAAAGGAAAATGTTTATTCTAAGTATAAAGCTGTGTTGTTATAAGATCGGAAGAAGAAATGTTATTCACTCTGAAACTTGAGTGTGAGCATAGCTCTCCTCTGTTCATAGCACTTGTCAGCTTTTAAATCCAGTGATAGATATGCTAGGCTTATGAGAAAATAATTGAAATAATTCCAATTTGTGTCCCCACCCCCATCCCCAAAATTCATGAATAATGACTTGATGTAGTTCTTCTATTGATTAAAGAAAATTCACTGTAGCATTAATATTTATACTAGTTGTCTTATTATTTTCCCTATCTCCTAATCTTTATTGCTGGTAGTTATGCTACATGGAAAATTTGTGCTTTGCTAAAGCCTGAAATGTTTAAATTAGGTGGCCATCATCTGAAAAGCCTGTTGGTATTATGTTCCCATTTTTTACAGCTAGAATCTCCTCCCTGTTTGTTCCTCCTCAAAATTATCGAGCTTTGGGTGGGCCATGGTGACTCAGCAGGCAAAGTTCTCACCTGCCATGCCAGAAATCCGGGTTTGATTCCTGGTGGCTGCCTATGCAAACAAAAAAAAGAAAGAAAGAAAGGAAGGAAGGGAGGGAGGGAGGGAGGGAGGGAGGAAGGAAGGAAGGAAGGAAGGAAGGAAGGAAGGAAGGAAGGAAGGAAGGAAGGAAGAAAATTATCAAGCTTTGAGTGTATAACTTTGGCAGTGTTCGTGGAGTTTGCTATCTACTGGAACCAAGCGAACGTTCCCCACGTAGAGCACAGGAAAAAATAAATAGCAATATATACTTCATTTTTATTCTATCGTGGGAGCCTGTTTTCTGACCAATATTTAAAAGTAAAGAAGAGTTGGATCTTTGTAGTAGAAACTCATTTCATGGATTAACAGGAAGTGTGGTTTGAAATGATTGTTTATGACTGGCTAAAGCCTTAATCAAACCTCATATTGGTGAGGAAGAGTGAATTATTATTAATAACTGTCCCATTATTGGCTCAAATTACAGGACTATGAGTCAGTTACCAGAGGGAGCTTTATAGAGCTAACATTTTATAGTGCGAAAATGTAAGTTAGTTATCTCTGTTTCATAGTTTGAGTACATTATGCCCATGCATGGATGCTATAAACTGTTGTCCTACCAGTCGTATTAACTCCAGAGACTCAAGGTCTCCAGAGGAAAAATCTGAGGAAATAAGCCTTTCTGTTTTCAGGAATATTCATTGATATATGTAAATGTTTATATAATCAACTCTCAATAATATCTCAGTAAATGAGAAAATCTGGAAGTTGTCAGAAGTATTTGTCTTTTTTCCTCTCAAACTGATTTTTTGTTCACTCTTTCCATTAATGTCAGCCAATTTTATCAACTTTTCAGCTCAAGATTCTCTAAGGGGAGAAAGGTAAAAACCTGATTTGGGACTGGTAGGAATAGCTAGGATTGTTCAAATTGCTGCTTTCTTTTCGTACACCTGACTGAGAGTTGATTGTAAGATGTGCATTGCAATCGATTTCTTTGTTTTCCTAAATATCTTTTCTGTAAACCTGTATCCATGATGCACATCCTTTTTGAGATCACTCCTCCTCCACTTCTTTTTACCTCCTAACTGCTCTCCTTATTTTCTCTCTCTCTTCCCTTATTCTTATGTAGGCCTGACCAAAGATGGCAGTAATGAAAATATTGATTCTCTTGAGGAAGTCCTTAATATTTTAGCAGAGGAAAGTTCTGATTGGTTTTATGGTTTCCTCTCCTTTCTCTATGATATAATGACTCCTTTTGAAATGCTAGAAGAAGAAGAAGAAGAAAGTGAAACCGCTGATGGTGTTGATGGTACGTCACAGAATGAAGGGGTTCAGGGAAAGACTTGCGTCATTTTGGATTTACATAACCAGTAACTTTGATTCAGGGACTGAAGTCATTGGCTAATGAAAATCGAAGCAGTTTCCCTTTTCTTTTTTTTTTTTTTTTCCTTTGCTTTTCCAGGGCTTAAGTTGCAGTGGGGCGGTTATGGTCTTACAATAAAAGCCAACCATGTGAGCTTTTTTACTTGCTTAGTCCCTTCCTTTGCTCCGGCCACTCTCAGTGAAGAACATGACCTTGCTCATGCTTCCAGTGGCCCCCACAGTGCGTTGAGGATGATGTTCGCGGTGGTGTAATTGGTTTCTGTATCATTTTGTTGCAACTTATGTATTCGCTGAACTAAATTTTGAAACTTAACTGTAGTGCATTGTTTTGTGGTTAACCCGTGATGCTTGTCTTTCTAACACACAATTAATTAAGATGATTATAATGGGCTTGATTATAAAGGTATTTTTGGCATGATTCATAAATTAAGTGCTTCTCTGTTGACCTTTAACATAACTGATATGTAAAGTGATTCTTAAAAACTTGGTATTTTTATTGTAATTGTTTAGGCTAACTGATTTGTCAGATTGGTTAATATAAATTCTAATGTAAATTTCTGTATTAATGGTGCTTTTGAAATAATTTGAAAATTATCCCATGTTTTTGTCTTAGGGCAGTTAAATTACTGTATGTGGATAGTAGTGTGTCCATCTACAAAAGCAAAATTAAAAATTACATTTCCAAGTATATGTCCAGAGAAAGTAATTCATATATATTTTTTAAAGTAGCCTCTTTACACAAGCAAGAAAGTGTGAATATGTATCTTAAAAAATGTTGTGCATATTAAAATCATTCATCCTAAGTAACAGTCTTTTCCCATTTTTTCCCCTGCATTTTCTTATTAATTGGCTATCATTTTGGGCTTAAATATGATATAATTTCTAGTAGATTTATAACTTAAATTTATTTAAGTCCTAATTCTTTTTTAGGAGAATAAAATTTTCTCACTATAAAGCTATTGCTATAAACACATTTGGAAATATTTTTAAAACATCATTGAGTGAATTTCCTTTAAAATGAGTTTGTTCCAATAATAACCAGAGTGAAGTGTGCTAATCATAATATGATGCATTTTTAAGAATGAGATTTCATTTTTCTTGTCCACCCCCTCCCCCAAGCAAAGCACTTATAGCTTGAAAGGAATAAGCCTAAAACTTTTTGGTTTCTATCATTCTTTGAGGTAGTGGTGTTTTATGTTTTTAAATCTCTCTGACTATCTATCAAACCTTGCTTAGCTTTAGTATTTCGTAGTTTAAAATTTGAAAATGTTTGCATTTTTAACATTTTATTTATCTATAATAAACTTATTTCTCAAATATTTGGTCAGTACTTTTCCATATTTAATCATTATTTTCAGTAAATAGATTATTATTCCATTTGTTCTGAGGGGAATTATGACAAATTTAATTTTTTTTTGTTGGAAATCAGTCTTGTAGACTATCAAAACAATAGCTTGAGAGTGAAAGTCTCAAATCAGAACATAGGATATACATCAGCTATTCCCTCTATTCGTGATTTACCTGTATCAGAGAAGACTGTCCAATTTGCTGATTATAATATATATATATATATATGTATATATATATATATATTTTTTTTTTCCCCGCATAGGCAGGATCCGGGAATTGAACCCGGGTCTCTGACATGGCATGGCAAGCAAAAATTCTGCCACTGAGCCATGGTGGCACCACCCTGATCTTATATATATTTTTAGTACATTATTTTATAACTTCTTAGACATACATATTATACGTTGAACAGTGATCTCAAAGCTTTAATGGCTATTAAAACTCTAGTTTGTCTTTCCCTAATCGTTCAGGAAGTATGTTTAATTCTGATGGTTTCTGATAGTCAGAAGTTTCTGACTTTAAAATATTCAAGCATGACAGCTAATCTATTAGGTAGAATGTTCTTCATCAAATGAATGTGATTTAATAATGTGCTGACTGAAAGTTTATTCAGTTTTTTGTCCATATTTTTCTGTGCTTTACACTTTGAATTTGAGTCCAATGAAATATCAGCATTCATTAGGTTTAAATTAAAAAGTGATCAAGGCCCCATCCTCTATGAAAGTTCACTTAGCCAAATGCCTGATACATGTTTTTAAAGCAATCTTATTTCTTAATGCTTCGTTGCTACTAACTCAAAATGGTGTTTGATCAGTTTATGAGAAGTAAATAATTAAATTTGTGTGCTATAAGTGTTTGGCTTTATTTTTTGTCATGACATTGTGCTCATTTTATGTACAGAAATTAATTATGCCTTATTTTTGCAAGTGGAAAACAAGGATGTAAGTTAACAAACCATGTATTTAGTACTGTCTCTAGCCAGCCCCCTTTGAAAAACCTCTGATGAAGGTAAAATACCTATAGCTGATGAACCCCTGACTTCTGTGACTTCCTTCAACTGTGTGCCTGAGGCTTTTTTCAGTGAGAAAAAATAAAGCTGTTTGTTTGCAAATCTGTGGTATAAAATATTTCAAAAGCCGAAAAAATAACTTCATTTAAGTTTTATTTATTGTATATGTTATAATTCTCAGTTTTCTAAGGATTTATTTTTATTTTCTGTTTCTTTTAAACTTGGGAACTTATTTTAAAAAATCAAAGTTGTATCCTATATGTTTGGATATTTATGTATAGTTACAGAATTGTAAGATAGCTCTATTTACTCTGCTTTTCTAATTTTGAACAAACAAAGGAACTTTGGAATGTGTTTTATATCCAGTATGGAGTTACTCTTGCTTCTTCAGATACGCTGCACTGATTAAAAAAGGCGCTGGGTATTCTGGATTTGGCACAAAAGCACGGAAATGGCTCTCTGCAGGATTTCTTTTCTACACTTTAACTTCTTTCAGCCCTGGTTTTCCTTGGGACATAAGGACATGAGTGATGGCATGTAAGTCAGTTGGAGAAAGTGCCCTTGGTACTGAACTGTGCTACACTGCCGAGGCTAACTGTTGTTGGCTTGCTGCCAGGGGGTCCTTTAGGTTTCTTGAACATAACGGAGTGCTGGGTGGTCCTGCTTTTCCACTTTGCACTTGATTCTTTGCTCTAGAAATTACTTTCTTGTCTCACAGCACTGTATTCAGACATTCAAAAACAGCTTTATTAAAAATTATTATTTTTCTTAAACATGGTTTAATATTCTTCTCCATTGCTATACATCACAACACCAGTATTTTGCTGCTTAGGATTGCTCTGCAGAGGCTATAGAGAATGCAAAGGCCATGTTTTTCATTCCCTCTTATTTATGGCTTGTGTGTATAATTGTAATACATATTGAATATATTGATATATACATCAATATGTAATGCAACATATGTCAGCAAAAAAAACACACCAACTAAGAAGTACTAAAATTTGGTATCATTTCCAAACTTAAGTAGTAAAAACAAAACTACAAAAGGAGCTACATACCCTAAATGTATCCTATGAAACAACAAGCATATTCATAAATGTAAATTTACATCCAATTTCTCTGGTCTTCTCATATCATGTAAGACCCATTTACAGTGACAAAACCCTAAGGTCCTGCAAGAACAGTTTTTTTACTATGCTATTATATGTAATTTGGATTTATCTCAAATTATTCCTAATGTCATCACTTGACAGGTTACATCTTTTTTTATTTTTATTTTATTGACAAACCAAAACAACATACAAACACGAACATTCTTAACTTACAAACATTCTACATATGGTGTACAATCAGTGGCTCACCAATATCACATAGTATTATATTCATCACCATGATCATTCTTTAGATCATTTGCATCACTCCAGAAGAAGAAATAAAAAGAAAGAAAAAACTCACACATACCATACCCTTAACCCCTCCCTCTCATTGATCATTAGTATTACCATCTACCCAATATATTTTCACCTTTGTTCCCCCTATTTTTTTTCTTATACCCCTTAGTACTCCCTTTCATTGATCACTAGTATATCAATCTACTCAATTTATTTTAACATTTGTTCCCCCTATTATTTATTTATTTTTTATCCATATTTTTTACTCATCTGTCCATACCATAGATAAAAGGAACATCAGACACAAGGTTTTCACAATCACATAGTCACATTGCCAAAAACTATATCATTGTACATTCACCTTCAAGAAACATGGCTGCTGGAACATAGATCTGCAGTTTTAGGCACTTCCCTCTAGCCACTCTAAGACACCTTAAACTAAAAAGAGGATGTCTATATAATGCATAAGAATAAACTCCAGGATAACCTCTCAACTCTGTTTGAAATCTCTCAGCCACTAACTCTATTTTGTCTCATTTCTCTCTTCCCCTTTTTGGTCTAGAAGATTTTCTCAATTCCTTGATACTGAGTCCCAGCTCATTCTAGGGTTTCTGTCCCATGTTGTCCGGGAGGTTTACACCCCGGGGAGTCACGTACCACATAGAGAGTGGGAGGGCAATGAGTTTGCTTGTCTTGTTGGCTGAGAGAGAGAGATAGGCCACATCTGAGTAACAGAAGAGGTTCTCTGGGATGACTCTTGGGGCTCATTTAGGTGGGCTTAGCCTATCCTTTCTGGGGATAAGTTTCATGGGAGCAAACTCCAAGATTGAGGGCTCAGCCTGTTGATTTGGTTGTCCCCACTGCTTGCGAGAATATCAGGAATTCTCCAAATGGGGAAGTTGAATTTTCCCACTTTCTTGCCATTCCCCCAAGGGGACTTTGCAAAGACTTCTTTATTCAGTGTTCAAATCAGTCTGGGATTTATTGAGACATCTGGGATTTATTGTAGACAAATCTACAAAATCTCATGCTCTACTCAAGGTTCCATGTACTTATGATGTTCAATTAACCTGACCATATAAGTTGTATTAGGAACTGCACTAATCAAAATTTAAATTTTGTACCAAATAAACATTTTTTGCTTTAGTCTCACACAGAAGTTGAAGTTTTAAAAATATGAATGACCAGCTGTTTTCAACACCCTGCAACATTGACATTTCTTTGTTCTTCCTCATGCAAAAGCATGTTTTAATTTGTACATTTAGTCATTATCATTGTACACTCTAGGCATTCCTAGATAATAGGAATAGACTTTATCATCTTTCTTTCCTTCTGGTTTCATATGTGTCCCCAACCCTCCTCCCTCTCTCACCCTCACATTCAGCTTCATTCAATGTACTTGACACTTACATCTGTTGAGGACTGTTGTTCAAATACCCTTTATAAATAAGACTTTGGTTTAGCTACTTAAGTCTGTAAAATATATTAAAAGTTTTCTGTGATTTGGGCTGTGGAATTTTCTTTGACCACAATGCCTATATGGAATACTTTAAGAATCAGTGATTCAAGATTTTTGTTCACAAGTTGGTTGATGGAACAAGTATACTAAGTTCTCTGCCTCTGTTGAGTTAACCACATAATACCTAAGAGGAGGTATTGAAATTATAAAGCTCCTCAAGGCTCAGAACCAGGAGTTAGGCTGTATTTCATTCCCTATTAAAAGTTAAGCACAGCTTTTATTATTCATACTTGCATTGGTTCTGATGGGCCAGAGTGCCTTAGACATCGTGGTTGCATACATACTGGAACATTGTTTTTCTTTATTTTTGAGAAGCAATTTCAATAAGTGAAAAAGTTTAAATTATTGACTATTTTGCAGTTCGTACAATAAGCTGGAATATATTAGTTGATTGTTCCCAGTATCTCACTTGTATTTGAATCTGCATTGTAGCTTTATTCAAGTGCTTGGTCTCTGGATCTACTCACCTTCTATTTTTTCAGGCTTTTGGTTCCCTTGTGTTCTGTTTATACTTCTTTTCTCCACTCATCATAAAAGGTTGATGGGTTTAGAGCTTTCTTTTTTCAAACATGTCTGTAATATTGTTAATCTATTAAAAAATTTAAAAATGCTAAAGTAAATTAAAATGTTTTAAAAATTTTACTGGACTCGAACCTCTGTTAGTTCTTGTGACAGCTATGTTGTTCTGTTTAGCAGTTGTTCTGAATGTTTTCCATGCTCTTCAGTCTTCCAGGATCATTTTATTCCATTCTAGAGATGATTCTGTTTTCTGCTTTACTAAGATAGTAGGCTCTGATTGGGGTTCTATTATCTTCTTTCTACACTTTCTAACATTTTCTTTACTGCTTTAGAATTTTTTTGAATTATTGTTTCCTATCATTCATTTGGCAGTTTTTCAGAACTTGCATCTTCTGGTTTCCAAAGTAACTTTTCCACTGAGGTCTGTGCTCTCTCACCAACTCAGTTTATTTTCTTGAGGACATGTCTGCATTTCCTCCAGCCTTTAAAACATACAAACACAAATAAAACCCTTCAAACCTTCAGTCTCTTTCTGCCTCCTCAGAATCTTGGGAAACTCCACATAGGATCGGTTTCCTTCTAAAGCTGTATGGGGAGGCCCTCACATGAGCCCCTGGGTTTTTGGTCACCTTTCTCACCACCGATGTTTTCTCACCACTTTAATGTGACTGCATCTTCATAATGCCATCCTCTCTTCATCTTTGACTTTTGTTAATGCCTTCCTTCTGAAAGCTGCTCTTTTGACTTTTGGAACAACTGTTTGCTTCCTTGTTTCTTCATTATTTAGGCTCTCCTTAATTGATTCCTGTTCTTCTATGCTGTGCTTTTTTACATTTCCAAATTCTTTTCCTCAGGGACTGAATATTATAATTGTGGTTTAAATTATTAGCTCAGTCTTTTTTGACTCAAAATACTGAGGAAATATTCACTATATTTTTTAAAGTTCAGAGAATGTAGCTCAAATCAATACCCTAGCATTGCATATGGTACATTGCACATTGTAAATTATTATCACTTTAAGGATTTATACTCAAATTGAAATAGTTTTAAATGAAATACTGATTATTGTTTTCTTCTTTCATTGATCTGATCCTAATCTAATATTTTGGTTAATTAATGATGAAAGTGAACCCTAGCCTTTTCATCAGTATAGCTTTGATTGAGTGTAGTATGTGGTGGGGGCCGGCAGTCTGTTTCCCACCATTCTGCTTTTTTATCTGCAAGAAAAGCAGGATTTGCCCTGTGAGAGCATGCAGGAGGCAAGAGGGAACATCTGCAGCACAAAAGAGGGTATTTTTAAAAAACTTTTTTTTTTGTATAATATAACATATATACAAAGCAAAGAAAGAAAAAAGCAATAATTTTCAAAGCACTAACAGAAGATATTTTAATGCTTTATATTATTTTCTCTTACCCACTGGCTAATACCCATTTATTGAAAAGTTGGTATTACAAGAATAATTTTGAGATTTTATTCTTAAATAAACAACAGTGGAAGAGTGGGCAAAGACAAACTTTCAGTCTTATAAGGTGATATACTCTTTCTTACAGAATTAAAGGGAAGTCTGAGGAAAAGAATTGTTATACACAGAAGTAATGGTTGGGGATGTATAGTAATTAACTGGATAGATACAGCAAAATGGAATAGTTAATTCACGTTTCCTTTTTTATGTGGTCAGTGATACAACATACTAGTTACTCTTTTTTTCCCCAGAATGGAGATGGTGACATTTCAACCAAATAATTTATTTCAACCAAAGTAAAATAACATTCTCAAATGGACTACTTTGTTTGATAGGAACATATTGCTGTGAATGGAGATGGGAGAGGAAATTTAGGAATGGAGGGTGATTTGAATATGGCAGGATAAGAGTAAAAGCACTTGCTACTGAAAGCCAGAAGTATAGTTTTGGTTTAGAGAAACCTGTAGAGTGGGCTGTAGAGTTTACAGTAGGAATAAATGTAAAACAACTTGGGGGTTTTGTTATGACAATACCTGGGCTCTTTTTTTTTTAATTAATTTTTAAAATTTTAAAAAAATATAACAACAAAGAAACACAAACATTCTTAACATATGATCATTCAGTTCTATATATATAATCAGTAATTCACAATATCATCAGATAGTTGCATATTCATCATCATGATCATTTCTTAGAATGTTTGCATCAATTCAGTTACCTGGGTTCTTTAGTGACAGATTGCATCTGATGCACGCCTAACAGGAGGTAAGCAGTTATTCCAATACCTTCTCCCTGTGATGAGGAGGAAAAAAAATGGATTGGCAAATTGGAGTGCCATTTAGAAAAGTTTACCATTTACGAATATAAAATAGCATTTCTGCCACTGGGGGAGATAGAGTTGGAAAGGTTAATTCAGTGGATGCTAAGTACAGCCTGGTTGGAGTAGAACTGTACGGAGAGGTATGTGCTAGTGACATTTGTTAGAGAGTCAAAATAAACCAGTCATCAGAACGAACTTGCATTTGCTAATAGAGGAAAGAGAAAACCACTGCAAAGTTTTAGATGAAGAGTAAGAAGTTAATATGTATGCACATAATATAATTCTTTCTTCTTTGTATAGTATATATATATTTTAAAGAAAGTTTGAAATAGTAGGAGACAAGGCACTAGTTATTGAAGCAAAGATTCAAACTCTTAAGTATGCTATCCTGTTTTGAATGGTAAATGGAGTGGGGACATCAGGTCCATGGGTCCTTTCCCCATAAGGAATTCAAAATCTGTAACTGGAGCTGAAGTGTACTGACAATCAAGGCATGACTGAGAGAGAAGTGCTCTTCCCAGTGGCAACTGAGTATTTCTAAAACCAGCGATTCTTTCAGGTACACAGCAAATGGCAAAATCAGCAAAATCATAGGCTGAATGCAGTGCTTTTTTTTTTTTAATCAGAGATGGAAAAATTAACATTTAAAATGACATATAAGTGGTAGATACTTATGTGTTGAAAGAAGAGTGGTTTAAAATGGTGAATTTAATTAATTTGGTTAATAGAGGGCCCACTTTAAACTATTTTGTTAACTACTTAGTTTTGAATTCCCTTTATATTTTCTGTTCATAACCTATTTTCATCTCGTAAACACCAACAGAAGGACCTGGTGGGGTGGCCAAGAGAAAAACTAAGACTAAAGGTATTTTGTTTTTCAAATTAGCCATGAGTGAATCGAATTTAATGCTTGAAAATGCATGGAATTTTCTGGATATGTTATGTAAATGCAACTACTAATGCTAAACATTATTGCTTTTTGGTTTTGGGCACACCTTAGGTCATAAGTGGTTCTTAAAGAATCTTCTTAAAGAATTTTCTGCCTCAAGCCCATAAAGTGACAGTTTTAAATAATTTCCTTTTTCATGTTAGCAAACCTTGGTAAAGGTCTTTAAAATAAGAACATATATATATTAGAATAATCATATTATAATGCATACATTAAATTCACATATCCTTACTACCTAAAACCTTTCTTATTTTGAATTTTTGAATTACTGTTGGAGAAAAGATGAATTCATTAGTGATTGATATTATATTTCCAAAAGCTCTGGAACATGGCTTATAGCACAATAAAAGCTAACACTCAGGCTTGTAGTTTTCAGTAACATGAAAGCTTATGTTTCTAATCTAGCACTGCATTCATTTTCTTGATATAAATTTGCTGTTTGATATTTTAATTTATTGAAATTGGCATATGTATAAACCATTATATAAAAGCTAGCATCTTATTATTAAAATTTAACTGTGCATCCCTTTTGCTTTTTTCTTGCTCATCTGTAAACATTTATGTCTTTTGGGGAAGAGGCACGAGGAGGTGCATGTTTTTCTTTATAAATGTGTAATGTAATTTTGAAATCCAAGTACTTGTTATATGTTTGTAGAATTTTTTTGAAATATTAAGAGGTGAGACTTTTACAGTGCGAATTGCAGGGTTTGGGATTTGTATTTTAATTTTGAAATTAAGAAATTTTAATGTTCAACATTTTATACCATGTAAATAATTTCTGTGAAGAAAACAGAATTTTCACTACTTTATTCCTACTTTAAAAATTATTAAGTAAGTGGTCAATAAGGGATAATTTTACTTCTTGATCTAGGGAGCAAAGTATACATTAAAGTTTTAAATTTTAAAAAGTAGTGTGAAGATAAATCTTGAGAGCATTATACAAGCACCCCACTCTTTTGCAGTGTTGGTATACAAACAACATTGGATAGAATGAAGTATGGAGGGTTAATTCTTTAGGAATGCTGTTCTGTATTTTTATAGACTCTTTATAAGATTGCCAGTAAGAATTGAAGAATTTCCTGGATGCTCACCTGGAAAGTAATTAATGAGACATCCTATTTGGTATTTTTACTTGTTAATCAAGATTTTTTCAGAGTGTCTAGAAATATATAATATTTCTTTTGGTGACGACCACAGAACCAGTGTTCACTTTGAGTGGGGAATTTTATGCTATGAGTTTTGCATAATTGTAATGGGCAAAAACTTCCATATTTTATCGTATTAATGAAATATTTAATTTTCTTTGTTGCTGCTTAAATGCTGCATTGCAAAGTAAACTCCTTGCTTCTCTTATGGTTTCCATAATGAGAGAGCCAAAAGGTGAAATTCAAAGGTTTTTGAGTAGCTCTATTAAACTCTATGTAAAGCAAGTTGAAAGTAATATCCATTTTTCCTATTTTCCATTTAACTGCTCTTTCCCCTTTAAGCATGGAAAAACAAGGTGTTGATCTGAGTGGCTCTACATAAATTAACACAGAAACATACTTAAAGGAATGCTGATTTCATAATGTTAAATATAAGCAGGAAAGGAATTTTATTTGTCATTTTAAACACTATTTAAACACTGTGGAGAAGGATATTAAAATTTCATATTCCTAGGGAAATTTTTTGCTTAGTTAGCTAAGAAAATTATTGGATGTTTAATTTTTCATTTATGCATTTTGTTTGTTTCCAAGGATGGTAAGCATAAATATCTTGAGGAAATAATTTTTGTTAGAGCTATAATTTTAGTAATCTTTACATAAATATTTAAAAGTTATAAAAATTTGTTCTTTAAGTTTTCAGCGTTCCTTTAATTACGTCATTGTGGTTGTGAAATGTGACTTGTTACCACTTTCAGTAAAGCACTGTCTGTATGGTTGGAGTAGTTTTTTAGTAATATTGCATGTCAGTCTTGTTTTAAGCTGAGAAATTTGATGGCAAGTTTCTAGCATTTCTTTTGTAGCTGGCATTTTATATAGATTTGCATCTGTTTTTAGTCAACTTAAAAACTAGTGGAGTCAATTCACATTTTGAATGAACATTTCACGTGTGTGTAAGGGAGTTAAATAAAAAGACACTACTTTTATGCACGAAGTTGCTATTACATGAATTAAGAGATGCTTTCAATAAACATTTTTTCCTTTGACTGGAACACCTGAAAGTTAAAGAACTCATTAAAGAAGAGCTCAAGAAGGAGAAAGAGAAACCTGAGTCAAGGAAGGAAAGTAAGAATGAAGATAGAAAAAAGGGGAAGAAAGAAAAAGAGGATGACCGGAAGGATAAGAAAATTGCTGACTCAGATATATCCAGGAAAGAATCAACCAAGGGTAAAAAGGACAGAGAAAAGGAAAAAGGGGGCCTAGGTAAAAGTGCCAGCACCAAGGACAATAGGAAAAAGGCGACAAATTCAAAGGATATCTCTAGTAAAATATCACCCAGAGACAAAGATGACAGAAAGGAAGGTCGCAACTCTCCCAAACATGCACACTTAGCAAAGGGAAATAACCAGAAAAGAAAGAACTAAAGCTCTGACATTATTGACACAAGAAATGGTGATATTCTTGGTTGTGATTTGCTGTTACAGGGCATAGAAAAGTTAGTATTGCTCTGGTTGGGGAAGATGTGCAAATTAACCATTGAGTGTATTTATTGGTGCTTAGCAAATAATTGCTTTCAAATTTAAATACACTATCTCATGCTTACAAATTTAAAAGATGAAGACTGTAAAAACATGTAGTAAAATGATGTAATGAGATTTTTTATTAATTTTATTGATCATGTATTTGGATAAATATGTTATATGTATAATATGAATTTTGATGAGTTTGTTAATATTCTAAGTACATTCACTGGAATTAGACAAGTAAGAACATTAAGATATTAAATTGTATTTATATGCAGAGTTACTTATAATTTCCAGGTATGGTAAGTACTCACCTGGTTAGAAAGCTATCTTCTTTCTATTTGCTCTGTGTTTTTTTCCTTCTTTCTCCCTTTCTGCTTCTCTGTTCTCCTTTCTCCTTCTTCCCACCGTCTTTCTTCAATTCCTCACTCCTCCCTTACCCAGCTGTCAGCATCTTCTCCCTTCCCAGGCTCTTGCTCTTCCCTCCCCAAGTATCTCCATTATCTCCCCAAGTATCTCCCTTTCCCCAGCTCCTTCCCAAGCTTTCCTTTCCTTTCTCCTCCCATTTCTCCTCTTTTCTAGTCTCTTCCTTTTACTGTGTCCTTTACCTCCTTCCTTACCCCTTCATTCTCCCTCACTCCTTATCTCCATGCAACCATCCCGCCTTCTCCTCCACCCCCCACCCCTCATCCAGCAAATGCTCAGTGTTATTGTGTGCTAGACACACGTCTGAGAACTCTGGATGCAGTCATGAATAAGAGAGACAATTTTATTTAGAGGAACCATTTTACAACAGTTTCATTAAAAAATCTTTACAGACTCTGAGTAGTTATAAAAAGGTTTCAGTATTTCAAATTAGAATATACTCTCATTTTCTATTACATTATTTTTCAGTGACTTGTTGAATGGCATATCTTTTTCATATTTGATTGTATCTTAATTGTTTACCATTTCTAAGAAACTGCAAATTTGATATTTGAACTAGAGGTTAGAATTTAGCTCATCAGAAAACATTTAATAAAAATGAAATTTCAATGAGGAACACATTTCTACATGGTCTTTACTACTCTGTGCGTGGAATTTTAAATATCTAATTGTGATTACTGGTGAAATTCAGTTAGATGATCTTGAGAAGAGAATAACCTGATTTGTTGTAACAGAATAAAAAAATATTGCCACAAAGATTTTATTTTACTTTTTAACTAGCATTTGACTTCTTTTTATAAAGAGCTTTAAAATATGAGTTTGGGGCCTAATTAAAGATATTTCCTATCAGAAACAACCAAGCTTTAAGTCTTAAATATTTCTAAAAGTATAATGTGCCTTTTTCTTATATGCTAGTACTTTTTACTTCTTAAAATCACTTAGTAATTTAGTTCATGGAAGTTTCAGCTGACATTATAGAATTATACAGCAAACCCCAAAGAATATCTAATACAATTTTATTTTATTGCTTAAAAACAGGGGCCCAGGGCGGGCTATGGTGGTTCAGCAGGCAGAATTCTTGCCTGCCATGCCGGAGACCTGGGTTCGATTCCCGGTGCCTGCCCATGCAAAAAAAAGAAACAACAACAACAAAAAAACAGATCCAAAGAAATTGTAACATGTATTATTGAATCTTATGTATTTATTTTTAGGATTTTGTTTTTATTTTTATTATAGATTATAGGAACAAATTCAATATAACTTAAACCAAAAAAGGGGGGCTTTTATGGCTCATATGCTTGGCCAACATAGGAATACTGGCTTCAGGAGAATGAATCCAGAGTCCAAACCTATAAGCAGAGCCCCCTTCCTTCCTAGCTTTCTTCATAAATCTTGGCTCTGCTGGTTTCTACTGGGCTTTATCCTATATGGAATGTTCTCCCCTTGATGAACAAGATGGCCTTCAATATCCCCAGACACATCTTTCTAGTTTAGCAGTCCTGATGCAGAGACGTATTTCCTGGGATGGCTCTGGTAGAAGAGTTCCTGGGAGAATTTCAGTTGGCCTGGTTAGGCCTGGTGGACATCTATGAACCATCTTTGTGATTGATGGATGGGTTAGTCTTCCCAGTCTGGTGCCTATGAACAAAGCTTTGGGGTGGGGGTTGAGTTGTCTGATCAAAATCACACAAAGTGTTTTCCACTGGGCAGAGGGCATTTGGGAGGAAAAAGGAGGCTCAGATGGAGAGCTGGACAGAGCAAGAAGTCAAACATACTCGCCATACATAGAATAAAAGGTCTTGCTGCTAAGATTAATGGATTGATTTTTTTTATTATTTACATGCAAACTTTTAAGTTGTATTTTCTTTACAGTGATTTTTTCCCTTCCCTTGGGCAAAGAATTATAATTGCATTTATTGAAAATAAATAATTTTTCCTTGATTTTTAAAGAACAATGACTTATTAGGTAGAAAGTTGATAAATACTGAATTCTGAGCAAATGAGTGAAAAGACATCTCACAATAAACTAATCAACATAATCCTATAAACCTTATCTGTTGCTCTCCAGTAAAACACTTTGAAATGTTTTAGTTCTGTCATCGATTTTTCCTTTGACTATAAGGTTAAGACTTGAAATATAATATTTTGAGAATCTTGTGAGCTGTAATTTGATTTTTTTCCTTTTCCCCTATTTATTCCTTCCTTTTTTCTTTTAGTAAATAAGGCATCAACTAAATTTTACTGAAGTTGGCATTGCACTTTATCCAGCTGCATTGGCATTTGATTCAACTAAAACTTAGTGTAAGATAAGTTTTTGATTATGATTAATTTGTTAAAGTACTGCTTGCAGTCTCAGTTTGGCTCACTTTTATTCAGTAGGTACGGTTATTTCTACATTCTTCCACTGCATATTGTTGAAGAATGATTAGAATCAGAAAGGCTACCCTTTTAAAATAAACAACTAAAAATAGGGACAGTTGGGAGTGAGAAGTTTTGAGTAAGACCTGAAAAGTGAGAACTAAATACTATGAATAAAAGTTTATTTTTTCTTAGCACTAACAAAATTTTGGTATAAATAGCACTATGAGGTGATCTTAGAATTTTAAAAAATAGCAATATTGGTATAATTTTCCTTATACATTTCACATTTGCATAGCATAATCTTCATAAGGATGGTCAATTTTATAAAAATATTTGAGAACTAATCAGCTTTTTCAAGAATCTTCTTTCATCATTCAATATTCAAATTTTTTTCTTTTGAAGCACTTATGTTGTGATTGGAGCTTTCATTACATTTCTTGCATCATCTTTTATGTGTCATTTATTAACAGCTTTGTATGTGAATTTTAGTGATTTTTAACATTAGTATAGTTAACTTCTTGAAATCTTAACTTTTTTGTTTTTTTAAGATGTTATTCGGTGTTACTTTATGGTTGATTTACATTGATTATAGATGGTCCTGTCAGCATTTCAAAATGAGGGAGAAATGGGCAAAGAAACTCACATAAATCTGTTAGGATGAATTCTTGGGCTAATCTAGGGAGGAGTACTTGACTTAATCCCGTGAGTGATTGGTTCATAGGGGATATTTTGTTATCATTATGGCTTGTTTAGCTATGCAACTTCTCCTCGTACCCTCAACTATTCCTTCTGTTAATGCCCATCCGTAAATGATTCTTGAAATGCATAACTCACATTATTTGGTGTAAAATCCACTCTGGGTGGGCGGGCCGCGGTGGCTCAGCGGGCAAAGTGCTTGTCTGCTATGCCGGAGGACCTCGGTTCGATTCCCGGCCCCAGCCCATGTAACAAAAACGGAGAAACGGAATACAATAAAACAAGAAAATGTTTAAAAAGATGTTTCCCTTTCTTCCTTCCTTCCTTCCTTCTCTCTGTCTTTCCTTTAAAAAAAAAAAAAAAATCCACTCTGGAAATGCTGGTTTTCTTCATACATAAACCTGTCTCTCAAGGCGGTTGTGAGAACTAGCTGATTTTGTATTTGTGTAAGTACTTGGCACATTTGTAGTGTCAAGTCACTTAATTTATACAGCACACCCCTCTCTCTTCCAAGGCCCTGGCACTGCCTGCCTGGCATCCCTGCTTTAGTTTGCCCATAGCATGTGTCACCTTCCGACATACTATACATCATTCATGTCTCTTATTATTTTGATTGTCCCCTCCCCATGAAGGAATGGGTTTTTGTGTGTTTAATTACTGATGTATTTCCGAGACCTAAAACAATTTGCAGGAACTCATGTTTCCCTTTTTCTTTGGTAGAACAATGGTAGTGACTAAAACAAAGTGTATGAGCCAGTGGTTAATAATTGGAAGCACTGGTACTTTGATTGCTATTTCTACTTTTGTGAACAGATTGTGAGACAGATACTTAAGCCCTTTATCTTTTGTAATAAATACATTTTTTTTGTGAAATAGGCATATTGGATCCTGATTTGTTCTACTAAGATAATTGACAGGACATATGAAAGTTATTTTAGGTGATTTATATATAAAACTGTAAGAATGCTTCGTTATTTAAAGGATGCTCTACAATATAAAAATACAGGATGTTAAATGTAAATGCCAAAAACAGTTATAAAGTAATAAACTGTAGTCTTAAGTTTATGATACAATTGAGAGGTTTAATAACCAGCCATTTGTGAAAAACTTCTTTATAAATGTATTTTGTGCTCAGAACATGTTCTCCCTCATAGAAACAATTTTATGGCCTTTAGTTGTTCTGCTCCAGTCCACAAAAATCTGTTTAGTCCCTAATGTCTAGTTCTGCAAGTCCCAGTATAGCTGTGTTTCTATGGACAATGCATTCAGCATTCTTAGGATACTAGGAGAATATTTGGGTTTTACTTTTAAGTATTCTCCAGAATTCATTGGTTACATGTGTTAAATCCATTCAATATAGCTTATACAAACAAACAAAAATCCATTCAATATAGCTTATACAAACAAACAAAAATGTTCTTTGGCTCCAATGATTGTAAAGCCCAGGGGTATCGTGACTTTTTTTTTTTTTTTTTTTTCCTTTTTGGTTGTGCTGGATCTAAGGTGCTCAAACCTCTGAACCTGTCTCTGTCTCTGGACTCTTCCAGAATGTGGGCTGCCTTCTCAGGCAGGCTGCCACAGGTTGGGTCACTTCTTACCGGGTGGGGGATATACATTACCGGTGGGCCTGGGTCACCTAGACTCCTGTCCTTCAAACTGTCAGCTGAAGGAAAACTGGTTGCCCAAAAGGAAATTTGATTGTTTTTATCAGATGAAGGAGGAGTAAGTGGAGGGCTGGCTAACATAGTGGATTTTTATATACGACGCTTTACCGGTGCTCACTGCAGGCAGGTTACTGAGTTTTTCCTTTTCTCCCTTTCCTACTTCTGCCCTGCCAGAATACAAAGAGTTGAATTGGGTATGCCAAAAATGGTAGTTCAGAGTATGAAGCTATACAAAACAGAGAAATTCCCATCCTTTGAAGCCCCTGGTAAGCAACAGTGCTACACAGTTGAAAGAGTGAGAGAGAATATGGCATAATGATAAATATTACTAATTGGGTATCAGGTAGATCAGCTCTTGCTATTTTTTCCCCTGGTTCTATTCAAAAAGAAAGTTGTTCTTAGGAAACTAAAGGGGTGAGTGTTATTATATAACAGTCACACACGTTATTCTTATGAAAATCTTCTTTGGGTTGGAATTATGCAGTGACTGCCTTGAATCCTTCCACCTCCATTTGCCTGGGGATACAATTACATGAACTAGGTGTCTATGACAGGGTTGGAGATAATTTTACATAGAAATTAATTTCCACAAACACTTCAATTTTGTAATCCCTGAAGAGCATGAAGTCATTTATTTTCCTTTCCATTCTTCATTTCATAGCTCATTTGATATCACTTTATATATTTATTAATCCGTTAAGTTGAGTGTATGTTTTAGAGATCTTTCATTCACATCTTCTTTGCCTCAAACATTCTTTCTCTCTAATGCCAAGAGGTAGAGGAGGACATATACTTAATTTAAAACTTTTGTTGTACTTTTGATAATTATGTACACATTCACATACTTTGTCTATTTTTCCCATTTATTCATTCAACAAATGTTACTGAGTTTCTGTAATGTGTCAGCATTTGTGCTGAGGATGCCTGTGCTGAAGGTAATTATAGTCCCTAATTGAAGTGCTGTGAAACCAGTGAGGGCAGTTATTAGGATCCCTCAGTATTCCACTTCATGTGGCAGGCCATTTCTCCCTCTGCAGGATCTGGTCCAACCATCATGTCTTGTCTCCCTTATGCTTCAGGGGGCTGGGCCCTGGACGTGCTCCGGTACTTGTCCCATAGTAACTGACAATAATAGGCATCAGTGTATACTTATTGAGTGACGGGTGAACGTATGAAATGCATATCATTGAAACAATAGTCCAGGTCTGTTTGTACTGTTATAATTTGAAAAATACTAGAAAGAAGAAAATGTTAGTTAAACAAAGGAAGGAAAACTTAAAAGGCTTCAATAATTGCAATGTGTTTCAATTTAGATTGTTGTAAAAAATGTATATTTATGCTGGGTTTAAATTATCTTGTATAATTCTCAAAATCCTGAAAAGGTAGTGCTTTATCAAACCCTTTCTGTATTTGCAGAAACCAGAGCTCTAGTTTTCATTTAGTAAAGCACTGCAGATGGGTATCAGACTTGGGCCCCTCTGGTTTAAGTGTCTGAGCTCCTATACGCGATACCGTTTTGCATGTCTTTGAACTTTATTTTGTAAAACGTTGAATAAAATAGGCCCATTCCATTTTAGTCATTGTGGAATCCATTCATTTCCTGAAGCCAGGCTATTAGGAAACTTCTCTGGAAGCCTTTAATTCTTTCCTCTTTAAGAACTCTGCCTGTCCATCTTTGGTTATGTGACTGCTTTGAAACTGGAATGGCTCTAACTGGCTGTCATGAGACTGCTCTTTTTAGTTCAAAGTAGTCTAAGAATTTTGATAAGTTCTGAGACTACTGCTGGTGTTACCTTCTGAGATCTGTATTTGCTGATTGTACGAGGCAGGGACAGCAAAAAGGATTAGCATGGTGGATTACTGTGCATGTTTTTCTGGTTTATTGATTTCCCAGAATATTTCTCAAATTTCATGTCCTTACCAGGGTTATTCTTGGGTTATGTTGATTTATACTATTAGTCTATTTGCATTTAAAGTGGTAGGAGCCCTGAGCACTTACTCTTCATGAATAACTGCAGCTGGAGTAATCTGCATAGGTAAGAACACAATTTTCAATCCATACACCATCGAATTAGTCAACCAAAGTTTGCTAAACTAATTTTTTTTTAATTATTAACTCTTGTTTACTCTTGCTCAGTATATGAAATCCTACCTAGCAAAATACTGTTTGTAATTCTTGCTTTCCCAGATTATTTTTTATAGTGTTGAGGAAGCAATTTGTCTGAAATTCTTATGGAATATGATTCCCTGGTTTTCACTCAGCAGAGGCCTCCATGACATCCCAGGTCCATTGTGGTCCTGGGTGCCCTTGTCCGCCTCCCTCCAGCTGCTCTGGCTGCTGGCTCCTTTTGGCACCAACCAGCATGCCCGCCCCCGCTACCTCCCCCCAGCTGATGAATTTTGTACTTCTTTACCTGGAATGCTCTTCCCCAACAACAAACTCACATGGCTAGGTCCTTATTCCCTTCAGGAGTCTTTATCAATATTATCAGAGTTTTTCTCATCACTTAATTTAGACAGCACACCCCTCTCTCTTCCTCTCTTCCCCAAGGCCCTGGCACTGCCTGCCTGGCATCCCTGCTTTAGTTTGCCCATAGCATGTGTCACCTTCCGACATACTATACATCATTCAAGTCTCTTATTATTTTGACTGTCCCCTCCCCATGAAAGAATGGGTTTTTGTGTGTTTAATTGCTGATGTATTTCCGAGACCTAAATCAATGCCTAGCATTTAGTAGGCACTGAATAAATACTTGTGGAATGAAAAAAAGCACTATGCAGTTTAGTAGGTTTACAGCTATGCTATCTTATCTTTATGGGGAAAAAAATTCATTCGTTCTGTTTGATTATGGTCTGGTTTAGTTGAGCAATAGTGGATAGGTAATTTTGTCAGATGATCAAATTTGCTATGATTAGTAGATTTCAACTTCTAATTTCATTTACTTTTTATAGCTTCTTTTAAATTAAAACTGAATATGTATTTATTAAATGCAAAGAATTTTAAACAAAATTTTCTAATGTATCTAATGAGCCTACAGTGTTAAAAACAAGCATACTTTCAGGGGATTAATTTATTTTCCAAATTTTATAGTGGCCATTAAGGTTGACTCTCAACATTTCCATTCAACTTTAGATAATATTTGAAGGCAATTGTGGTCATTTTGTTCCTCTTGCCAGTGATTGGTTTAGGAATGAGGGTCCTGATTCTGAGTATTAAAACTAAAAGGAAACATCTCTGGGAGCTTCTTGGAAAGATTTCCTCAAACTTGAGATAGAAGTAAAACAAGAGGTGATCTCTTTGCTTCTGTACATTGACTTGTCTGAAAGAGGAGCTTCCAGCTATTACGAGCCACCTGATTACTGGCTTGAGGATATGGTCAGCATTGAAATCAAGCTACTCTGCTCCCGCACTTCTGGTTATTAGTGAGGTAATAAATTTCCTTCTTGCTCAAGCCACCGTGAGTAGGTGTTTTGTTACATGCAGCCCCAGGAGCATCAGAACAGATACATCATGTTTCATAAATTCATTTTAATATTTATTTCAGTGCTACATCCTTGCCATTTGTGCCTCATAATAAATCCTGTTTGAAAACCTTTCCTTTCATTGTGAACTGTCCTAGTGTATTTATTTTCATTTTAAAATTTTTGTTAATTTTTTGTCTCAAAGATTTTATGAGGTGTGCTTTTACTTCTCTTTTCTGGAGAACACTTAATTATGAACCAAAATGAATTTGTATGGTAAAAAAAATTTTCTTTTAAGAATACTAAAATAAAGCTTTGTTCTTCCACCTGGGTTATTAAAAGGATAACAGTTATTCTAGAATGTTTTAAACAGTTACATTTTTCAAAATTTATAGTCATCTAAGGAAGAAGTAGTATTAAAATCATCCTCAGCTTCTTTGGAGTTGACAATGTAGTTTAATTTTATGCCGATTTCACCTCTAGAAATAGCTGTGACCAGAAACCAGTAAATTCAGAATTTAACAGCCAATTTGAACAGGAAACAAAACTCAGTATTTTCCCATCATATGTGCTTTTGCTTTTTTATGTTATATATTTCACATTTTACAATTTAAAATTTGGAGACAACCCTCAATCGACTTAGGAAAGATACTGTTGCTGATTTGGATTTGCTGTCCAATGTGCATAAAAGGCAATCTATGACATGGGGGTTTCAGAGAAAGAACATTACAAGGCACAATGTAAGGAAAATAGGCTTATGAGCCTCAGATCTATCTCTCTGAACTGCAGTGATTTGGTGAGTTTATTCTAACAAAGGCAGGCTTATGATAATGAATGTAATGACTCGAGATGATAAAGTCAGTCTAATTGTTGAATATGCACAGATAGTTTACATATTTGTTCAGAGGATGAATGTAAAAAATGGTGGCCTTATGATAATGGGCATGATTTTTAGTTTTATAATAAGGTAATATGCCTTATTATAAAATTTAGTTATAGGGTAAAGCTTCAAGCTATTGCTCATGTCAGGCTAGCCAGTTCTCATAGAAACTGGCTGTATCTGGCACTGTAAGGTAGGAATTAGGTGGGTTGACTCAGGCCTCTTCATTAGGAAACATTAATAGGCTATGAGCTATATCATAAGATAGCTGAGGAAGGGACTGTTAGCAGGATCACGAGGGTTCTAGGTTGCAGTACAAGGGGATACAAATGGAGCCAGTCAGGAGTTTATCATAAGACTTTACAATTATATAAAGATTATATACCACATGCAATTATATACAATAAAGCATTATCATCAAGGCATCTAGGTTACAGTTCATGGAGTTACAATAGTTACAAATACTTGCTTCTGGCTACATCAAAAGGCTAACATACATCTGGATTATAGTTCAGGGAGTTTCAGTAGTTACAGGTATCTACTTTGGGCTACCCAACAATATATTAGAAAGGAAGAAAGTTTCTATGTAATGCTTTAGTAACTATCATCATTTATTAACTCTTAATTCTCTGCCACACTATTGGAGGCATTGTAAGTCTGAATATGAATATATTAGTAGTTTCACTTTTAGCATTAGAATTTTTTTTTAATTGAAACTTTTCCCCAAATCACATAAGAGTTGGATTATAGACAGTTTTAATCTTTGTTAGGTGGGAATATATTTCCTTGTCTTATTGAACCCATGGAGTAGTTTGAAAGCTGGCTTATGTAGGGGGTTAATGAAGTATAACCATGCAACTTTTCATTCAAACAGATGCTTTTGAGAGTGAATTACACCAGGACCACATATGTAACCTGGAACTGCCCTGGGCAAACTGGGTCAGCAGCACTGTAGCAGAGGATGCTGGAGCATAGTCAGGATTCTCTGATAAATAGCAGTAGAGAACTTAATGTGAGTCTGTTTTCCCATTTCCACAGCTGTTAGCCATTCTTGGGCAGCTCAAGAGCCCTGCCCTAAAAGGATTCTCCTTTCCCAAGTAGAGGGGCAGGTGTGTTGAGCTCTTCAGCGAGTGTCTTTGAGTGCCTTCTGTGCTCCTGGCTGTTATCTGAGGTACTCAAAGTGCAAAATAGATAAAAAAAAAAATTCTAAGACTTGTAAGGTTTACTCCATTCATTCAGCCGAATTTGGCAATGAATAGTTCATCCTTTCCCATTGACCAGTAATAGATGTAAGAATGGATCATTTAATCGGGAAAGTCAGGGATGTTTTGAGGTCCTGAATTTGGAATATGTTGTTTTGATAGGCCGTCACTCCTATTTTTCTACCCTCCACTTGAAATTGAACTACATCTGTGGATACCTGGATACTATTTCTTTAGAAACTAGGAATGGTTTATAGTTAAAAGTCACTTAGGAGTAGAACTGAGTGTTTTGTTCTACGTTTTCCTAGTGTTAGGCTTTGTGTGGAAGTAGTGTTGGAAGTAACTACCCAGAGGAAATGCAAGTGATGGAGTGAGGTCTTCTATATCTGTGTCAATGTCTTTTTTACGATTTGGGAGAGGAAGGTGGGAGTATTCTTTCATCAGGAGGAAAAAAAGGAGGCATAGAAAGTGGAATGATAAAGAAAAACAGAATCAAGAGAAGAGTAGAAGACATTGAAATAAGAATTTTCCAGAATCGTATAAAGATGGACAAGAAAAATAAAAGGCCTCAGGCTTCTGCCTTCACCTTTTCACTGTAGGCTACTGATATGCACAGGGCTCTCCCACCAGTTATAGCCCTTGGAATAAGTTTCTCTAAGAGGTGGCGATGAGCGCCAGGATTCAATAAATGGAACCATCTAAATTACTGTGTTTAATTGAAGATATCTTTTAATGTTCCACATATAAAATATCAAAGAATAAACTTAGTATGACAGATTTTAGACTTGCATTGACTTTAAAATCAGCTTTCATGTTAATTTACCATGATGTCTAATTTTCCTCAAGACATGAAATGGAACTGCTTGTTACGATATTTTAAAGTGTTAACTTTAGAAGATTCTTGACAGCAATATACATAGATTTCTTCTCATCTTCAGCAATTTGTTTTTCAGGAAGAATGAGCAATTATATATAAATCAAAATATGGAGCACATGAGAATAGCATAGATGCCCCAGTATACCTGCATTGTCTTATTGTTTCACTATGGAGTTCGAGGCTTGGAAATAGTCACTTGAAGTGAGGTTTATGTGTGAATGAAGAGCTTGAGCTCATACTGAACTCTTTTGGCAAGTTTAGACATGGCTCATTAGAGAGCAATGACTTCAAACAATGTTTTTTAATTTTTTTAAACAGAAGATTAAAGAGATATTAAAGGCCCACGTGAAGTTAAGTAGCAAACCCTCTTCCTACTTCAATTTTTTAAAAATACAAACTTTCATCTAGTATCTAATATTGGAAATTTTGAATTACTTAGATGAGTTAAATGTTTTGAGAATATCATTTGTCCTGTTTAATATGTCAAAACAAAAAACAGCTTAAGATAACCATGTGAATAAAAAATGCAGGACTTAAAGAGCGAGCTGCCGCAGAGCCCACACGGCCAGCTGGAGAGCCGCCGGCGCAGGTGCAGGAGGAGCGGGATGCTCCCGCGGAGCCAGGTAAGACGTTCTCACCGATCCGGTGCCTTGGCTCCCCGAAAGTGTTTCTTATCATTGTGTCACCTTGTGTACAGGATGATGCAATACTTTTTCGTCTTTGAGATTTTATAGTGAAGTTTTTTTGTTTGTTTTTGTTCTAGTAACAATTTACCCAGGGCCATAATCCTGATTTTTGAGATTAAGAGTCAGAGAACGAGCATGTTTCCTGAGATCACAGCTAGGAACACAGTTTTGAACCAAAAGCTCCTTTTTCTTCCATTTCCAGCACTACAGTAACCATCTTGCATTTGAAAGTAAAAATAGACACTGTATACTCTCTCGTATATAGACACATTACTTAACAGAGAAGATGTAGTGGATTCCCAATCTTTTTTAATATGAAGGTCTCCTTTCCACATCAGAAAACTTCCCAGGCTTCCAGTTGATGGTCTGTGAAGTGTTTTGCCTCTACACAAATTCCTAGATCTCTTAAAACATCTTTTTGGCCACCCACGGACCTTGGATCAGAGGTTGGAAAATCCTGAGAGTTTTAAGATAAATTGGTAAATGGAATTTTAGTTCACTTCTATTATTTTATGCTATGGTATTTATTAGAAAGTCATCTAGTTTTTACAAATGCTTCATTTACACAGAATTCAAGAAATGTTATTTCTTTGTGCCACCTATTGGAAGTATTAGGTATAACCACATATTTTACTGGGTACAAATAATGCTTTGGCTGATTTTATCACATTGTAGTAAGGAATAATATTTGCTTTTCCTTCCTTCCTTTTAAGATCAGTGTCACTTTGGTTTTTGTTACTTGATCAAATTATAATCCCAGGAGAATTTACTGTCTCTTTTCCCTAACTTTAGAGGTGTTATAATCATACCTTGGCTCCAGAACTTGGAATGATTTTTCTTTTTTAGTTTTATAATTTATATCTGTATTCAGATTTTACTTTGTACTAAATAAATTTAGAATTAAAAAAACTTCTACAAAAGCTGGTACCTACTCTGAAAGGCCATGCAATTTGCTTTCTACTCCTTTTTTGTGTATATTACTCTATGAAAATTACTGATAAATTATTCCTCTCACCCATTGGTTCATGACCAGCCCATAACCTTCTCTACTTCTTACTATTTGTTTTGGTTTAAATATTGGCTTCTCAATCTTTCTGTTATATAAGTCTTTAACTTCTCTGACTGTATCTGCATATGATATAAACTTAGTGACATGTTTCTCATTAAAATAAAATCCTTTTGACCCCTACAGTTCTTTCTTTCTACCATCTCCTCACTGTGTCAGCTAAACTTTATTTTATTTTATACTATAATGTATATACAAAGCAAAGAAAGAAGAAAGCAATAGTTTTCAAAGCACTCTTCAACAAGTAGTTACAGGACAGATCCTACAGTTCATCATGGGCTACCATACCATCATCTCAGATTTTTCCTTCTAGTTGCTGCAGAACGTTGGAGGCTAGCAGGAATATATATATATATATATATATATATATATATATATTATCATCACAATTGACTTTTTTCTTCTTATTTTGTGAAAAATAACATACATACAAAACAATAAATTTCAAAGCACAGCTTAACAATTAGTTGTAGAACAGATTTCAGAGTTTGGAATGGGTTACCATTCCATTATTTTAGCTTTTTATTTCTAGCTGCTCTAAGATACTGGCGACTAAAAGAAATATCAATATAATGATTCAGCAATCATACTCATTAAACCCTACCTTCTCTGTATAACTCTACCATCACCTTTGATCTTTCTGTCCCATCTTTTAGGAGTTTTTGGGCTATGCCATTCTAACTTTTTCATATTGAAAAGGGCTGTCAATAATGGGGGGTTAAGAGATGGAACTAACTGATGTTCTGCAGAGGCTGGCCCCTCTAGGTTTCAGGATCTATCTGGTCCAAGGACCCATCTGGAGGTTGTAGGTTCCTGGAAGGTTACCCTAGTTTATAGAACCTTTGTAGAATTTTATATGTTGTCCTAGGTGTTCTTTAGGATTGGCCGGAATGGTTTTGGTTGGGGTTTGGCAAATTATGATAGGCAGCAATGTCTAACTGAAGGTTGAGTAAGAGTCCTCCAGCATAGCCTCTTGACTCTATTTGAACTCTATCAGCCACTGATACCTTATTTGTCACACTTCTTTTCCCGTTTTTGGTCAGAATGGCCTTGTTGATCCCATTGTGCCAGGGCCAGACTCATCCCTGGGAGTCATCTTCCAGGCTGCCAGGAAGACATTCACCCTTAGATGTCATGTCCCACTTAGAGAGGAGGGCAATGATTTTACTTGCAGAGTTGGGCTTAGAGAGAGTGAGGCCATATCTGAGCAACAAAAGAGGTCCTCCAGAAGTAACTCTTAGGCATACCTATAGGTAGGTTAAGCTTCTCCGCTAGATAACATAAGCCTCACAGGAGTAAGCCTCAAGAACAAGGTCAACCAAACTCTTGAAAGAAGAATCTGCACTTTCTTTTTCACTTTATTTTCTATTCACTGTTTAAGCCATTGCAGTCTGATTTCTATTTCTACCAACCCTATCCAGGGGAAGGAAAGAGCATTAGCGGCTATTAAACTGGAAACCCAGTTCAGGAGCTTTCCTAGGCATTATGAGACAGGATGAAGGAGGAACTGAGATTGGAGGACTCTTGTATAATTAGATGAGAATGTATATAAAAATGATCTGTGAACTATAAACATCTATAAAAATACGCATTATTTGTGCTTTAGCAACCGTTTTGTAGTGTGATTGGCATAGTAGATTTGTATCTAATTTTCTTTTCTGCCAGAAGTTCAAATTAACTTAAACTATTTCTGTCACTGAAAGTTAGCTTTTCAACATAAACAATATCACGGGTGTTATTTCCTATGACAGCACTTATCATACCAAGTGTAGAGTTACTTTTATTTACTGAACTTGGGTTATATCTCTTAAAGTTTATAGTGGTGTCAGTTATTATAACTTCTTGCTCATTGTGTGATGTTGCAGTACTTACAATCTGATAAGCACCCATGTTGTTGGAATGCCATTGTCAATATTGCTTACTTTTGTGATTTAAATTTATTTGAATCTAGGGACTTGATCCTCAGATGGGGTTTTCCAAAGATAAAAGGTTTGCCAGTTATAATGTAAGGCCTCGACTCAGGCCTCTTAACAACTGCTGGAAGTTTTTATCCTACCTTGGCTGTACCCAGTCACCAGAGCAGTGAGGAGTCAGTGAAGATACTCATTGACCACATATTTTAATCTCTCTCTCTCCTTGTCTTTCACCTTGTTAATCTTGTACATCTCTTTGTGACAGTTTTGCTCTTTCTTGCATGGTAACATTTTATAAAGTGAATATTTTTATTATTGATGATTTGCAGAAAAACACTCTTAAAAGTTTAATTTAGGTATTTACTGTCCTTAATATGGGACTAATATTTGAGTATTGATAGATTTGTTATTATTAATCTTTAAACTTTCTTTTATTTTGTCATCATGAATTGTGTTAATTAAAAATGAGTCATTTTGTTCTGAGTGAGGCTTTATTTTTTAAAGAAAAAACTGCACTTGATTTAGTTTTTTCAAAAGTATTATGGACAAGTGTGTTAATATTTATATCTGCTTATGAAATAAAGCATATTAAATATCTGCCATATTTGCCAACATAGAAAAAAGGTGGTAAACTTGTATGGAAAAGTTATGTAGCTGGTTAGCCAAATATGCATTTTAATATGTACACATGAATGTCATATTTTCGTGTTAGAGTTCCAAATCAGTGTTAAAAAATGTTCTTCTTAGCTATGTTTAATTATTTTAGAACCTCAGAATATTGAAGATGAATTAAAAGAACACATTCAGACTCTTCTCCACGAAACAGTACTGAGAGAACATGGTATGAATTAAAATCTGTTTTGAGTTACTAAAATAATGTTTAATTACATAAAATGATTTGGGTATTATTTTAAAATTTAAATGCTAATTGAATGTTTTCTTTCATTTTTGAACTTTTATTTTAAGTTATGAGGGCAAGTATTATTTCTGAAATAGCACTGGACTTACTTTATTTATACCCCACGTCATTCTGAAGAATCTTATTGCATACATCTAATAAGGAAATGGTAGGGAGAAATGAGAATGAAGAAACTGAGGCCAAGTGGTGAATCAAGAATAGAGGGAAAGAACAGGGAGGAACAAAGTAGAACACAGCTGAGCCAGATGTAGAGGGCTATCCAGGCACTGTCATAGCCCTCAGATTTTACATCCTGCTTGATAATCACTATTAATCATATTTCCAGAGAGGAAAGCCATGCTGATTACTCAGGTAATATGAAGCTACCCCTTTTGTCTGAAAAATTTCTCATGAAATTATGTTGAGATGTTAAATGATGCTCCAGAGACCAGTGTTTTAGGATTTTATAAGGCTGTTTCTTGAAGTGTCCCTTGATGAAAGCAGATGGCACAGCACCACAGTTTAACTCATGGAGGGACTTTGAAGGGGCAGAAAACTATGGCCTTTTCATACTCCTGATTGTTTGATGTGACCCAAAGTCCTAAAGGAGAAAAAGTATGTCCCTCATAAAAACAAACAAGGTGAGCTTTAACAGCTTATTAAACAGCTTTTCAAGTTAAACTTTATTCCATGTTAGGTGTCTTAGGGTTAACTGTAAAGTACTTCATGCAAAACCATCCAGGCTCTTTTGGGGAGACCAGTGGTGCCTGCCATTGGCTGCTAGAGCTACTGGAGCCAGTGTCCTTCCATTACTCACTGCTTTTCAGATAGGAAACCTACATTGTCTGAGCATAAATATGCTTGCATGAGCAAGCCCAGACTCCCCGTCCTACATCTCTCTTTTTTTTTTACTTTAACCTAGCACGAGGATGATGCAGTCTAAGTAACTAAGTGATTTTAGTGTGATAAGGTAAATGCTATAGAGGTGAAGCACAGGGTGGTGTGTGAACTTTACCCGGACACGGGTCTTAGAAGAGGCTTCCTGGAGGAAGTGACCCTTTCAGTTAGGAGCTGAGGCTGCAGTAAAACACAGTACTTGTGGAAGCCGGGAGGCAGAGCGTGCCCTCACCCTGAGGATGCGAGAGTGGATCAGCATGTTGGGCACGTGAATACTTGGAGAGTGAGGAGCAAAAGTGCTCAGTAGATATTTTTACTTGATTCTAAGAATAATTGAAACCACTGAAAGGTGTTTAAAGTGTTGTGTGTCCTGTCCGTGGCATGAAAGGCAGGTGGAGGGGACATGAGTGCACAGCAGAGGCTATACTGGTTGAAATGGTTAGTCAGACTAAATTTAGCCTAAGGTGGTGATGCAGAAAAGTGGAAAGATGTGGTAGAAATTTAGGCAGGGTGTGGGTAGGAAGCCAGACAAAAAACGAAGGAATCAGATTTACCACACATGCTTGAGCTTTTCTCCTTAGAAGATTCACGTATAGTCCCTGACTTTAAATATTGATGGCTTCTGATTATAAATCTGTAGCTCTGCTTCTCATCTAAACACTAGGTTCATCCAACTGCTTACTTGACATCTCCATTTAGATGTTTTATGGATATCTCAGACTTAAATGTACTGAAAACAGACTTAAAACAGAACACTTGATCCTCTGCATCTCACAGCTCCTCCCCATGCCCCCTTCCCCCATGAAAACTGTGTGTCCTACCCCAGTCTTTTATGTTGGAATTAATGGCTTTACCATCCACTTGGTTATGCAGGCCAAAACCCTGGGAGTTTTCCTTGATTTCTCTGTTCTCTTCATTTCTCATGTATAATCCATTAGCAAGTTCTGTTGGTTTTGACTGCAGCACATATCCTGAATCTCCAGGCCATCACCTACCTTCGTCATCTCTTTTCATGAGCCCTGCAGTATTGTCCACTTGGGTCTTCCTGATCCCATCCCTGCTGTTCTGTAGTCTGAGTCTGAGATACCCTGCCCCAGTTGTGCTCTTGGGGGGACTTCTTTATAGCGCAATGATAAGCTTAACCCAGCATATCCAACCTCTACACAGAAGAAACAGAACAGCTCAGTATATCAGAATAGTTACTCTTAAAAGAGAAAATGGGCATATTTGCATAAGTTAAATGCTAATTATAGGAACCTTTGACTGTACAGTATAATGCAGGTAAGTCCGTGATCTAGCATACAGCTCAGATGACTGGTTAGCTATTCCTTGCCATAGAACTTTTGTGTAGAGTCTTTTAAAGTTGTTAAATGGAATGTTATGTCAGTTCTCATTGAAAGGTCGTCGGGTGTCCTTTTCTCTGAAAAGGGTAAATATGTTAATAATTATTAATTCATGTATTCAAAATTCATCAAATATTTAATAAGCTCTTCTTATGACAAGGTATGGTACTAGGTGCTGGAAATACAATAATGAACAAACTAGATGAAGCCTTGTCCTTAGTGAGCTCATGCCCTAGTGGGTGGAGCCCTGGCCTCCTGCTTTGGTGGACCAGCACTTGATCAGAGTGGGTGGCAGCATCTGCAGCCCAAAGGAGGGCGGGGAATCCGCAGCAGCAGTAGCAGTGAAGGTGCATGGTTGGCTGCTGCCTCTGCACCCAAGCTACTGTGGTTACATTGTTTATCATTGTTAAAGGAAAGGACCTACTGCAAGAGGACAAGGAACCAGCAAGAGAACAGCAAGTGGAAGATGAAGATTTCCTTACAGGAAGGGATGTAGATGATAAATTTGAGAACCTGGAAGCGGAAACATTTCATGAAGGTAGAACAATTTTCTTTTAGTTTTCAGCCATAAAATACAATAGAAAATTTATAATTATTGAATTTTTTCTTAAATCTCTTTAACAGTAATATTTAATTTTTACCTAAAAAAAAATTTGAGTCAAAGCTGAAAACTTCAATTAAGATGAATTTTTCCTAAAGTAAATAGATATCCTAATTTTGATTCAAAGTACCTTGAGGCAAGCTCTCAGAAAAACATATTTCTTCCAGAAAGTGAGTGAAATAATTCAGCAAACTACTTTTGTGCCACTCCCCTTATAGGGGGCCAGTGGTCATAAGAAATTCAAACAACTGATGAAACATTTGAGTTAGGCAGATTTACTGCTGACCTATAAAGAAGTAATTTCTGTGATGAAGGAAAGTTTTTTTATTCGTGTATACTTTATAATGTGAGCCTACCATTCTACTCTGAAGCCCTGCTAAATTAAATGTACAAGGTTTGTTTTCATGCTATCTGTTCTCTCCACTCTTTCCTTAAAGTAGTCCTTTGAGACTTTAATAAGTTCCTGAAAGATTTTAAGCTGCAAGTTCTCTACTCTTGATTGATTTATGCAGTTTTGTTTAAAATATATAAAGGTATAAATTATAATTTTTTTACTTAAAATGAGTACTAATAATTCAGTGTTTATTTTAGATGCATGTTTCAGTTCTGAAAAATAATGAAAGAAATCACTACTAAAAAATTGGGAAATTGTTGGTGGTACTGACACAAAATTAACCAGATTGCATGTTACTTTCCTTCATGTAATAGTCATTGCAGCATATGATTGAGTTGCCTTAGGACAACAGCCTGACACGACCAGCTACAAGTGATCTAAGCAGTGGGTGCCTGGCAGGGTTCAAGGATTGGCTAAGACTAAATCAGGTTCAGGGAGGTAGGCGGAACTGAGAGGCAGGTAGTACACCAAGTCCAGAGTGCTGGTAAAGGTAGGAAGGTACAGAGCCTTGGAATCATGGATTCAGAGTTAAGATCTCTTAAAAATATGATGCACTTAGGGTGAACGTATTTTCCTGCAAATAGTTTTCAGCTGTGACTGCAGTTAAGCTCACCTGGAACACTTTAAAAAATTCCCATACCCTACCCTAGATCAGGTGTGAATCAATGAATCAGGATGTTTGGTGTGTGGGCTGGGGGAACTCTAAGAATGGATACTTTTTTTAAAGCTCCCCAGGTGAGTTTAAGGCTCAGCCAGGGTTGAAAACAAGTGTGGCTAGGCTGTTGATTTTTTTTCCTGTGGCTCATACAATACCCTGTTGTGCCTGGATGGGTTGAGACTGGCACATTTGTGCTCATAGCCAGAGGGAAGTAGTCGGAGCTGGGTGAAAATTATCCCATTTGAAAAGTGAATGAGAGGTAGCCACGTACACAAGACAGTTAGTAAAGGTTGCAGAGATTTTTAAAGAATAAAAGTAATGAAAAAGTAAAGTATATCTAACTCAGAATATTTAATATTTGGGGAAATTACTTTCAAAGCAAGCAGTCCCTAATTTATAAGTGGATTTGTTTCCATTCATGCCAGCTATTTAGAGCAGAAAATGTACTTACCAGTAGAACTAACATTGCAAAGTCAATGAAAGCTAAGTACATAATTTTCTGTGAAAAATGCGACACAGATTCTTTTGAAGTGTATATAGTTTCAGCTGCATTGAAAACAAGCATTTGTAGACTAGTTGTAGAACTTTAGTAATCATTTGTTATGATTTCTGTGGGAAAAATGTTTCTGCTTTCTGAGTAGTGATGCTAATGAAACAATTTCCATGTTTACCCTGATACCTTGTGCTTCCTTTTGTCTTTGGCCAGGATGGTTCTGCAAGATTGGTAGTGGCTCAGGATTTTGGCTTCTTAGATGCTGCTTATACAACACATTTGAGAATAATCAGAAATGTAAAGAATTTATGTTGTTGAGATTCAGAGTTACAGATTGGGGTAGGAAGAAATTTCTAAGAAGTTCATAAATTGAAAAAACCTAATTTTTTTCTGACCTAATCTTTAATTGGAACATAGATCAGTTTGAATTTAAAAGTTGCTTTTTGAAAGTCTTTAAAATTAAAATGTTTAAACTTTATATATCTGTTAAAAAATTAACAAAGGTAATAAGAGTACAAGTCTCATATTATTGCAGCTCTCAAATCTTATGAAGTCTCCTTTCCTCTGTGTTGCCTACTTCTGGAGTACTTTTGCTCCAGAAAACAGTAGGGCATTGTTTAGAAAATAAAACACCATAGAGAATGTGAAATGAACTAGAAATTAGCACCTTTCCTGGGTTTAGCCTTTGTCATTTACTCTGAATAAGTCTACCTCTCCCTTCAGCCCAAGCACTAGTGGAACAAATAAGAGAATATGTGAAACATTATATATACATCTAATGAAAGAGAAAGTGTTTTAGCAGGCATCTAAATGATATTTCCATGTTCTATTTTAACAGTTATTTGCTTTTAAAATAAAAGCACTGATAAACTTAGATTCAGAATTGTGTATACAGTATCCATACACTTACCATTTTGTGAAAATAGTAATATTGATTTTAATGTTATTTTTTTCAGAAACTGAGGCTAGTTACCATGGGGAACAGACAGGTGAGATTTAAGTACTGGTCTTCCTTGATTAGAATAAATCTTTTCCTATAAAATATCAGCTACTATCTTTTTTGTGATCTATCTTCGTGAGGATAAATTCCCAGTAGTAAGATTACTAAATCAGAAGATACATTGCAATTGCATGTTTTGCAGCCTTCAATTGCAAAGTCAATAAAAGCTCAATATTGTATATTTTCACATCTCTCCTAGAAGGTAAGACCCTGTTAGAAATTGATACATTGTCCGTCTGATGGTCAATTTTTCTTCCACTGTTGGAATAGATCATTCTTTCTATACCATGGGACCATGTGATATAGTTGACTTGCATTTAGGACCCATATTAAAAGTGTATATAGAATTCTACTCCCCTCTGGAAGAGAACACTCCACAGGGAGTACTCAGGTGGAGTCTACATGAGGGGATGGGAAGTCAGGGGCTTCCATGCCCAGGCTCATTCTGTGGCATATTCTGATGGAGTGGGAAAGTAGAGGACTCACCTGCACTATTCTCTTCATCTCCACCCCTGCCACCTTCGCTCTCTCTCTTCCTTTCCTTCTTATGCTTTCCCTCTCTCTCAGTTTTGTTTTGTTGAATATAATTGAATTTCCAAAAATTAAATAAGAATAAAGTGGTGCACAGGTGTTTCAGTGGTAGAATGCTTACCTGCCATGTAGTTCTAGATTCGATTTGCGTCCCATGCACCAAAAATAAATAAATATATATAGCTCTCCTATATTGTGTTTTAATTATAAACCCTACAAATGACAGGACTGTCGTATTCATCTTTATATTTGACATTTAGCAGAGTTAGTGCTTATTTGTTTCACAAGTGAATGTAAATTTGAACATCATTATGATTTGGTTTACTTTTCTTTTATTACTAGAAATTGGTTTCCCTGTTCTGAATATCAATTTTGATTCTTCTTAATTGAAACATAGTTGTAATTTACTAATCATTTCCTAATTTATAGCTTCACAGGACTATAATCATGATACAGAAGAGATACTGTATGAACAGGAAAATCCAGGTTTGTGAATATTAAGATTATTGTTATCTGTTTTTGTTTGAGGCTGTAGCCAATGCCTTTTAGCCCAGGGTTAACTTTTCACTCTGATTCAACACAAAAATTTCTTTATAATTCTCATAATCATTTTTGATTTCCCAGATATTTATAGCAGTTTCTGAATAATAGTTTAACATTACATGGAGGAATTAGGGGGGAATAAGAGATGTGGTTTTCAAACCACCAATGGGAATTTGTCCTTTTCAAACCACCATTGGGATTTTGTCCTTGTAGATAGAGTATGGGGTGGGGTAGGGGGAGTATACAGTTGTTTAAGAGGCAGTATGGTGTGGTAGTGTCAGATGGGGGCAGAGCCAAGTTCTGCCACTTCCTATCTTTGTGACTTAAAAGGTAAATTGTGGAACTTTGCTCAACTTAAGTTTTTATTTATTTATTTATTTATTTATTTATTTATTGGCATGGGCAGGCACCGGGAAATGAACCCGGGTCTCCAGCACGGTAGGAGAGAATTCTACCACAGAGCCACCGTAGCTTAAGTTTTAAGCCCTCAGCTTAAGTTTTATTAAATGATAACATCTATCTTGCAAGGTAATGAGGATTAAAGTTAATATGCGATTCTTACAGAATGGTGCCTGATAAATTTCTGGTGTTTTCATGTTTGGCAAAGGTATATGTTTTTTTTTTTTTTTTAAATTCCAACAAGCCAGCAGTAGGTGGTGAAAGACTTTACCAGAATGCAGATATTAGATGAATATTTTTGTTAAAATTGTAAATGTTACTTAAAGCTGTTCAGTTATGATGTTGAGTTTCTATGGTGATTTTTATTTCAAAGGTGTGAAAGAAGTAATTTTAAAGTGATTTTTTGCCTCATAACAAATTACTTAATTTCAGCCTTTCATATTTCCCCTCATGTATCACTGCTGCCACAACGAAAAATCCAGAATGTTACTGCCTAATGCTACTTCTGTGTATGCCAAATTGAGGGATTTTTATGAAAATAATTTACCTGCCCTTTCCTTTAAATGCTTTGGGAAGGGACATTTATTTATCACAGACTGTGCAGATTTAAATGTTTACAGAAAGAGAATTTGGTATTTGAAATTTAAGGTGCATTTTTAGCCAAGTTATAAAGAATGACTCATATACTTATTTTTGGTTTTGTTCTCTTGTTTTTGCAGATGATGTAACATACCAAGACTATGATGAACCAGGTCTGAGAGTGCTGCCTTCCCTTAAGTAACCCACTTGCTTTAACAATCTAGCGAAATGTTGACTATTAGGTATAGAGAATGATGTTATTAAGCTATATACATCATAACTTAAAGCATCCAAATGAATGATCATTTTGAAATATTTCACTTGGGGAGATTATTATCTAATCCAGTGACTTTCCCAGTGCCTAAATAAGCCCTCATAATGTTTACAAGTTGCCTTTGGAGGCGTTTAGAAATTATTTAAGGAAATTTATCTCATTACTTTATAGTCACATCTTTCTTGATCAGAATTTATCTTCTGCTGAATAGTAAGAGTTCAATCACTGGCTATTTCTACAAATTAATCTCACCCGCCAGTATATATGCCTTATCTGCCGTGATTGAGACTCTTCAGAAGGAAAGGATTCTGAGCCTAAATGTAGCATGAAGAAAATGATTCTGGAAAATTTGTGGCATGAGCAGCATCTGATTAAACTCCCCTTGTGTCCAGCCACTTCACATGCTATTTTATTTGGTGCCGTGAAGTGGATTATATATTCTGTGTTTCCCCAATGAGAGAAGTACAATTCAGAGAATACAAATTGTTTGCCAAAGAGCATGTGGTTAAGAAATAATAGAGTCAGTGATGCACCACTGTTACTTCATTGTCTTCAAAGATAGCTATAGAAGAAAAGGAGTCAATTGGGTATAACTTTAGGTGTAAAGCAAGAAGAATGAAGAGATGTGCAGTGATTGATTCGAATAAAGAGGTCATTCTATGCACAAGAGAGCTTTAGGGCTTGGAATTCAAATATGAATAACGCAGGGTGTAATCTCATGATAGTCAGCAGATTTCAGTTGAAGAAAATCAAGAATGGCTACATGTAGATCTGATAGACTGATTTATTAAGAATGAAATTTTAAGACCTGAAACCCTGCGAAGATCATCACCCATGTTGGCTATGTCTAATGAGACATGATTGATACTATTGGAAGAAACCCAGATTGTATTTTTAGGGAGGGGCTGGGTTTTTTTAAAGTAAGAAATTAAAGAACTTGAAATTGCATGTAGATATTCTTTTCAGTCTTGAATTTGGAGAAGAAAATAGGGTTTGGAAATTAGAAGTTACATACATAGGTGGAATTTGAGAAATTTTTCTAAATTTTGCTAGTCATTATAGTGTTTTTCTAAATATACTGGTAGGAACATGTTTAGAATGCAATTTGTACACTAGATACAGAAACATTAAAATCAGACTTGAAAGGATTCTGAAATTAGATACCACAAAACAAAGGTTATTGCAAATTAACTATTTTTTCATATTCACAGTATCGTAATAAATGTAATGTAAAATTCTAACCAGAGGTAATAAATATGACCTAAGGGGTCATCAAGATCTGGTGAGATGATTTGGCCATAGAACATAAACTTCTTTAAACAAAACAGATCTAATAGTTAAAGGGAATGGTCACAATATGACTAGAAGATACCTCTGTGGACATTTAGGAAACAGACTGGGGAAGCCACGTGACTATCACATAAGTAAAGATGAAAGTAGGGTGAAAACAAAGCCATTTTTCAGTGGGAAAATAGAATATATTCTGTATTAAACTCTCCATACTCCAGAACCTGGTAAACATATGGTTTAAGTAGACCTGTACACAGAGCCAGCTTTCCATATCAGAAATATCCTAGAATGTATCACATGTACAGTGGACAAACCTGGGAAGCTATAGTTCATTCTTGCAACCTAATTAATTTATTTATTCATTCACTAAATACTTATTTAGCATCTCGTGTCTAAAATATATAGCACAGGAGCAATTCTGGTGCTTGTTCGTGCATGGTTTATATTCTCATGGACTGTATATTTTAACTGGGGATAGAAATGAGCTAATTTCAATTTAGTATTCTAATACAATTATAATAAATTCTTTGAAGAACAAGTACATTGTATGCAATGGTATAAATAAAGAGACCATATCTAGCTTGCAGGGCTATGCCAGGCTCTCCTGAAGTTGAGCTGAATTGTTAGAGCAGTTGACCAGGCAAGGGGCAGGGTGGCTGGAAATTGATGTGTAGTCTCTGTAGTGAAAAGATGTGTCTGGAGTGCTAAGCATGAGAAGGGAGGGTGAGCTGAGATTGTGGGCATGTCCAGGTACAGAGGGTACCATTAGCCTAGGGCAGGGGTGCTGCTCTTCACTTAGGCTGATGTCCAGGGGCACTTCATGATCAGGTCTGCATTTTGTAAAGCTTGACCTGTTTAACATGCAGCAAATAGACTTGGGAAAGACAAGAGTAAATATGGGGGACCAGTCAGGTCATAGCAGTCATCCAAACCTGTTCATTCCCCAAGTCAAGTGAGGAAGGGCCAGGTAAGGTGAGCACTGAGACTATGCACTTGATCATTACTGTAGGGCCTCTTAGGTGACCTCAGCAAGAACTGTTTTCAGCCAGTGGAAGTTGGACAGAGATGATAATAGTGGAATTGGAGTGGCAATGAAGATGGAGAGAAGTGGACACATCTAAAAAATATTTAGATGGTGAGATTGGCAGGTTTGATGGTGGATTTTGCTGGGGAAAGAAGCAGGGTATTAACAGCCATATCTGTGTTTCTAGCTTATGCAACTCAGGATGGTGGTACTTTTTTGGAAGACAGGATGAGGGCAGGTGATCATGGTTTTGGTTTTGGACATACCAATGTTGAGATTTCATTGTGAATCCAAAAGGAGATATCAGAGAAGCTGTTTGATGGTATTTGGATCTCAGAGAAGAAGGCTGATTCATTGTTATGAATGAGAGTCATCACGATTTAAATAGTGATGGAAACCAAATGCTGAGATCACACAAAGAGAGAGGATAGCATGGAAATAGTGGAGGTTCTGAGGCTGGGTTTTGAAGAGAAGGATCAAGTGATAAAAGAAGATTGAGAAGAGAGTGTAGTGGAAGTCCAGGGACAATAAGGTTTGGAAAAGGAAGAAGTGCTGCTAAGATATCTAATGAGGTAGGAGTTTAAAAGATGTCCACTGAATTAAACAGGGTGCTCTTGTATTATCATCAGGGGCAAAAATAGACTCGAGTGAGGAGAGGAGAGGAAATGAGGAGATCAGACAGCAAATGCAAATAACTCAGAAAAAATAAGACTGTGATTTAGAGGTAAGACATGGCAAGGGGAGACAGGATTGAGGGGGGTGCTTTTTTGTTGTTTTTAAACCAGTAGAAACTTGAATGTATTTACATGTTGTTGGGGATTCAGGGACAGTAAGCATGCAGGCATGCTCCTCCAACTTCTAAGTGTCATTGAAAAGAACCAAAAAGGAAATGTTAAAAATTGTTACCTGTTGTACCTCAAGACTGACAATAATGTCTGAATCATAGTAACTGCTCAAACTTTTTCTTAATTAAATGAATATAAAAGAACAAATTTGTAACAGTGCTACAAAATAAGAAAGTTTCTTTTAGCATGCCAGAAAATTTGAGGCATTTTTGGGAAGACAGATAAACAAGGGTTCAGGTTGACTGGGAAAGCTGCCTACCCCCAGGGGCATAGGAGAGGCCCACAGCAAAGAGAAGTTTTCCTTACAGCAGAGCAGTGGGGAAGCAATAAGCCAGTGTCTTAGCAAGAGAAGATATAGGCTGTGGGCCAGGGTTAGAGGAGTGATTTAAGGGTCATCAGCAAAGTCTGATTCTTAGGGGCTGGTAGCCAGGAATTTCGTACCCAGAGATCTGAGAGTTATCCCTCAGGGAACTGGCCTGGTGAAAACTTGAATCTGGAGTGATAAGCGCGGTGTGGGGGGGGGTCGGGGGTTGGGGGGGTGGTGGGGGAGGACTCAGAATCTCCACCACAGACATGCAGAAAATTAAAAAAAAGAAAATTCAGTGTTACCTGGGGAGTAAGGCAAATCATATAATCCTATCAAGTGATTGGACAGAAACTGATATTTCCCCTTGTTATAGGAAGGACATCCATCTAATTATCTTATCTTGTGGCAAGAAAGAGGCTGACCTAGAATTTGAACCCAGGCCTATTTCACTCCAGACAGACTTTCACGTCCCTCCTTTGTAACCTGTCCTTTTCCAGAGGCCAAACCCAGAGGTTCAAAATGAAGCAAGTAGTCACATTTGTGTAATCCTGAAAGTGATACAGTGTTTACAGATAAATTTTTCTGTTTGTTTTATAGTATATGAACCGTCTGAAAATGAAAGGATAGAAATTTCAGGTAACTTTTTTCTCTAAGCAAGTATTTCCTGCAAGTTAGGCCCCCAGAATTTGTTAAACTTTGATAATTTGTAGAATGAAGAATAGATCTAGTAGGAAATAGAGAAAATCCTCAAGTCACCAAGAAAATAATTGAGTATTGCCAATGTATTTATTCCCTCTTAATGATGCAAGTTTTGTGTCACCAGGGAAAATATCAGCCTATTTGATTGATGTATTCTTAAAATATAATTGAGAAATTAAAGTTGATATTCTAGTGTAAATACTTTTGAGTCTCTCTAAGAAGACCCAGTTGATAAGAGTGAAATATAGGGATCTGAGTGGTATAAGTTAATTTGGGGAGCTCAGTGGAGGTGAGACAAAAACCTAAGATGTTTTTGCTCTTTTTCAGATAATACTGTAGAAGAATCACGCATAATTGCAGAAGGTAAGCTAATTGTAAAGAAATGGTTTTACTTCCCATTTTAAAATTGTGTTCATTTATTTAACAACTATTTCTGCTGGGCTTACTTTTTGCTATTATATGGTACTCAGGAGTGATGTTTAAGCATAAATAAGACACGCACAGTTTCTGTGTGCATTGGACCTTGCATGCCATTCTGGTGAAGGCACAGATGATAGAGGCATTAAGATGATGAGAAGTCAATGAAAGAGATACACAGGGCACACACTGGAGAATAACTGCTTAGGAGGAGGAGGGTCACTCCAAGCAGGACTAGATGACAAGCTCTGAGGAGGTGATCTGATGAGCAGGATTGAGCCAGGGCCAAGGATGGCTTGACAGTTGGGTCCTTTATGTTGTTATTCAGCTGAAAAAATATTCCTTTTGAAGGTTGAGGGATGGTTTCTGAAAAATAAACAGTGGCAAGCATTAAATAGTGGTGTTTAAATGCAACTGGAATAATAATTAAAATATTACTTCAGTACCCTGCTTTGTCTCATGTAGACAGAAACAGAGCTTTATATAAAGCATTACTGAGCAATAATGAGGAAACTAGCAAGAAAAGCTAGAAAGAAGGAAATAAGCCAGTGGTTAATGGGAAAATCTTATTTTTTTCTGTTTCTTTTTATTTTTATGTAAAATATTTCCATATTTCAAAAAAAATCTATTTTATGTAAAATATTTCCAAAATGTTCTATTTTGAGCATATATTTGGAAACAAAATTAGTGCAGGAAGAAGTGATTAAAATAGCTGCATGTATATTTTAAATTTTAGAAGATACTATTAAAAAATGCCTCCTTTTGACCAGTTACTATTAAAATTTTTAAAAAGCAAAATGAAAGATGTCATAATCTTATCTCTAGATTAAGGTAACATTAAGTAGGTTTTTAGGTATGAAGATATGAACATTTGATTTAATTTTACAGCATGAATCATCAATTCATCATGTTATTATAGAGGTTTGGTGGTGATGCCTACAGTTTCTTTAGTTGTAATTGCTTTGAAATAGTCAAGGTCAAAAACAAGATGCTAAAAGTTCACATCCATATTTTTGGCTATTTTACAATATTTTATCTGAACATTATTTGTCAAAAACAACTTGATTAAGAATAGAGTATGATTTTTAAGAAACTATTTCAATTTGATTTCCTTGAATTGTTTTATTCATCCTAAAACTAGAGTTATAATGTAAAGCACTTTGAAGAAGAAACAAGATGCTTCAGTATCTTTTCTCAACTTTCTTATCATGTCTATTGCAAAACTGAGGTGCAAACCTAGGTTTTAGTCTAGTATCTTCTTTGATGGGAAGTAGAGTTTTGAGGTTAACTGTTTAGGGAGATAATGTAATGCTTATATGGAACATTTGAGAAATATATGACGTTTTCCTAAGTTATTTCTAAGTTTTCTTTGTTGTGATGGTGCAATAGGTTAAAACATCTAATGCTTTTACAGTAATTATAATTTGAAAATAGTAACCAAAACTTAAATACTGGTAGCCTCTATTTCAAACTTTGGTCAACAATAGGTAATGAATTGTAATTCTCTTTATGTTAGAAGTAAGCATCCCCCCTGCAGGAGAACATCAGGAAGTCCCACCAGGTATGACACTTCATTAAACGTGTTGTATTTTCCGTTTTTGTTCAATTTAAAATATGCTGTTGATGTTAACACTAGCTTCATGAGATAAATACGTGAAGGATAAAAATCCTGACAACGAAGAATGAACTGTGAGTAAATTTAAAAATAAAATGTTCTGTGTTTTGATCAGTTGAGCCAAAGTAATAGAAAATACACATCAGCCTCAGCCTAGCACTTATTTATTGAGCTAAAATTTGGGGGGTATTCATGATAAAAAATACCATATGATTTTTTCCATTAAAGATTGTTATAATTATAAGAGTAAGGATGTTTGTTTTTGTGTATTTTTTTTATTGCCAGAGCTGTTTGATGGAGGATATGGGATCAAAATTGCCCTAAGATGGAAGTTTAATAATGCATAAATTTGTGATGTCGTCCTCTTCCTCCCACTCCCTAGCTTCTTTGAAAGCATCACTCCTGGTCTCAGGGCTTGTCATACCATGCTGTCTCTCCTGTCAGCCCACGTGTTAAATCCATTTCTCTGCTTTTCCCTACCTCCCCTCACCTGTCCTCACTGCCCCACCTGTCCTCTTCCTTCATCTGTGGATTTGAAAAGATGATGATAACATTTCAGCCAATCCTGGGCTTTCACATGCATTTTAAAGGTGTTGTTAACCATACCTGCAGCCACTATGAACCTCCTGCTCTCATAGTGGGGAAGACTTTTATTAAGAGAGGGTTTTCCATGCCCTAGCTCTTTCTCAAAATGTATTTCTTCTTGTTTCTGTATTTATTTTCATTTTAAAAGTTTTTGTGTCCTATTTAATGGTTCACTCTTGTATTATTTGTCATATTCTACCTAGTGTAAATCTAATAGCAGTGGTAAGCATTGTTGTTATTAAATATTGAATTTCAAGAAAAAAAATAACCTTTATAGTCAGGGAATATTTTTAGTTATTCACCAGCTTATCTTTGCTTATTTTAGGGTTGGAATCTTTTAGGTTTTCATACCATGTCTGTGAAAAAAAATTATTTTATTAAAAGGCCTGAAATATTTGTGTTATAAAGAAGAAAAGGAATCCCTGCTAAAACTGATCTTTTACCTCATAACTACTGGGTTACATATATTTTGTGTTTGGAAAAGATGGACAGAGCAAAGAAAGTTGGTATATATGTCTTATTTTTCTTGCTGGTTTCCTCTTTTGAGTGATGCTTTACATAATGTCCTGTTTCTGTCTAGATGAAGCAAAGCAGGGTACTGAAGTAGCATTTTAATTACTAATCCAGTCCTTTCAATAATAAGTAATCCTAAAAATAATCAGTTTTTACAAGATTGCCATTTTTTTAGTTACAGTTCATGGTTTTTAATATTGATCTAATTTTAGTTAAGGTATGAAAGTTAATATTCTGACCAAAAGTTCCGTGCTTTTATTTCAGTATTTTGTAAATCACACCTAAGAATTTCCTTGGACCATAAAAATAAAATACCTAGGGTTGGGGTAATACAATAAGGTGTTTTTTCAGATGAGATATTTAAAAATTGAAGCACGTAAAAATGGAGATTTGATTAATATGCATGATTCCTGGTGTAGAGGGAGCTCCCATCAATGGTGGTTGTGGCTATTAGTCTTTACTACTAATTAATTAGCCTAATCTTTGAGGTGGATCAAGGGAAGCTACATTTTGAAAGACTTGCTCAAGAAGTTGTATCCTGTACCTTGGCAGCATAAAGATTTGATTGACCAGCTATACAGTCGTAGTCTGACCTTGTCAACAGAAAATGTAAGCCTGAGAATCAGCAGTAGTTATTTTTAATAATTGCACTGGAATTGCTTGTTTCCCATTATATTCTTAGTCTTGTTTTATATTGCCATTTAAAACTTATTCAATATGTGAAATAACATTTATAAATCTAGATTAGTGATATTTGTATACGATAGACTGGCTCTTTTTGTAATAGTGTTTAATTATGCATCTGATTGCAGAAACAGTAAATATAAGGCCCATGTCCTTTTACCTCTTAATCTTTAAGATTCTTGTTTTTTGGTTGAAAATTCAAACAGAGGACTTATGCAAAATACTAGATATTAATTCACTTTCCCTTGGCCCTCAAAACCTACTTATTAATTATTTTGTCTTCCCTGATCATTCTAGGACTAGGTTATATGGCCTTATTATCGCTTCTTAAAATTCATCATGATGTATTTATCTGTGAGATAATTCCACAAGCAGGGACTGTCTCAATTCACATGTATTAACTAATTTAGTCTTCCAGGTACACCAAGACTTAGACATGCTATTTTCTCTGTTTCTCAAGTGAGAAAACAGAGACACAGCAAGGTAGAGTAATTTGCCCAAGGTCCTAGAACTAACAAGTGGTAGAACTAAGATGGATTCTTACAATCTGGCTGCAGAGCCCAAGTTCTTAATTGCTCTGCTATTAAAGATTATTAAATAACAGCTTAAGAACTGATAGGAGTTTTCAGAGCTCTTTTATTAGAGAAATCATATTCATAGGCATCTGTCTCTTAGTATACACAGTACATCAGTTAGGACTCAGGATTGTTGAAAATGTAATTATTACTCATGGTAGAGAAAATTAAGTTGCCTAATAGTTTCAAATTTGCTATCACTTATATTTATAAATTGTAAGTGCTTTTAAGGTGTACTCATAGCAAGGCTGGGAAATGGGAAATGTTAATCCTACAAATTGGTAGTTCTGATATTATTAGCAGTCATTCTAAAAAGCTGATTTTATTATTTTTTAATTGATTTTGAAATCCCTCCTGCTTTATCAGATTTTCAGCTTTCTTCTCAAAATCACATTTTTGCTTGAAATCATACAGCGTGTTTCTAAAAATATGACAGCATGAATATATATAGCACAAACTGAATGATATATGAAGGAATCATTTATGACATTTGTCAGAGTAAAACTTCCCTGCCAAATGGTACTAAAGCCATTGACCAATTGGATCCAAAACAATTTTTCTGTAAGTTTATGCCAGAAAAAAGAAAGTCAGTTTCTTTTTCTTTGTGAAATCATATTATTCAAAATGGTGACATTTGAGCATCAAGGTTTTTCCGAGTGAATCTGCTGTTCCTGTCTGTTTGAAAATGGAGAGACCATTTCTCACTTGCCCCACTGTTAAATATTCTTCTAGCAGTGGTCATAGTTTCCCTCTGTTGCATCCGTCCAGAACTTTTCCTGAGGTTTCCTTGTCACCCAGAATTTTTAACACTGATTAGTGAGTCCAACAGCCAGCTTTAGAGTTGTAAGTGCTAAACTTCTGAGGCAAAAACAGAGACTGTATTTGGAGTTCTTAACAGTTAATATTTAATAAGCACGTGTTATGATATTATTATTGACTTGAGTGTCAATTTATTTAATAAATATTTATTGAGCAGCTACTATAGTATGGGCCCTGTGCTGGGCATGAACGTAGGTAGGTACATGAAGGATGATTTTTTTTTTTTTATTAATTAAAATTTTTTTTTAAATATAACAACAAACACAAACATTCTTACCATATGATCATTCTGTTCTACATATATAATCAGTAATTCACAATATCATCATCACATAGTTGCATATTCATCATCATGATCATTTCTTAGAACATTTGCATCAATTCAGAAAAAGAAATAAAAAGATAACAGAAAAGAATTCATACATACCATACCCGTTATCCCTCCCTTTCATTGATCATTAGCATTTGAATCTAAATTTATTTTAACATTTGTCCCTCCTATTATTTTTATTCCATATGTTTTACTCATCTATTGATATAGATAAAAAGAGCATCTGACACAAGGCTTTCACAATCATACAGTCACATTGTGAAAGCTATATCATTATACAGTCATCTTCAAGAAACATGGCTACTGGAGCACAGCTCTACATTTTCAGGCAGTTCCCTCCAGCTTCCCCATTACACCTTAACTAAACAGGTGATATCTATTTAATGCGTAAGAATAACCTCCAGGATAACCTCTCAACTCTGTTTAGAATCCCTCAGCCATTGACACTTTATTTTGTCTCATTTCACTCTTCCCCCTTTTGGTCGAGAAGGTTTTCTCAATCCCTTGATGCTGAGTCTCAGCTCATTCTAGGGGTTTTCTCAATCCCTTAATGCTGAGTCCCAGCTCATTCTAGGATTTCTGTCCCATGTTGCCAGGAAGGTCCACACCCCTGGGAATCGTGTCCCATGCCGCCAGAGGGAGGGCGGTGAGTTTGCTTGTTGTGTTGATTGGAGAGAGAAGCCACATCTGAGCCACAGAAGAGGTTCTCTTGGGGGTGACTCTTAGGTCTAATTTTAAGTAGCTTGACCTATCCTTTGTGGGGTTAAGTATCATATGAGCAAACCCCAAGATTGGGGACTCAGCCTATTGCTTTGGTTGTCCCCACTGCTTGTGAGAATATCAAGAATTCTCCACTTGGGGAAGTTGAATTTTTCTCCCCTTCTCACCGTTCCCCCAAGGGGACTTTGTAAATGCTTTTTTTTTTTTTTTTTTTTTTTTTTTTTTTTTAGGAAAGACAGAGAGAAGGAAGGAAGGATAGAAGGAAGGAAGGAAGGAAGAAAGGGAAACATTTTTAAACATTTTCTTGTTTTATTGTATTCTGTTTCTCCGTTTTTTGTTACATGGGCTGGGGCCGGGAATCGAACCGAGGTCCTCCGGCATAGCAGGCAAGCACTTTGCCCGCTGAGCCACCGCGGCCCGCCCTGTAAATGCTTTTTAATTCATTGTTCAAATCACTCTGGGATTTATTGGGGCATTACTCTGAACAAACCTACAAAATCTTATGCCCTACTGAAGGTTCCATGTACTTATGGTGTTCAGTTAAGCTGCCCACATAAGTTATATTACGAACTGCACTAGTCAAAATATAAATTTTGTACCAAATAAACATTTTTTGCTTTAGTCTCACACATAAGTTAAAATTTTAAAATATTAATTACCATCTATTTTCAACATCCTGCAGTAATGACATTTCTTTGTTCTTGTGAAGGGTGATTTATCCCTGATCTGTATCGGTTCACTGACCAGCAGGGCATACAATAGAGTAAAACAACAAATAATACAGTGCCATGAACTGCTCAAAGGATATATCTAGGGCAGCATAGAGTAAGGTAAGGCACCCCACATGTTGTGGTACTAGAGCTAAGTTTCTCCATATAGACAGAAGTTACAGGAGTTGGCAGGTGGGGAGCAGAGGAAGCAAGTACTTACCCAACAAAGACCAAGATACTGTGCTATGCAGAGTGTAGGAAGCCAAGAAAAGCAGGCAGACGTCACTTCTTAAAGTGTTTATATGCCTTGTTTAAGCATTTGAATTTGGACCTAAAAACTGCAGGAAACCATCGGAAAATTCCACACAAAGGATTTTCCAGCAAATAGGTGATGAGACTAAGTAAGGAATCAGGTGCATTAATCTAGGCTGGAAAATGGGGGTATTGCATGGTGGTACAGTGAACAGAGAAGAGGGATCGATTTCATGGAAATTTGAGTTAAAAATAATTTGATGGAAGAGGAATCAGGAATGATGACTGCATTTCTGACTTGAGTCCCTGAGAATGGATGATGGAAGCCTTAATGGTGGTCCAGAAGGCTGAAGAAACAGGGTAGCAGTGGAGATGCTGGGTTTTGGAGATAATGGGTTTGCAACTTGGTAAACCACTTCTGAGTGGAGTCCTCTGATTAAATATTTAGGAGCATTTATTTGAGTTGTTCAGAATTGCTCCTGGACTTTTAGTTTATTTGCCTTTTTTACAAATATTTAACCATTATACTTTGAACAGCTTCCTGTGGTTTCAAGGTATTTTTTGATTGCACAGATTACAAAAATATTTATTCCTCTCAAAGTCTACCTAATTGTTAAATTCTAAGAGAATCTAGGAATTTTTTTTTGAATTTTTCTATTGGGGTATAATTTACACCCAGGGAAGTACCCACATTTTGAGTGTCCTGCCCAAGATAGAGAATACTTCTAATACCCAGAAGTCTCTCTCTCTGTCTTATTCTCTCCGAGTAATAACCCCACCAAAGGCAACTACTAGCCTGCTCTGTATCATCACCACCATAGATTGATTTTGCCTGCTTTTGAATTTAATATAAATTGAATCATTCATATATAGAGATCTATATATTATGTACGTATACACATATATGATTCTTCACACACACTTCATGGCTGACTTCTGTTGCTCAATCTCATGTCTGAATTCATTTTATCTTATTCATTGCCAATTTTTAGAAATACACTACAGTTTCTTTATCCATTCTATTGTTAATGGAAAAGGGTTTATTTCTAGTTTTCTACTATTACAAAAAAAGCATCTGAATATTCTTGTACCTGTCTTTTGGCAGATATGAACACTCATTACTGTTGGGTATATAAAAGTATACATTTAAAGTCAAGTTGCTTCACAGTAGCACAAAACAATTCTGTTTGTATAAAAATGGACAATTACTGAGTGCACGGGTAGTTCCGTGGTAGAATGCTCGCCTTTCTTGCAGGAGACCTGGGTTTGATTCCCGGACCATGCACCTGACAAAAAAAAAAGTATGATTACTGAAGATAGGATTTAACAAATGAATATGAATGCTAAGTCATTAAATTGATGTCTCTTTTACTCTCCAGTATTTTAGAGCAGCTAGAAGTAAAGACCTAAAACTGTGAAATTGTAACTCATGTCAAACTCTGAAATATGTTCTACAACTAATTGTGGTGCTGTTCTTTGAAATGTACAGCTTTTTTGTATATATGTTATTTTTCACAAAAAAAGAAGGAAAAAAAGTTGATTGTGATGATAAAAAAAATATTTAAGCCCTCTAGCCTCATATATTCTGGAGCAGCTAGAAGGAAAAATATGAGAGGATTGTATGGTAGCCCATGACAAACTCTGGGATATGTCCTATAACTATTTGTTGAAGAGTGCTTTGAAACTATTGCCTTTTTATTTCTTTGCTTTGTATATATGTTATACTACACACACACAAAAAAAAAAAAGTGAAAAAAAGTGCTCCAAATTGTTCAGTAATAAAAAAAAGAGAAGTTGGTTACACGAAAAAGTTATGATGAGCATAGCCCAAATACCCCTAAAAATTGGGAGAAAGATCAAAGGAGAAGGTGGAGTTATGACAGAGAAGATTGGATTTCACAAATGAGTATGACTGCTGAGTCATTGTATTGCTACTTCTTTTCGTCTCCAGTGTCTTGAAGCAGTTAGAAGGAAAAATCTAAAATTATAGCATTGTAACCCATACCAAACTCTGAAATCTGTTCTACAACCAATTGTTGCACTGTGCATTGAAATTTATTGCTTTTTTGTATATGTGTTATTTTTCACAATAAAAAAAGTTGTTTAATAAAAAACAATGTATGATTACACATACACATGCAAACACGTAGATAAATAGGTAGGTAGATAAATTGAATGAATGAATAAAGATATATGCTCATCTGGCTTTAGAAATTATATCAAAATTAGGGCCTCTCCATGTGCACCAGCCTTGATGGGAGAAAAAAATGTAATGCTTCTGTTTCTCAAAAGATTGAATTTCTTAAATTCAATTTGAATTCTCACCAAATTCTGTATTTGAATTTTCATCAGCAGCTTTACAAGTAACCCCGTGATTTCTCTGAATAGTTTACCATTCTATTATCAAGTTGCCCTTTAAAAAGAGGGCATTGACTTCTGTTGTTTTTGTTTTTGTTTTTTAATAGAATAAAAATGAAGCAGTTTCACAGTCTGTACTGGTTGGTCCTTTAATTTAGATTTCCCCTTATTTTTGCAGATACCTAAAGCTTCAGAAAGACTGCCCTTACTACCACAGGAGGACCATCCTAACCATATGCTCCAAAAGATGGCTGTGTTAGATCTTGAAGTAATTCCTGAGCAGATCAAGATCTTTGGGAATGAACACTAACGATGTTTTCAATGACTTGTAGTCCACTGTCATTTTAGTTTATTTTTTTAAGAAACAAAAATTACTTGTGATTATACATTCCTGCATGTCCTTTTTGGGTAGCCTTAATGCATCTATTTGATTTTTTTATTATTATTTTTCTTTTTTTGTGACAAACATTTAGTCTTGTCTGCATTTATATATGTTTTCCAGGCAACAGTTATAATTATATTGATGATACAGCAGCAATTCTCTTGACAGGGTTTTAATATATGTTACTAGTAATTAACATGAAGTGTGTTGAGCTGATCTGTGTAAATTCTTAAAAGCCATTAAGAATGTTTTGCATTAGCACTCTTAACCCTAATAGAGGTCATCATTAGCTGTGAAGGTTTGAGTTGTACATATCTGCACTGATATTCTTATCAAAAACTTCTGCATTAGCTTTGAATATTCAGGTTAAAACTCAGATTTTGAGATTTTTAAGCTCTGAGCTGGTTAATTAGAAAAAAAGTAATATTTTGATAGAAGTTTTAAATTGTCATGGCTGATTTATTTTTCAGAAGGAGAGGAGAAAACTAAAATCCCTTGATAGGACATAGAGGAAAAAGAATGCCCTAATGGATAGAGCAAACATTTCCTGGCACCTCAGATTGATCATGTCATAGCTGTAGTCCATTTGGTATTTGTTTTAAGTATTAGGAAAAAATATATATGTATGCATATATATATATTTTTTTTTTTCCTGGTACATAATTTAAAGATTGTTTTGCCTTTGGCTGATTTATACTCTCACAACACCTATGTTAGAGACCACTGTGCTCTTACTAAGTAGTGGGTGATGTTCCAGTCGAGTCAATTTAGGTTATCTGAAGAGCACCCACAGAGCCAGCCGCTTCCTGCTGCTGTTTCACAGCATATGAGCCTTTTTCTCTATACACTGAAGGCTTTCTTCTTCTTTTCTGTGTGGTTTATTTCTGGTTCAGAAATAGCTGCTCTGATGAAAATATTTATTTGTTAGAAGAGAAGGTAGCTACAATATCCATTTGAAAGAACCATGAGCTAAAAAAGCCATAAGAGGTGGTTTCATTTATGTGTCATAGGTGGCTCTTGATAAGGTGACTTTTTTTTCCTGCATATAGGATTAAAATTAAAGAGATTTTATATTTTTATCATTATAGATCATAGTTACAGCATAGTGAGTTCTGCATGCTGATTCAATGTAGTAAAATCCCAAGTAATAATGTAGAAAAGCAATAATTTTCTGAAGCTGTGGTATGGGTGATATAGAGCTGATACTCAAATTTGAATAAGCTCTTAATTCATATTGTGGATTATAGAACACTACTTTTTATAAAGCCATATTTTTTTAGGGAAACTTAGAAGTGACACACAACTGATAAATCAGTAAAATAAGTTTTACTGGATTCATGTATATAATCATCTCTGGAATTCTGGAAATTGAAGATTCATTATGCTGTGATCAATTTCAAATATCTTAATTAATGAGCCTTCTATTAAAATATATACCACGCTGTACAACATCAGTGGATTTTCTAAAATAACATGTCTTCTGTTTAATGTTATTTGTGTGCAATAAAATGCAGAAGAATTCTTCTCTACATTGTCATTATTTTGAAGCATAATAAGTACTTTTTTATTTTATTGCAGAGAAAAATAGATTCATATAAACCTACTAGTTTTTTATGAGATTAAAGTGTTTTTCTTATGGCTAAAATCATAAAGAAATATCTCACCACCTTTCTTAGGCTGTTTCTAGTCGGTAATATTCATTTTGTTTGACTTTTAAGTCTTTGGCTGTGTTGCCTGGGACAAGATTAAAAGTTAAATGGCCCTTATGAACCTTCCTTAAAAATAAGTCCTTCATTTTGAACCTATAAATGTTGATGATTCTCTGGTCAGCACTGCCTTGGCCCTTTCCATCCTCTGCTAACCCCAGAGCTAACACTCTGTAGAACAAGATCTTCATGGTTGAGATGGAGCAAATAGGCAGATTGGGTGGAAGGGCAGTAAAGGGCATGGGGAATTCTCTTTCTTTTCTCTCGGTTCCAATCTTTATTCTCTGGGAGAAAAAGAGAACTAGACAGGTAAGACAGAGATTCCTGGGGCTCTTGAAAGGGCTTTTTTCACCTCTAACATGCCCAGAAGAAACATTAAAAATAGACTTTAAGGAGGGTAAGCAGACCCACTCTTTTTTTTAACATGGGCAGGCACCGGGAAACAAATCCTAGTCTCCAGCATGGCAGGCGCGAACTCTGCCAGTGAGCTACTGTGGCCTGTCCCAGACCCACTCTTATTGCATGCACCCTCTCTGTTGTACTCCATGTACGTGAGGAAGTTTTCTCTGCTCACTGGTATTATCGCTGTTTGCAGATAAGTAAACTAAGGATCAGAGAGGCTAAAACAGTTGCCTGCTATGTTCAGATGGCCAGTAAAGAAAGCTCTTTCCTTCGTTATGCTTTGCCACATAGTTCTCAAAACTACAATGAAATCTTTTTTTTTTTGAAAAAATTTATCTTCGTGTTTTCTTAGGTTTCTAGTGGCATCTGTCAATATAATATATGGATTTATCATAAGAAAAATAAAGTAAACTTTATTGTATTCATTTGCCAGAGATTTTCCATGTCCCCTTTTGCGCATGGGTTGCACATGGATACTCTGGGAATGTTAGCATTCTTATAATTAGTTCAGAAGTTCATGAATAGCTTAGTATGAATTTTATAAGAGCTGCATCATTGAGAGTAAAAATGGAACCATAAACATTACTGCATATAGGGGATACCAGATTTAATAAAAAGGGAACTAATGGAATTTCTCTTAAAGAGAGCCTAATTTTTAATATAAATAATGCAAAAATATTCAGTTCAGGTAGTTTCTGAATCATGTTAATAATTAGAAAGAAGTCAGACTAATGATTTAGATTAGAAACTAATATTGTCATCAACTCAATCATTGTTTCAGGTGATACGTTCTAAAGACTCTGGTGAAAAGGGAACTTTTACTTTCTGTATCAATAGCTAGGGTATAGGATGAGATGGGCCCCTCTATTTTTTTTATTACCGTTTCTGTTTTCTACTTATGTTTCTACTTCAGCTAGAGAAAAGTTGGGATTTATACTCAGGACTCTGTGGATGGGCTACAAGAGAATCCATGAAATCTGTAAAATTATTGAAAACTTTTGAGTATGCGCCTTCAGTAGGGTGGGGGTAGCCAGTGCCTTTCATCCTGGTATCAAAGGGCTCTGAGGCCCCTAAATGGTCAAAAGTCTTTAATTTCAGCATTATTTAAGTAACAGTATACATGCCATACAGTGCAGATTCCTAGAAGTGCCATGAGGACCACCAGCGTGTGCCACTGTCTCAGCCTGGCTTTGCAAATACCAGCCTTTCTTGGGTTGAATTTACTACTATAAAATGTCGTCTGTTGTCCTGGCTCAAATCGGCAAATCTCGAATTTCGGAATGTTACAGTTAGCTCTTGACTATATAAATCTTTGAAAATTTTCAAAATACTTGAGTTTTTTTATTTACATTAACTATCAAGGTTTATTGATTTGTCTTGATTCTATATTTCTCCTTTCAACTATAAGTTTCTTGAGGATAGGAACCTTTAAAAGTTTTTTTTTTTTTAATTGAACTATGATGACTAGTATCCTGGAAGGATCCTCTTGCAAGGGTAAACTACTTCCTAACTTCTAAGTGTATAAATTAGTTTTGCTTATTTTTATTTATTTTTTTTCATGGGCAGGCACCGGGAATCAAACCCGGGTCTCCAGCATGGCAGGTGAGAATTCTGCTACTGAGGCACGATTGCACCACCCTAGTTTTGCTTATTTTTTAACATGATTTAAATGAAATACATTGTATATTCTTGTTTTTTACTTCTTTTGCTCAACACTGTGAAGTTCTCCCATGTTATGTTTGTCATTTTGGTTTTGGTTTGTATTTGTTCATTCTCATTGTTACATACACCACTATTTATTTGTCCAAGCTACTGTCGATGGATAGTTTCCAATTTTTAGCTACTGTTAATAGTTATGCTGTGAGCATTCTAGTAGATGTCATTTGGTGAACATACCTATACACGTTTGTATTAGATATGTACCTAGGAGTGAATTGCTGGATCACAAGACATAAATGTTTGGTTCTGGTAGATACTAGCAAACAGTACTCCAATGTGGTTGTGCCAATTTATACTCTTACCTGCAATATATGAGAGTTTGTTCCACATCCTCCTCTACATTTGGAACCTTCCAGCTTTTTCATTTTAGCTTTTCTGGTAGGGATGTGGTGGTATCTCACTGTGGTATTTAATTTGCATTTCTCTCCTAATGAAGTTGAACACGTTTCCCATGCGGTCATCTCATATGTTCTTTTAGTTCTGTTGTTTGTTTTCAGGGGGTGCATGGTCTGGGAATTGAACCCAGATCTCCCTCATGGAAGGTGAGCATTCTACCACTGAACCACCTGTGCACAAACATATGTTCTTTTGATAACCACACTTATCTGTGTTAGTAACCTTAGTGCTTAGCCCTGCCTGGTGTCTTGTAGGAACTTGGGTTGATCTGACCTTAACTTCAAAGGATACACATAGCTTCTATGTGCCAGGCACTTTGCTAGGTATCTAGAATTTAAAGATAAGGTCTTTCATTTAATTGATTGATAAAAACAAATGCACTAAAACGGTGTAAGTGCTTTGGTTGGCATCTGCGGAGGGTGAATATTGAGCAGCAGTTTAGCCAGAGATCAGTGAGGAACTTTGTCGAATAGCTGACTCTGAGCCTCCTGGGATAGTATATTCTCCTTGTTGAAATTGCTGGTAGTACACCATCACAAGGGAAAGACAAGCCAGCCTTTGGGTGAGAGATGGTTTATCAGGAGAGGCTTTGGAGAGGAGGGTAATTCTTGGCCTGAATTTGATGGAAGAGTACTTGTAAGTGATGAGAAAACCTATATGCTGTTTGTTATGGCTGGCATATAGCATGAGAAAGGTGGCTAGAGAGAAGGCCGAGATCATGGAAGAGTCTTCTAAGGCATGTCAAGAAGTTTAGGCTTTATCCTGTAAACATGTTGGGCATGTCACTATGAATCTTCTCTTCATTTCTCTTTCAAGAGGTGTACAGACTAGCATAGGAGAAGGAATGTGGTTTGAAGTCATATAAAGCACTAGACTTGATAATCTTGGGTACTCTGCTTTCTCAGCCTCAGCTTCCGCGTTTGTACAAAGACAGTGATGATATTGTCCCCTTTGGGTGTCATGAGATGAGAGAATTCACACACAATATGCTTAGTGTGATGCCTGCCTGGCACAATGGATTTCAAAATTAGTACCCTCTTCTTCCTCTCTATCAGAGTCTCAAAGTAACAAAAATGCCTGACCTATAAAAACTACTTTCCTGTACCAGAAAACTGCCTCAGATGCATTGTTCACCTCCAAAAAAATGTTTTGCATGAATAAGTGTGAGAAACATGGAACCGAGCAAATGCAGTGATCCGTGTAGCTGCACCTCGATGGCACACCCACACCTCCCCTCTACCGTGGGGAAGGACAGTGTCTGCAATTTTTTTGTCAACCTCCCAAACTCTGCCCCACCCCCACCACATACACTTATTTTCCTGGAAATACCTAAGGACCCCTCGAAGGAATGTGGCAGTACCTACTGACACTAAAAGCACCTAAAGTTGATCTAATCTATATTTAACAATAGGCCTAATGTGAGGTTATAAATACATCAGGTCCTAGGTTGCTGTTCTCTTTGTGAGGGTGGATGTTCCCTGACCCGCCGAGATTCCTGCTGGGCTTCACGACGGGTTGGTCTCCCCCTTTGGGGGAGCGAGCGCACTGTGTGATTAACTGAGTGTGATGCCAGCACAGAATGGGCTCTCTGGGTGATCGCAGGATTCTCATTAAGATGAGCTAACGGCGCTTTCCCAGCTTGGCACGTGAGCCCCTGCGCTTCAGCTGGGGGTGTGTTATGAGACAGGCTGCATTTCTTTAGTGCACACCATGGCTATTGCAAAGTCATCTAAGGACTTTAGGTTACAATCAAAATACTGAGTGAGTTTTGCAATGAGGGTCTTTCCCCATTCAACGAACTCCAGAGCTGCCTGGAGTTGGAGATCACCCACTCCCAGCCCTTTTCTCGGTGATAAGGACACCTGCAGCCGCTGGATACCCTAGTCAATACTCTGTGACCTTCATATATAATTTAAATGAGCTTTATTTTAATAGTTTATGATAAATTTCATGTGGAAAGAATTCAGGATTGGGAAGATTAAATTGTACGCATTCATTTAAATATAGTCCTATATTTTCAAATAGACAGTGGTGATTCGCACAGTACTTATTTTGTTTTATCTTTAATTTTCAGAAACAAATAGAAAAACGGATGATCCAGAACAAAAAGAAAAAGGTGAGATTATCAAGTAAATGGACTTTAAAATAGGCATAAGGAAAAAGTCATCAAATTGTCCAAGAATAACATGATGATTTTATATCACCAGTTAAGAGAAATTGCCAATGGGTTTATTACTTCAATGATTTTATCAACAAGCATTTATTATTATTCCATATAATTTTAATTTTGCTCTTCACTATATGTATGTCTTTGGGAAAGAAGTTCCTTAACCTGTCTGTGCCTCATTGGAAATAAAATAGTATAGACCTCATAATGTGTTTCCACGATAATAATTAAAAGAAAATATATATGCTTAAAGCAATGTCTAGCACAGGGAAAGCACTTAGGAAATGTTAAATATTATTATTGTTACATATGTTCTTTTCTTTCAAGGAAAAAAGACATGCAAACAAAATTTCTTTTTTTTGAGAAACGCTGAACTGTTGAAAGAAAGACATGCAAATAAAATTACAGCCATATAGAATCATCTCTGCCTTTCTAAAATTTCTTACAAAGGCATTCTAATAAACTTAATAACCCAATACTATTTCAATTCAACTGTCACAGGGTTTCCTAAGCTTACTCAAAATCAAAAAAGTATATGATGACCATAGAATAGTAGTTAGACTTTAAATATCAGTGAAAGATAAACATTTCAATGTTTGAAACTATTACAACTTCAGAAGTGCCTCTGATTTGATTTGTAGTCAACACTTCAGTGTCTGTTTTTAAAAAGCTATAGTATATATAATGTCCCAGCCCTTAATTATTCAATGTGTAAAAAAATAATTGATGGAGTTGCTGGCCTTGGCATGTCATTTTGTAACCCATAGGCATCCCGATCGTGCACATTTTTTCTCACTAGTTGTTTTTTTAATTAATTTTTTTGTCAAAGTAATGTACAGGTATAATTTTAAAGGTTAAGGCTTATAATAATAAAAAGAAAAACCATAGTTTTCTACACCCTATCCTGGATACTTGATTCCCACTCCCTGGCTTTATTTCAGCTCTTTACTAATACTTACTTTAACACATTTATAAATAATTTGTCCACAGTATAATTTTCTCCTCAATAGTGGAAACTGTCAGTTGACTTTGTTCTATAAACTACTAGGATTTAGCTCTCTCATTACAATTACACAAACTGTTTCCCCAATGTACTTATGACATAACCACGGTGTTAGGTGCTAAGGATAAAATGCACAGGTTTGTCTTTTTTGCTCAGTGCCTGACACATAGTAAGCATGTGGTATGTGTTTGTTAAATGAATGGATTTCTATTTTTTAGTAGATAAAGATGAATTCAAGTAAGCATTTAAGGGTCTATAAATCACAAACTGTAGGAGTAAGGAAAAGAACCCAGCTAGAACTCCTGGGGTTGAATTCTACAGGAAAAACCCAAAACTTGAAAGGGTGACATTGGGAAAAGGAGACTCTGCCATTGTCATCCTTAAAGAAACCTGAGCAATCACATGGTCTCCTCTGCAACTTAACGTATCTGAGCTGAGCAGATACATGTTTAGAGCACAGAACTCACAAGGAAAAGAAAACCTTTATTAAACACAATTTACCCCTCAGTTTCTTCATGCAGAAAGGACTATAATAATTCTTCTGTCTTATAGGGTATACTTCACAGCATAAGGATAAAAGGAAAATAATGCCTGCAAATGATAAATGAATCTGCTACTATTCGTTTTATCCAAATCTCTGGAATTCAGATTGCTTTGATAAGAAAAAAACAATATAATGTAATGGGATAAGGCAATTGTAGATTTTATTCTCTCTCTTTGAAGATCTAACATAGGTGTGCCAACTTTTTATTTTGCTAAAACAGGCCTTTTAAAAAACCTATATGTATTGGTTTATTATTATAGGTTTATTATAGGCTATAATAATCAATTATAAAAGCAAAGATATTTCTAATGCCAAAACTTGAAAACATAGTTTAAGAATAAAGGACATATTTTTAAATTGAATAAATGTAGCTCTATGAAAAACTCACTAAAATCATCCACACTGTCTGGCACCAATAGGCATTTTTTATTACGTGGCATAGCCCATGGTGTATTAAACTGGGCAGTAGGTATTCAGGAGTCAAGTTCACCTATGTCTCACTCTTCATGATCCTAGATTCTAGAGTGTAAAAGAAAAGGAAGAAAACCAAAACCTCTTTTTTTCTCTATTTTTTTATTTCCTGCCCTAAATTGGTCAAGAAAATGAACTTTTAAGTAAAATTCACATTTTATTAAAAGCCCCCTATCTTTACAGTCCTCCCTGCCACCTCTTCAAGAGTTATCCATCAGATTCAAATCAATCCTACAAGTCATCATATTTCCATTACAGTTAATTGTTAATAGGAAAGCTCAAATTGCAGTGGCTTGGACAATACAGGGAGTTTATTTCTTTCCTACATATATAATTCAGAGAAAGATAGCCTAGCACCAATACAGTGGTTCTTCAGGAATCCTGCTCCTCTGTTGCCACTCTGCCATCCTTAGCATATGGCCTCATGTTCCAAAGCAGCTGCTTACGTGCCAGCTATTATAGCCACATCCAAAGAACATAAAAGAAGAAGGAGTAGCTCCTTAGAAGTACTATATTTTACTGATAGAATATCATTAATTCTAAAATTCAAGTTTCTGGTTCTGGTTGGAAGAGAGAATATCAAATATTTAGAAGATGTGGAAATGAACTATCTTGGGCATTTGCTATTTTACTCCTTTTTGTTACAAAATAACTCTACCACTATATTTTAGAAAACTTCTGCTATTTATTGGAATATATTTTTTAAAACTATTAATTTCCTGTCATTCACAAAAAGATGTGCCAATTCATTCATCCATTCAAATATTTGCATACATGTTCTCAGCAAGTGGACATAGGGGTGAGCAAGACACCAGGATTTTGCTTTCATAGAGTTCCCATTCTAGTGGGAAAACCAGCAGCCAACATAAAAACTGCAGGAATGGTAACTGGGCTGAAAGGAACAGCAAATGGTGTGCTGGAGGGTGAAGAGGAGGTGAGTTGAAGAAGGAAGTTCTCTGGGGAGGCTAAGGATGTGACTAAGGCAGCTATGTAAAACCTCAAGGTAAGAGCATTCTGAGCAGAGCAATAGTATTTGCAAAGGTCCTGAGGAAGGAAGGAAAGGCCCAAGAAGCTGGGGTCCCCTGAACAAGCTGAGAGTGCATGAGACCATTAGAGTGAAAGGCAAGGACCAGACAGACCATGGAGGGCTGTGGAGATCATGGCAGGGGCCTGGACTTTTTTGTTATGCAGTAGGGATGCAGTTCTAGGCCCATAAAAGTCTATGTGTAAAACAGAGGCCTTTCTCATTCACACACTGGCTGGTTGACTCTGGGAGCATCAGGAAATCAAAGGTCTACTGTGGCTCATCCTTAGAAAGGTATAGAAAGGGAAGGTCAGCTGTGGGGATTTACTGCAGACCATGCACACATAGATGTTCTCCTCCAGCCCAGCTGCTCACAGCCTGTTGTGAGCCTGTGTCTGCATACTTCCCCTCCAGAAGCTCCGTCTCACACTTGGAGGGTTCATGCCTCCTCTCAAATCCCAGTATACTCTCACAGTTCATACCTCCAAGTGTTGTGATCCTAAACGGAAATTTCCAGGGGAGTGTGGGACTGGAGCCTCTTGGCTGTTTTCTTCATCGAACCTGTGGGGAGAATCCGATTTGCTTGTATGGTTGATCCCATTCTGATGATTTTAAACTGTCAATTTGTTAGTACCAACGAAAAGATGTTTAAAATATTATGTGAAGGATAAGAAGGAGGAGGATTCTTAGAATTAAAATAAATAATGAATCAGCACTACCAAAAATTGAAAATCCTTGTCTAGAAAATAATCAGCTTTGGAGATTCTATATATCTTTTACTCAAATAGATTCATGTATTGATGATAACCATTAAGGAAAAGCAAAAGGAAAATATTCCTTTTTTGGAATATATAAGGAAAGAATAGAATGTGGTTGGATTAATAGTTATATGATCCCTTTCTCTTAGAGAACCAGATTTAGTTTATTTTGATGGAGTCACAGGAATTCGGTTCTAAATTGAAACAGACTACTTATATCTGTTTTAGGTAAAATTGCTATATCAGTTTCTCCCCACTGGATGTCATCTTTTCCCACATAGTCCATATTCCACAAGCCCCAAACATGAGTATGAAATACAAAGTATTAGATGTCAAACTCAAGCAATTCTTTCTATTCATCCATCTATTCAGTACATATTTATTGAGTGCCCACTATGTAGCAGGTATTGTTTTAGGCATTGAACCTGAAACAGTCAATAAAGTAAGTCACAGCTCTTGTAGGACTTATATCTTATTGTGGGAGGCATGAGGGTTGATAGATAATGTGTTTAAATTAGAAAATTTAAAACTGAAACTTGGGAGTGTGTAACACAGTGAATCTTGTAGTGGACAATGATTGTGATTAACAGTACAAATATAGAAAAAAGTTCTTTCATGAACTAGAACAAATGTACGACACTTTTACAAGGAGTTAATAATAGAGAGGCATATGGGGGGAAATGTACCTATTGCAAACTATGGACCATTGTTAACAGTAATGTCTTAATAGTCTTTCATCAACAGTAACAAATATACCACACCAATACTAGGGGTCTATAATAAGGGCAGGTAAGGGGCATGGGATGATTTGGGTTTTCTTTTTTTTCTCTTATTTTTATTTTTTTTGCTAGAATAATATAAATGTTCTGAAATTGATTGTGGTGATGAATGTACAACTATATGATGATACTGTGAGCCATTGATTGTATATTTTGGATGGATTGTATGGTATGTGAATATATCTCAATAAAATTGCATTAAAATTAGAATATAACAGACAGTGATATGTATGGAAAGGAATACAAAACAGGAAGAGGACAGAGAATGGCAGTGGGCAGCAGCTGTTACTATACTATATAGATTGGCAATTCATTGACATTTGAGCAGAGATTTGAAGATGCAAAGGAGTGTGTTGTGCAGCCATCTGGGGAGATAGTGTTCCAGGGGAAGAATGGCATGATTAGGGTCCCTAAGGTGTCATGTTTGGGATTAGCAAGGCCAGAGTTGCTGGTGAGGAATGTGTGAGAGGAGCATGATAGGAGGTTGATGAGATCAGAGTGGTGTGGGGGCCAAATCATACAAAGCTTTGAAAAGCCATTGTAAGGACTTTGTATATTATCTCCAGTGAGGTGGGAAGCCATTGGGAGATTCTAAGTAGAAGTTTGATATGATTCACCTTATTCTTAAATGACTTGTTTTGGCTGCAGGAGTACAAGATGGGAGACAGCGAGACCAGTTTGGAGCTTATTGCAATGGTCTATGAAGAGATGATAATGATTTGGAATAGAATGATGGGTAGAGGGTCTGGGCAGTGATTACATTTTGTATATGTTTGGAGTAAGATTTGCTAATGGATAAGGTAGGTGGTGAGAGAGAGAATTCAAAGTTGATTTATGCATTGACAAAGTACTTTAACGCAAAATGCACTATTACTGATTTAACATATACCAAATGTCACTATTAGTTGATGATGTATGAGCCGTTGAAGAAATTTGAGATATTATGACTGCAAAAAGGAAATATGTCTTTGCTTGCTTGTGTGTGCGTGTGTATGTATGTGTGTGTGATAAAATTTCATTTGGATCATGCACTCTTCCTGAATTTGACTTTTGAAATAGCTTAATACTTAATATCCCATTATAGCATTCATTACAATTAAGTATATATTTGTATAGTATATATCGTGAATATCTTTAAAAGGCATTTAAAGATTTCCAGGTTACAACTTTATTCTTTTAAAAAATAATCATCAGTGTCCTAACTAAACACCAGATGGCACTAGAAAACAAGTCAGTCACATTTATGATGCAACTTAAGAAAAGGCTGAGCTACCTATATTATATTCAGTAAAACAGTTTGGCACAACTAGTATTTCATATGGATAATTCCTAGTTTTCTGTGATCAGAAAGAAAATAGAGATAGAACAAATAGATAATAGATCATACCTCATTCACCTCATTCAGTTTTCCCTTTTTTTTATTAACATATCTCCTATGAAGTTTTTCCTCTAGTTCTTACAATGATATGTAACATATTTTTAGCAAAATTGCCCTGAGGATAAAAACACAAGTTCCTTCATACAGCATCTAAAGCAATTCTGAGATGCTTTAGTTTCTGCTTATGACTTTTCCTTCTCTGAAATGCCTTTCCTTGCCTCCCAACTTCCCTTTCACCTGGTGAACTCCTGTTCCTTAGAACTGAGCTTAGCAGTTTCCACTTGCAGGAAATCTAACCCTGAGTAACCCCCATCTCCTACCCCAGAATGGAAGAAGTGCTTCTCCTCTGTGTTCCTGTGATGCCCTATGCTTACAGATTCTTAAGACATTTGACCATTAATTTATAGACAAAGAGCTTTTTGAAAGTTGGGAACATTATCCCATTTCCACCTCAATGTCACTTAACCATAACATAGTAAATGCTCAATAAAAAAATATGTGATTAACTTCCCCTTTAATTGCCTCTTCTTCTGATAATGACAAGACGAGATATAAAAACGCTAAATAATAGGCAGGAAGAGTTTGTAAACAAAAATCAAAGTATGGATGACTTTTAAGTGTCTGCAGTGTGTTTTATTGCAAATTATTTTCATGCAGGTTCTCATTTAATCCTTGCCAAAAAATCTTGTATTTTTCAGCCATTCTTCTTCAAATATTTTTTCTTTTTCCTTTCACCTCTACTTCTGGAACTCCAATTATACTTTTATTGGGCTGTTTTATTATATCTTACAGGTCTCTGAAACTTTATTAATTTTTCTTCTATTTCCTTTTCCTTTGGATTGTGTAATTTCTGTTGCTCTCTCTTAGAGTTCAGTGACACATTCTTCTGCCATTTCAAATCTCTGTTGAACACATGTAGTAAAATCTTTATTTCATTCATTGTTCCTTTTCAGTTTTAAATTCCCGTTTAGCTCTTTTCATAGTTTCCATTTCATTGTTGAGAGTCCCTATCTATTCATTAATTAGTACGTTTTTTTCTTTAATTCTTTGTTTATATTTATAAACAAATTTTAAGTATTTGTTTCTAATAAACCTAGTATCTGTACACATTTGGAGATAGTTGCTGTTGACTACATTTGTTTCCTTCTGAGTGTGGTTTATGTCTTGTGTGTCTAATATATTTTATTGAAAACTGGATTGTGAATCTAATATGGTGTAGCAACACTGGAATTTCTTGTTTTTTTTTCTGGGATTGTTGATCTCAAGTAGACATTTAACTTGCATGGACTCAAACTGAAATCTTTCTCCCCCACTGCTCAGTTTTTGGCTTCCAGCTGTTTTTTTGGCTTTCCAGCTGTTCTCTGTTTTTAACCGATAGTCTCTGTTTTAAGCCTAGCCCTTTGTGGGGGTGGAGGTTAGGGTAGGGAGTGTGCTTTCTTAGTTTAGCAGATGGCCAAAGATTTGGGCAGAATTTATATTCAGATTTTGAGGTTGCCTCTGGGATTTCTTTTTTTCCTTTCTTTTTTTTTAATTTAAAATTTTTTTAAAAACATAACAATATACAAACACGAACATTCTTACCATATGATCATCCTATTCTTGGTATATAATCAATAACTCACAATACCATCCATAGTTGTATATTCATCACCATGATCTTTTCTTAGAGCATTTGCATCAATTCATAAAAAGATATAAAAAGAAAAAAACTCATACATATCATACCCCTTACCCCTCCCTCTTATTGATTGCTTGTATATCCATCTACCCAATATATTTTAGCCTTTGTTTCCCCTATTTTTTTTCTATATCCCTTATCACTCTCTTTCATTGATCACTAGCATTTCAATCTATTAAATTTATTTTAACATTCATTCCCCCTATTATTTACTTATTTTTAATTCATATGTTTTACTCATCTTCCATACCTAGATAAAAGGAGCATCAGGCACAAGGTTTTCACAATCACACAGTCACATTGCAAAAGCTTTATCATTATACAGTCATCTTCAAGAAACATGGCTACTGGAACACAGCTCTGCATTTTCAGGTACTTCCCTCCAGCCTCTCCAAAATACCCTAATTAAAAAGATGATATGTATATAATGTGTAAAAATAGCCTCCAGGATAACCTCTCAACTCTGTTTGGCATCTCTCAGCCATTGACACTTTATTTTGTCTCATTTCTCTCTTTCCTCTTTTGGAAAGAGGTCAAGAAGTTTTTCTCAATCCCTTGATACTGAGTCCCAGCTCATTCTAGGATTTCTGTCCCACGTTGCCAGGAAGGTTTACACCCCTGGGAGTCATGTCCCACGTAAGGAGGGGGAAAGCAGTGAGTTTGCTTGTCTTGTTGGCTGAGAGACAGAGGCCACATCTGAGCAACAAAAGAGGTTCTCTAGGGGTGACTCTTAGGCCTCATTTTAGGTAGGCTTAGCCTATCCTTTGTGGGGATAAGTTTCATAAGAACAAACACCAAGATTGAGGGCTTGGCCTATTGCTTTGGTTATCCCCACTGCTTGTGAGAATATCAGGAATTCTCCACATGGGGAACTTGAATTTTCCCCTTTTCTTGTCATTCCCCCAAAGGGACTTTGCAAATACTTTTTTATTCATTGTTCAAATCACTCTGGGATTTATTGGGCCATCACTCTGGACAAACCTACATAATCTCATGCCCTACTCAAGGTTCTATGTATTTATGGTGTCAACTAAACTGTCCACATAAGTTATATTAGGATATGCACTAGTGTGCTGATTTGAAAGGATGTATGTCCCCTAGAAAAGACATGTTTTAATCTAAATGCCATTTCATAAAGGCAGAATAATCCCTATTCAATACTGTATGTTTGAATATGTAATTGGATAATCTCCCTGAAGATGTGATTTAATCAAGAGTGGTTGTTAAGCTGGATTAGGTAGAGGCATGTCTCCACCCATTTGCATGGGTCTTGCTTAGTTTCTGAAGTCCTATAAAAGAGGAAACATTTTGGAGAATCGGAGATTTGGAGAGAGCAGAGAACGCTGCAGCACCACAAATCAAGAGAGTCCACGAGCCAGCGACCATTGGAGAGGAAGAAGAAAAATGCCTCCCAGGGAGCCACATGAAACAGTAAGCCAGGAAAGAAAGATAGCAGATGACACTGTTTGCCATGTGCCCTTCCAGATGAGAGAGAAGTCCTAACTGTGTTCACCATGTGCCTTCTCACTTGAGAGAGAAACACTGAACTTCATCAGCTTTCTTGAACCAAGATATCCTTCCCTGGATAGATGCCTTTGAATGGACATTTCTATAGACTTGTTTTAATTGGGACATTTTCTTGACCTTAGTACTGTAAACTAGCAACTTACTGAATTCCCCTTTTTAAAAGTCATTCTGTTTCTGGTATATTCTGGCAGCTAGCAAACTAGAGCACTACCCTATTTCTATCTCCTGATAGTCTCTGTTTTTAGCTGAAATCCTCCAAGTTCATTCACTAATGTTAGTTCATATCAGTAAGATCATACAGTATTTGTCCTGTTTCTGGCTAATTTCACTCAGCACAATGTCCTCAAGGTCCATCCATGTTGTTATATACTTCATAGCTTTATTTTGTCTTACAGCTGCATAATATTCCATCGTATATGTATTCCACAGCTTGTTTAGTCACTCATCTGTTGATGGACAATTGGACTGTTTGCATCTCTTGGCAATTGTAAATAATGCTGCTATAAACATTGATGTGCAAATGTCCATTTGTGTCCTTGCCCTCAGGTCCTTTGAGTAGATACCTAGCAATGGTATTGCCGCATCATATGGCAATTCTAGACTTAACTTCCTGAGGAACCACCAGACTGCCCTCAACAGCAATTGCATCATTTTACATTCCCACCAACAGTGGATAAGTGTTCCTCTTTCTCCACATCTTCTCCAGCACTTGTCGTTTTCTGTTTTATTGATAATGGCCATTCTGGTGGGTGTGAGATGATATCTCATTGTGGTTTTGATTTGCATTTCCCTGATAGCCAGGGAAGTTGAACATCTTTTCAAGTGCCTTTTGACCATTTGTATTTCCTCTTCTGAGAAGTGTCTGTTCAAGTCTTTTGTCCGTTTTGTAATTGGGTTGGCTGTCTTTTTGGTGTTGAGTTGAACAATCTCTTTATATATTCTGTATACTAGACCTTTATCTGATATATCATTTCCAAGTATTGTCTCCTATTGTGTAGACTGTCTTTTTACTTTCTTGATAATGTTCTCTGATGCACAAAAGTGTTTAATTTTGAGGAGTTCCCATTTCTGTATTTCTTTCTTCAGTGCTCATGCTTTGGGTGTAAGAACTAGGAAACTGCCTCCTATTGTAAGATTTATAAGATATTTCCCCTATATTTTCTTCTAAAAGTTTTATGGTCTTAGATCTAATGTTTAGGTCTGTGATCTATTTTGAGTTAATTTTTGTATAGAGTGTGAAATATGGAGCCTCATTCATTCTTTTGCATGTGGATATCCAGTTCTCTAGGTACCATTTATTGAAGAGACTAATCTGTTCCAGGTGAGTTGGCTTGACTGCCTTATCAAAGATCAATTGTCTGTAGATGAGAAGGTCTACATCTGAACAATCTATTCAAGTCCATTGGTCAGTATATCTATCTTTATGCCAGTCCCATGCTGTTTTGACCACTGTAGCTTCATAATATGCCTTAAAGTCTGGTAGTGTGAGACCTCCAACTTCATTTTCTTTCTCTTTTTTAAACTATTTTTAGTTAAAATATTTTTAACTATTTTTAAATAGTTATTATTAGATATTAATATATATTTTTAACTATTCGGGGCACTCAGCCCTTCCAGATAAATTTGACTATTGGTTTTTCTATTTCTGAAAAGTAAGTTTTTTTTTAATTTTAATTGGTATTGCATTAAATCTGTAAATCAATTTAGGCAGAATTGGCATCTTAACTATATTTACTCTTCCAGTCCATGAACACGGTATGCGCTTCAAGTTATTTAGGTCTTCTGTAATTTCTTTTAGCAATTTCTTGTAGTTTTCTTTGTACAGGTCTTTTGTATCCTTAGTTAAATTTATTCCTAAATATTTTATTCTTTTGGTTGCAATTGTAAATGGAATTTTTTTCTTAATTTCCCCCTCAGATTATTTATTACTATTGTACAGAAACACTGTATAATAGATTTTTGAGTGTTCATCTTGTAACCTTCCACTTTGCTGTACTTATTTATTAGCTCTAGTAGTTTTGCTGTAGATTTTTTGGGGTTTTTGACATATAGTATCATATGATTTCAAACAGTGAGAGTTTTACTTCTTCCTTTCCAATTTTGATGGCTTGTATTTCTTTTTCTTGTCTAATAGCTCTGGCTAGAACTTCCAACACAGTGTTGAATAACAATGGTGATAGTGGACATCCTTGTCTTATTCCTGATCTTAGGGGGAAAGTTTTCAGTTTTTCCCCATTGAGGATGATGTTAGCTGTGGGTTTTTCATATATTCCCTTTATCATGTTGAGGAAGTTCACTTCTATTCCTATCCTTTGAAGTATTTTCAACAAGAAAGGATGTTGAATTTTGTTAAATGCCTTTTCTGCATACATCCTGATGACCATGTGGTTATTCTTCTTTTATTTTTTGATATGGTATTTTACATTAATTGATTTTCTTATGTTGAACCATCCTTGCATAGCTGGGATGAATCTTACTTGGTCATGGTGTATAATTCTTTTAATTTGGTACTGATTTGCAAGAATTTTGTTGAGGATTTTTGCATCTATATTCATTAGAGAGATTGCTCTTTAGTTTTCTTTTCTTGTAATATCTTTTTCTGGATTTGGTATGAGGGTGATGAGTTAGTTTGCTTTCCCTCCTTTTCAATGTTTTTGAAGAGTTTAAGCAGGACTGGTACTAATTCTTTCTTGACTGTTTTGTAGAATTCACATGTGAAGCCATCTGGTCTTGGACTTTTCCTTTTTGGGATCTTCTTAATGACTAATTCAATTTCTTTACTTGTGATTGGTTTGTTGAGGTCGTCTATTTCTTCTCAAGTCAGTGTTCTTCATGCCTTTCTAGGCAGTTGTCCATTTCATCTACATTGTCTGGTTTATTAGCATAAAGGTGTTTATAGTATCCTCTCGTTACCTCTTTTATTTCTGTAGGGTCAGAGGTTATGTCTCCTGTTCTGTTTCTGATTTTATTTATTTGCATTTTCTCTCTTCTTCTTTTTTTCAACCTTGCTAAGGGTCCATCAATCTTATTGATTGTCTCATAAAGCCAACTTGTGGTTTTGTTGATTTTCTCGATTGTTTTCATGTTCTCAATTTCATTCATTTCTGCTCTAATCTTCATTATTTCTTCCCTTTTGCTTGCTTTGGGGTTAGTTTGCTGTTCTTTCTATAGTTCTTCCAAGTGGATAGTTAAAAAATTTTTGCTCTTTCTTCTTTTTTTGATAGAGCCATTTAGAGCAATACATTTCCCTCTTAGCACTACCTTTGCTGCATCCCATAAATTTTGATATGCTGTGTTTTCATTTTCTTTTTCCTTGAAATATTTACTGATTTCTCTTGTAATTTCTTTCTTGATCCACTGGTTGTTGAGCCTCCATAAATTTGTGAATTTTCTAGCTCTCTGCCTATTATTGATTTCCAGCTTCATTCTTTTATGGTCTGAGAAAATGTTTTGTATGATTTCAATCATTTTAAATTTATTGAGACTTGCTTTGTGACCCACCATATTGTCTGTCCTTGAGAATGATCCATAAGCACTTGAGAAAAAGTTGTATCCTGCTGTTGTGGGGTATAATGTTCTATAATTGTCTGTTAAGTCTAGCTCATTTGTTGTATTATTCAAATTCTCTGTTTCTTCATTGATCCTCTGTCTAGATGTTCTGTCCATTGATGAGAATGGAGAATTGAAGTCTCCAACTATTATTGTAGATATATCTATTCCTCTTTCAGTGTTTTCAGTACTTGCCTCATGTATTTTGGAGTACTCTGGCTTGGTGCATTAATATTTATGATTTTTATGTCTTCTTGTCGAATTGTTCCTTTTGTTAATACATATTGTCCTTCTTTGTCTCTTTTAATTGTTTTACATTTGAAGTCTACTTTGTTGGATATTAGTATAGCTACTCCTGCTCTCTTCTGATTGTTTTTGCATGAAATATCTTTTCTCAACCTTTCACTTTCAACCTATATTTATCCTTGGCTCTAAGATGCATCTCCTGTAGACAGCATATAGATGGGTCCTGTTTTTAAATCCATTCTGCCAGTCTATGCATTTTGATTGGGGAATTTAATCCATTAACACTTAGTGTTTTACTCTAAGAGCAGTGCTTTCTTCTACCATTTTGCCTTTTGGATTTTATATGTCATATCTACTTTTTCTTCTCTTTACCTTTACTAATAGTCTTCATTTCTACAGTCTTCTCCACCACTCTCTCTCCTGTCTTTTCTTATCTGTCTCTAGTGCTCCCTTTTGTATTTCTTGCAGTGCCAGTCTCTTGGTCACAAATTCTTTCAGTGATTTTTTTTTTTTGCCTGACAGTGTTTTAATTTGCCCTTCATTTTTGAAGGACACTTTTGCTGGATAAAGAATTTTTGGTTGGCAGTTTTTCTCTTTTAGTATCTTAAATACATCATCCCACTGTCTTCTTGCCTCCATGGTTTCTGCTGAGAAATCTACGCTTAGTCCTATTGGGCTTCCCTTGTATATGATGAATTGGTTTTCTTTTGCTGCTTTTAATGTTCTCTCTTTCTCTTTGACATCTGACATTCTGATTAGTAATTGTCTTGGAGTATGTGTATTTGGATCTATTCTATTTGGTGTATGCTGCACTTCTTGGATTATAATTTTTTTTTCTTTTTTTTTATTAATTAAAAAAAGAATTAACAAAACAATTAGAAATCATTCCATTCTACATGTACAATCAGTAATTCTTAATAACATCACATAGTTGCATATTCATCATTTCTTAGTACATTTGCATCGATTAAGAAAAAGAAATAAGACAACAGAATAAGAATTAAAACAATAATAGAAAGAAAAACAAAAAACAAAAAACCTATACCTCACATGCAGCTTCATTCAGTGTTTTAACATAATTGCATTACAATTGGGTAGTATTGTGCTGTCCATTTCTGAGTTTTTATATCCAGTCCCGTTGTACAGTCTGTATCCCTTCAGCTCCAATTACCCCTTCTCTTTTTTTTTAATTAACGGAAAAAAAGAAATTAACCCAACGTTTAGAAATCATACCATTCTACATATGCAATCAGTAATTCTTAACAGCATCACATAGATGCATGATCATTTCTTAGTACATTTGCATCGGTTTAGAAGAACTAGCAACATAACCGAAAAAGATATAGAATGTTGATATAGAGAAAAAAATAAAAGTAATAATAGTAAAATCAAAACAAAACAAAACAAAACAAAACAAAAACCTATAGCTCAGATGCAGCTTCATTCAGTGTTTTAACATGATTACTTTACAATTAGGTATTATTGTGCTGTCCATTTTTGAGTTTTTGTATCTAGTCCTGTTACACCGTCTGTATCCCTTCAACTCCAATTGGCCATTATCTTACCCTGTTTCTACCTCCTGCTGGACTCTGTTACCAATGACATATTCCAAATTTATTCTCGAATGTCTCTTCACATCAGTGGGACCATACAGTATTTGTCCTTTAGTTTTTGGCTAGACTCACTCAGCATAATGTTCTCTAGGTCCATCCACGTTATTACATGCTTCATAAGTTTATCCTGTCTTAAAGCTGCATAGTATTCCATCGTATGTATATACCACAGTTTGTTTAGCCACTCTTCTGTTGATGGAGATTTCGGCTGTTTCCATCTCTTTGCAATTGTAAATAACGCTGCTATAAACATTGGTGTGCAAATGTCCATTTGTGTCTTTGCCCTTAAGTCCTTTGAGTAGATTCCCAGAAATGGTATTGCTGGGTCGTATGGCAATTCTATATTCAGTTTATTGAGGAACCGCCAAACTGCCTTCCACAGTGGTTGCACCATTTGACATTCCCACCAACAGTGGGTAAGTGTGCCTCTTTCTCTGCATCCTCTCCAGCACTTGTCATTTTCTGTTTTGTTGATAATGGCCATTCTGGTGGGTGTGAGATGATATCTCATTGTGGTTTTGATTTGCATTTCTCTAATGGCCAGGGACATTGAGCATCTCTTCATGTGCCTTTTGGCCATTTGTATTTCCTCTTCTGAGAGGTGTCTGTTCAAGTCTTTTTCCCATTTTGTAATTGGGTTGGCTGTCTTTTTGTTGTTGAGATGAACAAACTCTTTATAAATTCTGGATACTAGACCTTTATCTGATATATCATTTCCAAATATTGTCTCCCATTGTGTAGGCTGTCTTTCTACTTTCTTGATGAAGTTCTTTGATGCACAAAAGTGTTTAATTTTGAGGAGCTCCCATTTATTTATTTCCTTCTTCAGTGTTCTTGCTTTAGGTTTAAGGTCCATAAAACCGCCTCCAGTTGTAAGATCCATAAGATATCTCCCAACATTTTCCTCTAACTGTTTTATGGTCTTAGACCTAATGTTTAGATCTTTGATCCATTTTGAGTTAACTTTTCTATAGGGTGTGAGAGATGGGTCTTCTTTCATTCTTTTGCATATGGATATCCAGTTCTCTAGGCACCATTTATTGAAGAGACTGTTCTGTCCCAGGTGAGTTGGCTTGACTGCCTTATCAAAGATCAAATGTCCGTAGATGAGAGGGTCTATATCTGAGCACTCTATTCGATTCCATTGGTCGATATATCTATCTTTATGCCAATACCATGCTGTTTTGACCACTGTGGCTTCATAATATGCCTTAAAGTCAGGCAGCGCGAGACCTCCAGCTTCGTTTTTTTTCCTCAAGATGTTTTTAGCAGTTCGGGGCACCCTGCCCTTCCAGATAAATTTGCTTATTGGTTTTTCTATTTCTGAAAAATAAGTTGTTGGGATTTTGATTGGTATTGCATTGAATCTGTAAATCAATTTAGGTAGGATTGACATCTTAACTATATTTAGCCTTCCAATCCATGAACACGGTATGCCCTTCCATCTATTTAGGTCTTCTGTGGTTTCTTTTAACAGTTTTTTGTAGTTTTCTTTATATAGGTTTTTTGTCTCTTTAGTTAAATTTATTCCTAGGTATTTTATTCTTTTAGTTGCAATTGTAAATGGGATTCGTTTCTTGATTTCCCCCTCAGCTTGTTCATTACTAGTGTATAGAAATGCTACAGATTTTTGAATGTTGATCTTGTAACCTGCTACTTTGCTGTACTCATTTATTAGCTCTAGTAGTTTTGTTGTGGATTTTTCCGGGTTTTCGACGTATAGTATCATATCGTCTGCAAACAGTGATAGTTTTACTTCTTCCTTTCCAATTTTGATGCCTTGTATTTCTTTTTCTTGTCTAATTGCTCTGGCTAGAACCTCCAACACAATGTTGAATAATAGTGGTGATAGTGGACATCCTTGTCTTGTTCCTGATCTTAGGGGGAAAGTTTTCAATTTTTCCCCATTGAGGATGATATTAGCTGTGGGTTTTTCATATATTCCCTCTATCATTTTAAGGAAGTTCCCTTGTATTCCTATCTTTTGAAGTGTTTTCAACAGGAAAGGATGTTGAATCTTGTCAAATGCCTTCTCTGCATCAATTGAGATGATCATGTGATTTTTCTGCTTTGATTTGTTGATATGGTGTATTACATTAATTGATTTTCTTATGTTGAACCATCCTTGCATACCTGGGATGAATCCTACTTGGTCATGATGTATAATTCTTTTAATGTGTTGGATACGATTTGCTAGAATTTTATTGAGGATTTTTGCATCTATATTCATTAGAGAGATTGGTCTGTAGTTTTCTTTTTTTGTAATATCTTTGCCTGGTTTTGGTATGAGGGTGATGTTGGCTTCATAGAATGAATTAGGTAGTTTTCCCTCCAATTCGATTTTTTTGAAGAGTTTGAGGAGAATTGGTACTAATTCTTTCTGGAACGTTTGGTAGAATTCACATGTGAAACCATCTGGTCCTGGACTTTTCTTTTTAGGAAGCTTTTGAATGACTAATTCAATTTCTTTACTTGTGATTGGTTTGTTGAGGTCATCTATGTCTTCTTGAGTCAAAGTTGGTTGTTCATGTCTTTCCAGGAACCCGTCCATTTCCTCTAAATTGTTGTATTTATTAGCGTAAAGTTGTTCATAGTATCCTGTTATTACCTCCTTTATTTCTGTGAGGTCAGTAGTTATCTCTCCTCTTCCATTTCTGATCTTATTTATTTGCATCCTCTCTCTTCTTCTTTTTGTCAATCTTGATAAGGGCCCATCAATCTTATTGATTTTCTTATAGAACCAACTTCTGGTCTTATTGATTTTCTCAATTGTTTTCATGTTTTCAATTTCATTTATTTCTGCTCTGATCTTGTTATTTCTTTCCTTTTGCTTGCTTTGGGATTAATTTGCTGTTCTTTCTCCAGTTCTTCCAAGTGAACAGTTAATTCATGCATTTTTGTCTTTTTTTTCTTTTCTGATATAGGCATTTAGGGCAATAAATTTCCCTCTTAGCACTGCCTTTGCTGCATCCCATAAGTTTTGATATGTTGTGTTTTCATTTTCATTTGCCTCGAGGTATTTACTAATTTCTCTTGCAATTTCTTCTTTGACCCACTCGTTGTTTAAGAGTGTGTTGTTGAGCCTCCACGTATTTGTGAATTTTCTGGCATTCCGCCTATTATTGATTTCCAACTTCATTCCTTTATGATCCGAGAAAGTGTTGTGTATGATTTCAATCTTTTTAAATTTGTTAAGACTTGCTTTGTGACCCAGCATATGGTCTATCTTTGAGAATGATCCATGAGCACTTGAGAAAAAGGTGTATCCTGCTGTTGTGGGATTTAATGTCCTATAAATGTCTGTTAAGTCTAGCTCATTTATAGTAATATTCAGATTCTCTATTTCTTTATTGATCCTCTGTCTAGATGTTCTGTCCATTGATGAGAGTGGGGAATTGAAGTCTCCAACTATTATGGTATTTGTGTCTATTTCCCTTTTCAGTGTTTGCAGTGTATTCCTCACGTATTTTGGGGCATTCTGGTTCGGTGCGTAAATATTTATGATTGTTATGTCTTCTTGTTTAATTGTTCCTTTTATTAGTATATAGTGTCCTTCTTTGTCTCTTTTAACTGTTTTACATTTGAAGTCTAACTTGTTGGATATTAGTATAGCGACTCCTGCTATTTTGTGGTTGTTATTTGCATGAAATATCTTTTTCCAACCTTCACTTTCAACCTATGTTTATCTTTGGGTCTAAGATGTGTTTCCTGTAGACAGCATATAGAAGGATCCTGTTTTTTAATCCATTCTGCCATTCTATGTCTTTTGATTGGGGAATTCAGGCCATTAACATTTAGTGTTATTACTGTTTGGATAATATTTTCCTCTACCATTTTGCCTTTTGTATTATATATATCATATCTGACTTTCCTTCTTTCTACACTCTTCTCCATACCTCTCTCTTCTGTCTTTTCAGTTCTGACTCTAGTGCTCCCTTTAGTATTTCTTGCAGAGCTGGTCTCTTGGTCACAAATTCTCTCAGTGACTTTTTGTCTGAGAATGTTTTAATTTCTCCCTCATTTTTGAAGGACAATTTTGCTGGATATAGGAGTCTTGGTTGGCAGTTTTTCTCTTTTAGTAATTTAAATATATCATCCCACTGTCTTGTAGCCTCCATGGTTTCTGCTGAGAAATCTACACATAGTCTTATTGGGTTTCCCTTGTATGTGATGGATTGTTTTTCTCTTGCTGCTTTCAAGATCCTCTCTTTCTCTTTGACCTCTGACATTCTAACTAGTAAGTGTCTTGGAGAACGCCTATTTGGGTCTAATCTCTTTGGGGTGCGCTGCACTTCTTGGATCTGTAATTTTAGGTCTTTCATAAGAGTTGGGAAATTTTCCGTGAAAATTTCTTCCATTAGTTTTTCTCCTCCTTTTCCCTTCTCTTCTCCTTCTGGGACACCCACAACACGTATATTTGTGCGGTTCATATTGTCCTTGAGTTCCCTGATACCCTGTTCAAATTTTTCCATTCTTTTCCCGATAGTTTCTGTTTGTTTTTGGAATTCAGATGTTCCATCCTCCAAATCACTACTTCTATCTTCTGTCTCTTTGAATCTATCATTGTAGGTATCCATTGTTTTTTCTATCTTTTCTACTTTGTCCTTCACTTCCATAAGTTCTGTGATTTGTGTTTTCAGTTTTTCTATTTCTTCTTTATGTTCAGCCCATGTCTTCTTCATGTCCTCCCTCAATTTATCGATTTTGTTTTTGAAGAGGTTTTCCATTTCTGTTCGTATATTCAGCATTAGTTGTCTCAGCTCCTGTATCTCATTTGAACTATTGGTTTGTTCCTTTGACTGGGCCATATTTTCAATTATTTGAGCGTGATCCGTTATCTTCTGTTGGCGTCTGCGCATTTAGACAGATTTCCCTGGGTATTGGATCCAAAAGTTTGGAAGATTTTTCTGTGAAATCTCTGGGTTCTGTTTTTCTTATCCTGCCCAGTAGGTGGCGCTCGTGGCACACGTTTGTCTGTGGGTCCCACCTGTAAAAGGTGCTGTGGGACCTTTAACTTTGGAAAACTCTCACCGTCCAGGAGGTTTGCTAGCCGAAGCGGCTTGAGCCGGCCCGGGGTCCGAACGCGGGGAGGGTTGCTGGCCGCCGCAGCCCGGGAAAGCGCCCGTCCGAATTTCCTAGTCGGCCCGGGGCACCAAGTGTGGCGGGAGGGCGCCAGCGGCAGCGGCCCGCCCGGGAGAGTGCACGTTCCCAGGGAGTCACGGGTTTGGGAGGGGCCTCCCCCACCCGTCACCGTTCTCCGCGGCCTGGGGATTTCCGATCCAATTCTCTCAGTTGGTCCGGGGGGCTGCGCGTGGTGTGGGCGCCAGCCGCCGCAGTTTCAGGGGACCGCCTCTCCAATTCTCCCAGCCGGCCCGGGAAGGGGGAAGGGAGTGACTCCGGCCGCTTGCTGCCCCGCCCGGTGAAGCCCGCGCGCCTCAGCGATCTCACCCGAGCGGCTTCTCTCAGCCAGCCAGCCGTTCCAGGATGGGGTACGCTGTCTTTTTTGTCTCTGTCGTGGCTTTGGGAGCTGTTCTGTGTGGTTTCTACCCACCTAGTAGCTGTCCTGGAGAAGAAACTAAGATCCGTGCGTCTTACTAAGCCGCCATCTTCTCCGGAAGTCAATTGGATTGTAATTTTAAGTCTTTCATAAGAGTTGGGAAATTTTCAGTGATAATTCCTCCATTAGTTTTTTTCCTCCTTTTCCCTTCTCTTCTACTTCTGCGACACCCACAACATGTATAGTCATGCACTTCATGTTGTCATCAATTCCCTGAGTCCCTGCTCATACTTTTCTATTCTTTTCTGTGTATTTTCTTTTGGTTATCAGATTTCAGATGTCCCATCCTCCAGTACACTAATCCTATGTTCTACCTCTTATAATCTAACATTGTAGGTTTCCATTGTTTTTTTTTTATCATTTCTTCTACTGTACCTTTCATTCCCATAAGTTCTGTGATTTGTTTTTTCAGACTTTTGATTTCTTCTTTGTTCATTCCGTACCTTCTTTGTATACTCCCTCAATTTGTTGATTTGATTTTTGTTGAGGTTTTCCATGTCTGTTTGAACATTTTGAATTAATTGTTTCAACTCCTGTATCTCATTTGAATTGTTGGTTTGTTCTTTTGACTGGGCTGTATCTTCAGTTTTCCCAGCATGATTATTTTTTTGCTGGCATCTAGGCATTTAATTACCTTAATTAGTTTATTCTGGAGATTGTTTTGACTTTTTTTACCTGGGATTTTCTTGCTGGATGACTTTGTTGTCTATCTGTTCTTTGACATTCAGGTCCGCTTATTCTGGACCTCTAGCTTAGGTTTTGTTTAACAGATAAGAGTTTTTCAGTTCTTGTTTCCTTGTTTCTTGCCTGCCTGTATGGTGTCTTTTTTTTCCACCTTAAGAGGGTCTACTAGGGTATTATAGACTCCAATCAGATTTTCCCAGACCAAACAGGCCTCCTCTCAGGAGGAAAGAGTCACCTGCATCAGTTTTCTCTGAGGTTGAGACCCACAAGGTTGAAAGACCTTCCTATGAAGCCTCTGGACTCTGTGTTTTTCCTGTCCTGCCCAGTATGTGATGCTTGTCTGCCTGTGTGTCCCACCAGCATAAGGTGATGTGGTACCTTTGACTTCAGCAGAGTCTCCCTGCGGGGATTGTGTTTGAGACAGAGGAGAGGTTGTAGGCTGACTTTAATCACTTCAGTTTTCCAGACCCTGGGGTCTAAATTTCTTGAGGGAGGGAATTCACTTGATATGGGCCCCACCCCTCACCTGGGGAAGGCACAGCCTCCAGACAAACTCTCCAGCAAGCTTAATTCTGCCCATGCCTGGGGCAGTTGGAGCCTGAGAAGTCCTACAGCTGTATCCAAAGAGCAGTCAAGCCATAGAAACACAGACACAAAAGAGAAAAGAAAAAAAAATCCTTTTCAGGGCAGGACCCCCATTCCTCAGGTTGCTAATCAAGAGCTTACATTGCTACGTTGCTCTGTGTATCTCCAGGTCCTGTGTGCCCCCTCCTTTCCTTCAGGGCCCAGACCCTTTCAAGCATTTTGTGCTGTCTGATCCAAAAAACCTCTGGTTTTGTTTTTTTCTCTTTTTCCATCAGCCCTGCCCCCTCTGCACCGGGGCAAAAACCAACAACCTCAGCTTTTACTCGAAGTTCAGCTGAGCTGGGGGCCTAATTTTAGTAATCAGAATTTGTTAATTTATTCCACATTTGGAGCTTGGTTATACTCAGCCCTTTGCTGCTAGTAAAGTCCCTTTCCTTTTCCATCTGGGAAGCAGCCTGTGTGGGAGGGGCACGGGCCATCACAGCTTGGGGAGCTCACTGTTCTGGGGGACTTGCAGCTGTTCCAGCTGGTCCAGACTGGGGTACACTGTGTGTCTGGTCACTGACATGACCCCAGCAGTTGTTCTGTACTGTTCCTGGCTATTTACTAGCTGCTCTGGAGGATGAACTAAATCCCATGGCTCACTAAGCCACCATCTTGGCTCCTCCAAGAATAAATATCCCTCCGGGATTTCTTGCCTCTGGGATTCACCATCTAAATTTTTAGTTGTTCTGGTAGTCCCAAATTCTATCCTTTTATACTTCAAGCCAGTAGGGCTTCCACTTTCTGCTTCTTTGTGTGCATTTGAAAATGCATTCCGTTAAAAGATAACAAACATGTAAATTTCCCCAGAAGCAATTCAGTCTTCCAAGGGTAAATCCCTGTGGTATCTAGTGTCTAAGAAGGCCTCAGTGATTCTTGCTTCCTAGTTTTCATGCCTCTATATTCATACTCTCACATTGAATAGGGCTTACTTCCGTAACCAATAAAATACTGTAAGAATGACTGTGACTCCCAAGGCTATGTCATAAAATACAGTGCACCTTCTACCTTACTCTCCTTTGGATCACTCACTCTGGCAGAAATCAGTTGCTCTGTTATGAGAAGACCCAAGCAGACTTAGGGGGTGGTCCATGTAAGAAGGAATTTGTGTACAGTAATAAATGTTTGCAGTTGTTTTAAGATGCTGAATTTTGGGATAATTTGTTTTGCAATGACATACAACTAATCCATTCCCCTCTAATTTTGCCTGCTTTTGCACCAGGCTCCTGAGGTCACCCATGCGGGTGGAAGGATTATCAATCAGCTGAGTTCATTCTCAGATTTTAGATCTCATCCCTGCTATGGATTTCTTGCTTCCAAAATTTCACCTTTAAATTTCCATCTGCTCCACTGCTGTGAACTCTATCTTCTATCTCCTTCAGCAGGGAAGGCTGCAATTTTCCACTGCACAACCCTGGTGTTTGGTGGACACCCCAGGCAAGAAGACCACAAACTCACTGTTCTCACTCCATATAGAAACAGGCTTTTAACACACCCTTCTCAAGTTTCTGCTTGCCCTTCTTATTTTCCCATGCCTTCAAATAGTTGTTTTATTGTTTCTGTCCAGTTTTTTTTTCAATCATTGATATTTGCAGGAAGAATCACACAACATCCTCAATCCATCCTTAAGTCCTGCCCCTTTAAGTTTGTTTATCCTCATATTATGAAACAAGGAAAGCTGAGGCTCAGAGTGGTTGTAGGATAATTATTTAGAATCACAAAGGTTGAAGGTGGCTAAGCTGGTAAAAGCCCAGCAATTTTTCTATTATATTCAGGTAGATGGATATTAATTCAGAAGATATTTACTGGACATTCCTCATACCAGGATCATATATAGGGTATTTATACTGGTGCTTCTCTTTATCTCAGTCTAGGTGATGAGCTCTGTAAGGAATCTTGTCCTACTCAACTTTTCTGCTTGTAACTTAGAGAATGTTTGAATTAGCAAAACACCCATGTTATTTGGCAGATCCTACAACTGTTATTTTACCATTTGTTTTTCTGTCTAATGTTAATATCATTTTAACTTAGAAAAGAGTTTCAAGAATATCTCAAAGAACTCCAGTGTACCCTTTAGAACATTTACCCAGATTTGCCCATTGTTTACATTTTACCCCATGTGATTTGCCATTCTCTTTCTCCCACCTTTCTCTCTATGCATATGGATGTGTGTGGCCCTGGATGTGTATTTACTATGTCAGAGTAAGTTGGAAGTAATGTTCCTTTTATCCCATAAATGTGTATTTCCTAAGAACAAGGACATTTACCACAGTATTATTCCGAATATCTGGAAAGTTAACATTGTTACAATTCTAATGATCTCAAACGCTGTCAGTATTCAGTTTTCACAGATGGTATCCTCCATCTTTTGAATTTTTCAATCCAGTGAGTGTTAAGTGGCATTTCATTGACTTAATGAAATACAAATACTAATACTCTCTGAGTACTGGCACATTTGAGCATCTCCTCATAAATCTATAAGCCATTCTTGATTCCCCCACTATGAATTGCTTATTCCTATCTTTTCAATCTATCCATTTTCCCCTGAGCTATTTTTTTCTTTTTCTTGATTTTCAGAGGTTTCATTTATATTATTGATGTTAAACCTTTGTTCATTTTTGATTTTGCAAAAATCTTTTCCCAGTTGTTTCTTTATTAACTTTATCTACAATGCCCTATAGATAGATAATGGTGGGAAAAAATGTGTATTTGAATGAATATAAGAGAATGATGTTTCTAGGCTGTTAGAATACTTTGAGAAGATCTCACTGTATCTCCTTGCTTTGATATATTTTTCTATTACAAAATAACAAAATATGTACCAAAACATTGGACAGTCTTGATTCAGATAGCTCTATCTATATGGCTTTTACTTGGAAGCCCAGGAAGTGGGCATGGTCCCTTCCTCAAATAATTCATTCTTTCATCTTATTGTGATAAGAACCATATTACACAGCTATCACCAGGCTGCACTCATTCCATTTCTGAGGGTCCTTTCTGTTGGAGCACATGGACTTGATAAGTCATTTCTGCATGGTCACTATAGTTAGGTTGTCTGTCTTTTAGCTGCTTTAGTGTGCTGTCTTTAGCAGTCCCGAAAACACTAAGTATTCTTTATTATCCATACGAACAGTCTACCTAGATGTAGCACAAGCTGATAGTTTGGTTCAGGCCATACCACGACCCTTCAGTAATGTCTCCATATAGTAGAGGAGCAGTGTAGAAAAAGCTCATTTAAAACAAATCACAGGAAAGCCTTGAAAAAGCAATCTCTCTCCCGCCCTTGCAGCTGTGAGAAGAGGTTATGAGATAACCGCTGTTAAAGATTTATTATAGTCATTACGTTCAGTGCTACCATAGTTTTCGTGGTTCCTAAAATACACCAGCAGTTATTGTCTGATTACGTCTACAGATAAGTTAATTATAGGAGATTTCTGACTCTTATACAAGTCTGATTTAAAGAGAAGTTTAATTACAGCAATTTTAGTCATTTAAATAAGCTCAGCATATATTACCGGTATCAGCTAGGGTAGTAGAGTTTTTTAGTTATGTTGAAATAACACATTTACTTTATTTTTATTTTTTTGTCTCATGATTTTAACCATACAGTAGTACTAGTGATAATTCAGGACACCTGTTTCCACCAGAGTGAACCTTTAGTCAAACACACCACAGGACAATAATAGCAAATTCTTCATTATCATTAAAATCCCATTCTAATGTTTCCCACTGAGCTCTCAGTATTTTACAAAGCTAATTTGTGTAATGATTCTGGTAATGTGATCAAGACAGTAAAATATGTTTCTGAAGGGAAAAAAAAGCCGCGGATATTAATGTTTCTAAATTATTGTTATGATCTTACTTTTTGTAATTGATGGAAAATGTGACACTGTCTTCCAGTCAGATTAATGCACCTTATTTGGATGTATTATCCAAATGTGTTTATTAATACAATATCTATTTGTATACTGAGGTATTAGTCACATAAAGCCCAAATTAGTTTAAAATTAAGCTTTCAAAAACTGTGCCCTAAAAAGACATAGTAGTTGAATATGTTCATTTATTTAAACAAGACTTCAAGTTGGAGAGTACTTTAGCTTGAAAAATGCATTACTGAAAATGACATTAGTTTGATTATAGAGATTTTTCCCTGTAGCATTTTTCTTTTTTCCAATACAATGGTAGATTTACTGGCAGTTATAGCAGTACTTCTTGCCATATATTTATATGTTTTTACTTAAAAATCAAATATGTGCCAACAATAGAAAGTACCAGTAGTAATGAAAATAAATTAGATCCTTTCAGTGTTCCAGTTTGGGCAATTTTATTACATGTGAAGCTGGTCTCCTTATCCCTCCCACCATGGGATGCCATTCATACGTCCCTAGCATGTTCCTTCTGCCTCTTCCTCTCCTGATGTCCTACAATCCTTTGCTGTTACGGAACTGTTCAGCCATGACTTAGGACAGACAGGAGTGGCTGGAACCTGGGCTCCGACAGACCCTGGGGATGGGACAAGCAGCAGGTGTGCTGGGGGGTCAGGCAGTAGGCAACGGAGAGGAGCCCAGCGTCACAGGGACTCAGGGCCAGACCGCAAGTAGAGTCACTCGCGGGAAGACACGTGCTGGCAGAAAGCAGGATTTCGACCTGGCGGCGGAGCCTGGCGTCTGGGCTGGTTCATCTCGGAGCCCATCGGCTCCGCCTTGTTGGTGGAGGTGTGGGTGCAGAAGTGGTGCAGCCGTGGGAGTCAGGAACGCACATGGTTTACCAAGTCCATAACGCTTTCATTTAACATTACGTTCTCCTCCTCCCTTTCTTCCTCACGAGCCTGTTACATCATCTGAAGCTAATATATGAATGATTAACTACCTTTGGAACCAGTGACCCACCCCAACAAAACTAGGCCCTATTTAGGCACCAATGTATAGAGCTGCATTTCCTTCACTAGCTGCACCTTAGAATCACACCGGGGAGCTTTAAGGGAAAAAAAAAAATACCTGGGTCCCCTCCACCACCTATGCCGTTTCATAGAAATGGGCCTCAGTAATTCCAATGTACAGTCCTGGGTCAGAGCAGCCTTGGAAGGTGTGATGCACATCTGGGCAATCTGGTCTGTGCACCAGGATCTTAACTAGAAGATTTTTATTGGGACCACCTGGTTTAACTCTTTGAAACTACTTGAATCCCACTTGAAGTGATTCTTTAGTTTAATATAACATAATGACAGATTGAGAACAGAACCTATACCATGGGGAAAAAAAGATTCCAAATTTATTGAACAACTGTTTTAAAGATCACGTACAGGAGCTGCAAATGTTTAAGCAAATCTAATGCAGCATGGCTCTGAGGTAACTAGCAGTGGCTTCCTTTAGGGGTATTAGTGACATGACCACCTGGATTGGGCCCTAATTCTTTCCTTGTCCTGACTTGTCTGTGGTTTCTCCTCTCACCTCACACTGGCCCATTCCTTTCCCTGGCCAGGCACATCTGAATCAAGACTGCCTTGGTTATCCTGGGCTGCTTAAGCAAATACCACTCAGAGAGATGGCAAAAACAATGGGAATTTATTAGCTCATGGTTTTGAGGCCTGGAAAAAATCCAAATCAAAACATCATTAAGGCAATGCTTTCCCCCCAAATTCTGGTCACTGGGGCTGGGCTGGCGCCTGGCAGTCCTTGGTGCTTATTTTGTCACGTGGCAGGGCACATGGTGGTGCCTGCTATCTCCCTTCTCTTCTAGGTTTCCTTGCCTTCAGCTTCTTGCTTCCTTGGTTCTCTTTCTCTTTGTCTGAATTTCATTCTCTTATGAAGGACTCCAGTAATAGGATTAAGACCCATCGCTTTTTTGTGCCAGGCTACACCTTAACTGGAGTAACCTCAAAACATCCTACTGTATTCACACCCACAGGAATGGATTAAATTTCAGAACGTGTTTTTCTGGGGGTACATCCAGCTCCAGACCACCATAAAGACTAAGAATAATTTTAACAAATTCCTAGTTGCTCTCTGCATATGCTCGAAGTTGAGGTATTAAAGAAAATGATTTTTATCTAGCTTTGTCTTCTACCCTCAACTACTATGGTAATGATGCCAGAACATTAGAAGAAAGGTGAGCCTTTTCCAGTGTTGCAAATATGCTCCCTGGGAAGAAAGGTGAGGAGGAGACAACCACCTCTAGGCTACCTGCTGCTCATGTCCACACTGCTGCAGCAGCCAGGCGTAGAAATTATTCTCTTTGGGATTTTGACTGCCGAATGGTTTGAGGCAACTCACTGAATCCGCATCATGTGTAGGTTATAAAATGTTACGTGATTTTTTAACAAATCATTTCATCAAAGGTATGTTTCTCTATGGGACAAAGATTTTCTGGGGGAAATACAAGCCTAATAATCAAAGCAAATGCATTCTACTTTAGTGTTTCACTTGTTTGCTATCTCAACAGGCCCTGGCTATGCCCTGCACACAGCAGGTGTGCAGAGTTTAACAGATCATTGCCATAGAGAACTTCTGGGTTCTTGGGTTGCCAGGGAGAACTTTTTGCAGTCCTTACCAATAAAATAATAAGAAAGCATCACTGAGGTGGTTAAAGGCATCTGTTTCAGGTTTCCTCCCCTACCCCCAGCTGCCACCAAGTTATTCCCTACTAGATGTATTAATAATTTACATTATGAATTCTAAACTCATTTCAAATCATAAGTGTGTTTGTCCAGTTGATTATGGTAGAATCAGAGAACTTGATGATGTTTGCCTTTGGGTCAGTTTTTTAGCAATCAGTGTGTGTAGGTGAAGGAGAGAAGCATAGCAATTTATATATTCTGACATTTTATTTTACAGGGGATCCATTTGTACTGGGTGAAAGTAGAGCCTCTCTCACCATTTACTAGGACTTGAACCAGCCCCCTGCGTGTTGTCCCTTTTTAAAGAATGAAAGTGGGAGCCCAGTAGAGGGAGATACCAGCTTTTTGCTAAGGGGGATGATTCATTTATTTAAGAAATATTAATTGAGCTTCTTTTGTGTGCCATGCTCTAAGCAAGGCCCTAAAGACAACACGGTTAAATAACTACAATATGAAGTAGAGGTGATGAATAAAATGCTGTGAGAGTGTCAATCAAGGTGAAAGTATATAACTGTGCAAAGAAGGAAAGCAGCTGAAGTCTTCACCAGGACTGACATCTGAGCTGGCCCTCAAATAGCAAGCAAGCGTTATATCCCTGAAATTCTCTTGGCAACCCCCTGTGAGTTCAGATACTTCATCAATTATTTTTAATGACAGTGATAATAGGCTGACATGGAGAAAACAGGTATTTTCTGCAGACAGCAAACTGATCCTAACTCCCAGAGCAGTACTTCTGGAGTATTGGGGGCGGGGTGAGGGTGAGGATGTTCCCGGTAAAGCGGATTAAATTAATTAAGAGTCATGACTTGAAACTCTTGACACCACCAGTATTTGTGCAAGTTGTCATATTCGTTTTTTCCCCTAATATCCAGTGTTTTGTTTTGTTTTGTTTTTACCACTTTCTCTCCCTTGAGTCTTTAGTGCCATTGATGATGCTGTCTCCCTTTTGCTCTTTTCCTGTTTCACATGGATTTAATTAGAGTCTATTTCTAAAACTAAATCTATTATTTAACTGGGACCTTCAGGACTAGTTAGCTACCATGATTATAATACCAGCATGGCTTAAATTTTGGCCAAACACACTCAAAGCTATACTTGAAATAAAGGTGGATGAAATCTAGTTAGGCAACATGATACCTTTAATTGATATCCTTTACATCAAAGGCAAGATTTGATATAGATGCGTTTCAGGTAATTACCTTGATTTTTACGCTTCATTGAAATGTGGCTTCTTTTCCCCCAAGGATCACTGGCTTCTTTGTGCATGCACACCTCCATATTAGGGACGTTATTCCTAGTGTCGTTCAGCTAGTCAGAAGGTGGAAGGAGCATTAATTGCAAATTATAGCTTCAATATAAAACCAGTGAACTCGGGTGAGCTTTTTATTACTGTGCCTTGTCACTTTGATTCATACCAGATCTTGCTTCTTAACTGCTGTCATGAACCCCGTGTGCATTTCTCTGCCGTATATCTTTTAGGACACTTGCAGACACTCATGAGAGTCATGCAGTCCAGGACCCAGCAGGGTATGTGTGTGCTGCCATTAATTGCACACCTCTGTGTGCTGTGAGAAAGGAGACCAGAGGCGGATTGTCTTTTACCCCCCAAGAAGTATGATAATAGCTCAGCATACTTCCTAGAGTGTTTCCCTGTGCTCATAAAACACAAGTGGAGAGACTTGCTGGAAAGAAAGAGTAAAATGAGGACTATTTTATATTGCCTTTGAGATTAAAATGATCAGACATGCTTCGTGCATTGACCTCAGAATGATGGCTGTACTCACCTGACATTTCTACTCTAGGTCAGTCATCGTAGACTGAGTTTTTGTTTTGGTTTTAGAGTAAAGTGTGTGGTTGAATGTGGTGTTTGGAGGTTAAGATCCATCAGGCCAATAGAGGAAATTTGGAGATATAAGAATATGCTTCAGCCTGCGTCAACCTTTAAGTAGCCATCTTTTTTTTCTTCTTCTATCCATTAGTATTTTCCTTATAGACATTGACCACTGCTCTTCTTTTTTTTTTTTTTTTTTTTTTTTTTTTTTTTTTTTTTTTTTTTTTTTTTTTTTTTTTTTTTTTAAAGACAGAGAGAAGGAAGGAAGGATAGAAGGAAGGAAGAGAGGAAGAAAGGGAAACATCTTTTAAACATTTTCTTGTTTTATTGTATTTTGTTTCTCCGTTTTCGTTACATGGGCTGGGGCCGGGAATCGAACCGAGGTCCTCTGGCATAGCAGGCAAGCACTTTGCCCGCTGAGCCACCGCGGCCCGCCCACCACTGCTCTTCTTAATGGGAAGTCATTGGCCCAAAAGGAGAGAAATATTGCAGAGCAGTTGAAGGGGTCCTTGTCCAGGAGTTTTAGTCTCAGCTCTGCCCATCCTTATATGCCAATTTGATCTTGAACAAGTCTCTCAGCTTCTTGGAACTCATCTTTTTACCATGTGTAAAATGTGGCAATGATACTCCTATCTTGAAGTTTTTGTAAAGGGATGATGACCATTTTGCTTGATGGTGTCATACTATACTGATATGAGGAATTATCATCATTATTTTCCCTTCTATTATTGCTTTACACACAAAGTATGCTTTCTCAAAATCCAGATGTAATAGTAAGAATAAAGTAAGCCAATATTGTTTATTCCTATATGCTTCTTTTCTAAGAGACTCTTAATGTATTTGGCAAACTTGATCTTCAGGAAAACTCAATGTACTTGGTGTCTGAAGTGCAAGAGAAGAATACTAGTTTTACAGGGATGTTTTGCTAGAAAGTATTCATATGTGGAAAATGAACATCTACAGGCTGAATAAGGTGTGAAAAAATATTGGAGATATTCATGAGGAATGCTACTAGTGGCTTTTCATTAAAAAATAAGTTATATTTTCTTTCTACCATGGGCATTAAAGATTTATTAGCATCGAGTTTGAAAACAGCAACTAAAAAAAAAGCTAAATGCTTAAGGGATGTATTACAAAACTCAATAGTCCCATTAATTTACATATGTGCTTTAAATTGCTTGGGTAAAATAATGTATTCAGCAAGGAAGCAAATTCTTCCTTCTTCCCATGAGTCTGCTTTATTGTGCTATTGGTATCTCATTCTTTAATTAAACTTGTCCAAAGATCAGATCAGCTAAAGTGTTTACTGTGTAAATAGTTTTTATTCCCAGTGTGCAAGTTTAAAGCCCTGGTAGAAAGAATTGCCATCTGTTAAAGACCAAAGCATGTGGTGTGTTGCTGCATAAAAATAAACTGCACTGAATTCATAAAAATAATCCCAACATACATCATTTCTTTGGGGCTGACAGTAGTCTGTGATGTTTTAGAATGTGACTAATTCTTCGCTCAGTAATTACTCTTCGCTCAGTAATGCGTTACATTAAAAAACATGATCATCTATAAACATAATGAAATTGATATAGGTATTTTTTATTCAAGTGAAAATAGATTTATCTGAATGTAAGTATTTCTGATGAGAAATTATAATTTTTAAATTTCTCTTTGCTATTTTCAGGTTTCACTATTCCTAAGAGTTTTTATTTGCAGGTCTTTTTTTTCCCTCCTAAAAGTTGATCATTTAATCTAGCCATGAGTGTAGTTAGTAATTTAACCATTCATTTGTCTTTCACTCCTCTGCCATTGCCTCCACCCCATGAGTTTGCCTCTGACTGTTGCAATCAAATCCAAGTGGTCTGCCCGCCTGCACTCTTTGCACTTCTATTTGTGTGTCTACTGCAAGAGAAATTTCCAAAAACACTGATTATTTGCAGTAACTCATCAAAACCGTCAGTAATACCACATTGCCTGGGGAACAAAGTCTAAATTCCTCAGAATATTGTTCAAGGAACCCCATAATCTGGCTGCGAGCCATCATTGTACCTTGCCCCTCACTATTCTGGACCCAGCACCCTTTGAAATATCACCAGAATTCCCACAGATCCCTGTACCTACCTCCTTCACATCTCACCTCCATACTTTTCTCTGTCTTTGGAACATTTTCCCCATCCTCATCCCAAATGAGAGCTGTGCTTCAAAACCCAGCTCAAACATCGATTCTTCCTTAATTCTTTCCTTATTGTGCCAGTTAGAAGTAATGTCTTACTTTTTTGTGTTCCCCAGCATTTTGTAATTCTTGCTTTGCCTGATGATTTTCAGCCTTCCATTCCAGTTAGTAAGTTTCATGTTTTCACTTTCTAATGTCTAAATTATTTGAAGATAAGGATGGTATGCTGTTCATTTTTGTCTCTATTAACACTGACTGCCGTAATATCCTGTGAGGCACTCAGTAAGTGTCTAAATGGTTTGAGAACCGATGTGCACATTGCTTTAGAGAAGCCATAATAATCAAATTAATGCAATGGAGAAATTTAGATTCACAGGTCAAAGCAGATGGTCAAATTTGAGGTTGGGTGTTTTTTCCCCCTACAGAACCACCATACCACGGTTACAGAAATCCTAAACTTTTCTAAGTACTCCTTTGTTCTTATCAGGCATTCAATATTTCAAAATGAAAATATTTTATTTCTTATTGGAAAGTCAATGTCTCAAAAGATTCTTTGGGAAGTTCTGACTTACTTATTTGAAACACAACCAATTGCAGTCTTTGAACCTTATTTGTATCCCATGGCAGACTAAGAAACTCTGAAGTGTGAATTCATAAGACAGTCAGGTAAATGTGAACACTGACTATCTGGGGAAATTATGCATTTATGATATTAAAGAATGATTCCTAACTTCATGCTAGATGTTTTAATAGTATCCTGGTTATTTTTTTATGTGCTTCTTATAACAGCTTTATTGAGGTATAGTTAACATACAGTAAACTGTGTGTACCTAAAGTATACAGTTTGATCAGTATTGACAGGTGCACAGCCTTGAAATCCTCACCACGGGTTTGTTGATCCTTGTCCCAAAGGTTTCCTTATGGCTTTTTGTAATCTCTCCCTTATGTTTATCCTAGCTCTGCCCATCCTCAGGCAACTACTGATCTTCTTAAGGTCACTATGCATTAGTTTGCCTTTGCTAAAAATTTATGAAAGAGGAATCATGTAGTACATGCTCATTTTTGGTCTGGTTTTTTTCATTCAACAATTACTTTCAATTATCCATGTTGTAATATGTATTAATGGTTCTTGTCTTTTTATTAAGGAGTAATATTCTTTTTATCCATATAATGCTGTTGATCAATTTGGGTTGTTTCCAGTTTTGGGCTATTACAAATTTGCCATGAACATTCTTGTATAACTCTTCATAGGGATATATTTTTCATTCCCCTTGGGTGAATACCTGGAAGTAGAAATGGTTAAACCATATAATGTGTGTGTGTAACTTTTTAAGAAATCTTCAAACTCTTTTCCAAAGTGGATGTACAATTTTACATTCTTAGCAGCAATAAATAAGAGTTACCATTCTGCCATATCCTTGCCAACATTTGGTATGGTCGGTCTTTTTAATGTAAGCCATTCTAATAGGCATGTAGATGTGATACCTGCTTTTGGTTTTAATTTGCATTTTCCTAATGACTATTGACATTGAGTGTCTTTTCATAAACTCATTTCCCACCCTTATCTCTTCTTTGATGAAAGGTTTGTTCAAATCTTTTGCCCATTATTAAATTGGGTTGTTTATAGTCTTATTCTTGAGTTTTGAAAATTATTTATATATTTTTTAAAATTTTTTAAACTTCTTTTGTTGTATAATATAACATATATACAAGGTAAAGAAAGGAAGAAGCAATAGTTTTCAAAGCATTCTTCAACAAATAGTTACAGGACAGATCCCAGAGTTTGTCATGGGCTACCATACCATCATCTCAGATTTTTCCTTATAGCTGCTCCAGAATATAGGAGGCTAGAAGGAATAATTTTTTTTATCATCAAAACTGACTTTTTTTTCATTTTTGTGAAAAATAACATATATACAAAAGAGCAACAAATTTCAAACACCAGCACAATTAGTTATAGAGCAGATTTCAGAGTTTGGTATGGGTTACAATTCCACAATTTTAGGTTTTTACTTCTAGCCACTCTAAGATGTTGGAGACTAAAAGAAAATTCAATTTAATGATTCAGCAATCATATTCACTTCTTAAACCCTACCTTCTCTGTGTAACTCCACCATCACCTCTGGCCTTTCTATCCCATTCTTTAGGGATTTTTGAACTATGGCCATTCTAACTTTTTGGAAGGGGCTGTCAATAATATGGAATAAGGAGATGGAACTAGCTGATGTTCTCAAGAGGCTGGGGCCTCTAGGTTTCAGGATTTATCTGGTCCGGGGACCCATCTGGAGGTTGTAGGTTTCTGGAAAGTTACCCTAGTGCGTTGAACCTTTGCAGAATCTTATATATTGCCCTAAGTGTTCTTTAGGATTGTTTGGAATGGTTTTGGCTGGGGTTTGGCAAGTTATGATAGGTAGCAATGTCTAACTGAAGCTTGCCTAAGAGTGACCTCCAGAGTAGCCTCTTGACTCTATTTGAACTCTCTCAGCCACTGATACTTTATTAGTTACACTTCTTTTCCCCCTTTTATCCAGGATGGAATTGTTGATCCCATGCCAGAGCCAGACTCATCCCTGGGAGTCATCTCCCATGCTGCCAGGGAGACTTTCATCCTTGGATATCGTGTTCCACATAGGGGGGGAGAGCAATTAAAAATTAGCCCACTTGCCGAGTTGGGCTAATAGAGAGTGAAGCCACATCTGAACAACAAAAGCCTTCCAGAAGTAACTCTTAGACATACTTATAGGTAGGCTAAGCTTCTCTGTTACCAACATAAACTTCACAAGAGTAAGCCTCAAGATCAAGGGCTTGTCCTATTGATTTGGGTGTCCCTGATGTTTGACTAGTTATCACGGGATTCCTTGATAGTAAAGTTTAGTAGTTCCATATTTTTTCTCCCATCCCTCAAGGGACTTTACCAATACTTTTTTGATTATCTGCTTAATATATTCTAGGCTGTATCCAGGCATTACATTAAGCTATGCAGGATTAAAGGCCCGCATTCTTATTCTGGGTTCCCTGTGTTTCAGTTGTTCAATTGAGCTGTGCAGGCAGGTTGAGTTAGATTATGTGCTGCAGAAAGTTTAGGTTCCAGAAAAATTAACCTTTCTTCCTGTGGTCTCAAAGAGTAGGTGCAGTTCTAAAATATAGACAATTTCTTCTTTGCCCCTGTGTTCTGAATTACCTGAATCTTGGCCTTGTTCTTACCTCCAAATACCAGGTTATTTAGATACAAAACAGCCTTTCAAAATCCAGAAATAATAATTACCATTCTGGCATAAATGCATCTGCTATAAGAGCTTACAATCTGGGCCCCTGTTTTCATATAAACATTTGCTTAAGGAGATAATACAATAATTGTTCTTTCATTTCTGGCTTATTTTGCCTCACCAAATGCCCCACAGGTTCATTCACATCTTTCCATGCCTCATGACTTTGTTCCTTTTGTAGCAGTACAGTGTTTGATCACATGTGTACACCCATTGTTCGCCAATCTACTTCTCCAGTCAGTGCATCCTTTGGCCACCTGCATTTATTAGGCATCATGTATAATGACCAAAGTCTACAGTCCATCAACACTCCAGTTTTAGATAATTTCACTGTACCCAAGAGAAAAATAACCAATAATCTATTTGGTGAGGTGATATCCTCACCAAATAGGAAACCTAAACCTCCTTAACTCTTGTGCCTCCCCCCATTATTCACCCCTGCTATTACTGTGGTACTCCTGATGTTTTCCTGTTGAACATAGCCCATAGCATGCAATAGCAATTTCCTCCTTGTACCCTGGACTTAAATACTCTTTGTACACGAATCATACCTTTGAAATAGACTTGCAAAAATGTATTTATATTTCTAGTGTTAATTAGTGGGACACATAGGTCTATACAACCCCTTTCAATCATGTCCACCTTCAATATGGTAATATTTCTTGTAGACCCACTAGTGAACTGCCTTCACTTCTATCTATTCCCTTACATTGGAGTTCAACCTCATTAGCCAACTGTTCAACCATCTCTAGCTTCTATGTATCACTAAGTCCCCTATATTCTGTATTATAAGCCCCTGGTTTTACCTTGACTATGGTCATAAAAGTGGAGTCTACAGTATCTATCCTTTTGCGTCAGGTTTATTTCACTCAGCATTATGTCCTCAAGGCTCATCCATCTTGTCGTGTGCTTCAGGATGTCATTTCATCTTACTGCTGCATAATATTCCATTGCACATATATACCACATTTTGTTAATCCACTCATCTGTTGATAGGTATTTGGGTTGTTCCCATCTTTTGGTGATTGTGAATAATGCTGCTATCAACAAATATCTGTTTGTGTCACTGCTTTCAGCTCTTCTAGGTATATACCAAGTAGTGCTATTACTGGGTTGTATTAGTTAGGGTTCTCTAGAGAAACGGAATCAATAGGAAACACTCGCAAATATAAAATTTATAAAAGTGTCTCGCATGACCACGGAATGCAGAGTCCAAAATCCTTGGCAGGCTGTGAAGCCAACGATTCCGATGGAGGGTCTGAATGAACTCCACAGAAGAGGCTTGCCAGCCGAAGCAAAAAGAAAGCCTATCTCTTCTGAATCCTCCTTAAAAGGCTTCCAGTGATTAGATTGGTCATCACTCATTGCAGAAGACAGCCCCCTTGGCTGATTATGAATGTAATCAGCTGTGGATGCAGCTAACGTGATCATGATCTAATTCTATGAAATGTCCTCGTTGCAACAGACAAGCCAGCACTTGCCCAACCAGACAAACAGGTACCACCACTTGGCCAAGTTAACACATGAACCTGACCATGACAGTTCACCCCTTGTCAACTTGGCAGCTATATATATCACCTTAAACCATACCTAATGTCTAAATAAAAAACATTAAAACACATTTTTTTTTCTTTCACATAACAATACTCAACTGTCCTGCATATAACTGGAAACACAGTAACTCTCTCCAGAATAGGGTGCAAGTCCTGAGGTAATATTCATTCTTAAACTTGATATCTTACAATTTACATAGTATAACAGAAACAAAACAGCATCACAGCCCTCGTTTCTATAACTGATCATGTGGTCATAATTCATATTTATCACTACCTTCTTCCACTACCCATTCCATGTTCCCTTTACCCTCAGCAAGCACTTTAGCTGGCTGTGGTTCTTTGCCTGGTGGGGTGACCCAAAGCTTCATTCCTGAAGTTTCAGACCCATTGGCAGTCCTGCCTGGATTGGGTTGTTGCAGTTTTCCATGGATTTTAATCACAGGGCATGGTAGTACTAAAAGACACCCTAGGGGCTCTCCTGTATTCCAAGAAAACTCTTCTTTACCTCCATTGTGTAGTTACAGTCCTATTACCTGCTGATAGTCAGGGTCAATCACCCCAGACAATAATGCAGTCCCCTTCTTAGCTTGTTGATCCAGGGGTATGAGTAGCCTAAAGTGACCAGGTGGCAGTCTTCGATTCCATTTGAATGGAATCATTGTTGTTTCTTCTGGTGGAAGCACTCCCCATCTTGGAATTAAAACCTGTAGACCAGCAGAGCTCAGGGTCGCAGGAACAGGAAGCAGAAATTTTCCTAGTGGATCACTAGGGGTAACAGTGAGTGGTGCCACTCCCATTTCCACCTCTTGGTTCGTGGACCCATGGATCCTGGCTCTGGGAGAAACAGCACCATACAGCAGATGCTGATTCAGAGCATATACAGCTTCCTGGAGAACATTACCCCAGCCTTTAAAGGTATTGCCACCTAGTTGGCACTGTAATTGAGTTTTCAAAAGGCCATTCCACTGCTCTATCAATCCAGCTGCTTCTGGATGATGGGGAACATGGTAAGACCAGAGAATTCCATGAGCATGTGCCCATTCCCACATTTGCTGTGAAGTGTGTTCCTTGATCAAAAGCAATGCTATGTGGAAGACTGTGACAATGGATAAGGCATTCTGTAAGCCCACAGATGGTAGTTTTGGCAGAAGCATTGCATGCAGAGAAAGCAAACCCATATCCAGAGTATGTGTCCATTCCACTTAGAACAAATCGCTGCCCCTTCCATGAAGGGAGTGGTCCAATGTAATCAACCTGCCACCATGTAGCTGACTGGTCACCTCGGGGAATGGTGCCATATCGGGGGCTGAGTGTAGGTCTCTACTGCTGGCAGATTGGGCAATCAGCAGTGGCTATAGCCAAGTCAGCCTTGGTGAGTGGAAGTCCATGTTGCTGAGCCCATGCATAACCTCCATCCCTGCCACCATGACCATTTTGTCCATGAGCCCCTTGGGCAATGACAGGAGTTGCTGGGGAAAGAGGCTGACTTGTATCCACAGGACGAGTCATCCTATCCACTTGATTATTAAAACTTTCCTCTGCTGAAGTCACCCTCTGGTGCATATTCACATGGGACATGAATATGTTCATGTTTGTAGCCCACTCAGAAAGGTCTATCCATGTACTTCTTCCCCAGACCTCTTTGTCACCAATTTTCCAATTATGGTCTTTCCGAGTCCCTGACCATCCACCCCAAACCATTAGCAACAGCCCATGAGTCAGTATACAAACGCACCTCTGGCCAGTTTTCCTTCCAACCAAAATGAACAGCCAGGTGCATTGCTTGAAGTTCTGCCCACTCAGAGGATTTCCCCTCACCACTGTCCTTCAAAAACACCCCAGAAAGGGTTGTAGTGCTGCAGCTGTCCACTTTCGGGTTGTACCTGCATATCATGCTGAACCATCTGTAAACCAGGCCGGAGTTTTCTCTTCCTCAGTCAGTTCACTGTAAGGAACTCCCTGAGAGGCCATAACTCTGGTCTGGGAAAGAGAAGGTAATGTGGCAGGAGTGGAGACCATGGGCATTTGGGCCACTTTTTCATGTAACTTACTTGTGCCTTCAGGATCTGCTCTAGCCCTATCTCGTATATACCATTTCCATTTTACAATAGAGTGTTGCTGTGCATGCCCAACTTTATGGCTTGGTGGGTCAGACAAGACCCAGCTCATGATAGGCAACTCAGGTCTCATGGTAACTTGGTGGCCCATGGTTAAGCGTTCAGTCTCTACTAAGGTCCAGTAGCAGGACAAAAGCTGTTTCTCAAAAGGAGAGTAGTTATCTGCAGCAGATGGTAAGGCTTTGCTCCAAAATCCTAAGGGTCTGCATTGTGATTCTCCCATAGGGGCCTGCCAAAGGCTCCAGACAGCATATCTATTTGCCACTAACACTTCCAGCACCATTGGATCCTCTGGATCATACGGCCCAAGTGGCAGAGCAGCCTGGACCTGTCTCAGAGCCTCCTCTTTTTCGGGTCTCCACTCAAAATTAGCAGCTTTTCTGGTCACTCAATAAATGGGCCAGAGTGGCACATCCAAATGAGAAATATGTTGTCACCAAAATCCAAAGAGACCAATTAGGCTTTGTGCCTCTTTTTTGGTCATAGGAGGGGCCAGATGCAGCAACTTATCCTTCACCTTAGAAGGGATATCTTGACATGCCCCACACCACTGGACTCCTAGAAATTTCACTGAGGTGGAAGGCTCCTGTATTTTTGTTGGATTCTCCCATCCTCTGACACGCAAATGCCTTACCAGTAAGCCTAGAGTAGTTGCTACTTCTTGCTCACTATGTCCAATCAACATGATATCACCAATATAATGGACCAGAGTGATGTCTCGTGGGTGGGAGAGATGATCAAGGTCCCTGCGGACAAAATTATGATATAGGGCTGGAGAGTTGATATACCCCTGAGGTAGGACAGTGAAAGTATATTGCTGACCTTGCCAACTGAAAGCAAACTGTTTCTGGTGGTCCTCACTAATAGCTATAGAGAAAAAAGCATTTGCCAGATCAATAGCTGCATACCAGGTATCAGGGGATGTATTGATTTGCTCAAGCAATGATACCACTTCTGGAACAGCAGCTGCAATTGGAGTTACTGCCTGGTTGAGTTTATGATAATCCACTGTCATTCTCCAAGAGCCTTCTGTTTTCTGCACAGGTAGGTGTGGTGGGAATCACCACCCCTGCATCCTTCAAGTCCTTAAGAATGGCAGTAATCTCTGTAATCCCTCCAGGAATCTGGTATTGCTTCTGATTTACTATTTTGCTAGGTAGGGGTAATTCTAGTGGCTTCCACTTGGCCTTTCCCACCATAATAGCCCTCACTGCATGAGTTAGAGAGCCAATTCTGCCAGTTCCTCAGTATATCTATACCAATTATACATTCTGGAACTGGGGAAATAACTACAGAATGGGTCCGGGAACCCACTGGACCCACTGTGAGATGGACCTGAGCTAAAACTCCATTGATCACCTGGCCTCCATAAGCTCCCACTCTAACTGGTGGACTAGAGTGGCATTTTGGGTTCCCTGGAATTAATGTAATTTCTGAACCAATGTCTAATAATCCCCAAAATATCCAATCATTTCCTTTTCCCCAATGCACAGTTACCCTGGTAAAAGGCTGTCGGTCTCCTTGGGGAAGGCTTGGAGGAAGATTAACAGTATAAATTTGTGGCAGTGTAACAGGGTTCTCCCCCAAAGGGACCTGGCTTCCCCTTCATTCAAGGGGGTCTGGGTCTGTAAACTGTCTCAAGTCTGGAAATTGATTAAGGAGCCGTGACTCTGTGTTTTTGTAATTCAGGTTAGACTTCTGTTCACTTGACCTAGAACTCTTTTGTTTATACAGCTCAAATAAGAATTTAGTAGACTGCTCTTCTATTGTATTTCTAGGTACCCCATGATTTACTCTGTGAGTCATATAGTTTTGACTCCTGCTTTGAGTTTGTGTCTATTATAATAGTCACGTCTACCCTGTCTTTGGTGATTAAGTGCTGCTACCTGGCTTCTGCCAACTTGGGATCCCATCACCCCATTGTGTTTAAGGATTCCAGCTCAATGATAGCGGTTCCTACAGTAATATCTGACCTACTGAGAAGTGCAACTACAGAGCTCTTCAGGGATAATGGTGCTAGTCTCACAAACTTATTTCTCACTGTTCTGGTAAAAGGTGCATCCTCCAGATATTCCTGGGGTGTAAGAGCAGACTTTGCATGATAAATCCACTATAACATTCCAATCTCTCTAAGCCTCAGGATCCCTGCATCTACATTATACCAGGATAGTTCTGGCATTTCAACCATTTCAAGGTAATGTCAGCCCCCTTTTGATCCATGTTTCAACCAACCATCCAAACAAACTGTTAATACCTTTTCTAACCCCTCAAGCTATAACATTGAATGCAGAATCTCTGCTTAGTGGGCCCATATCAATAAATTCAGCCTTATTTTCCTCCCACCATTATCTCATGGGGGTGGGTCATGAAAAGAATTAGAAATATCTTCCAAACCATTTACTTCACGGCATTCATTTGCAGTTTCATCTGGTGAAACAGGATTAATCACTCTAGGGCTAATCCTTTCCAGAGGAGGTTAGGTGGCCAACTCCTTAGGGCGGGCTGGAGGTGGGGTGGCTGTGTCCTCAGGACACACTAGTACAGGGTTATCTAGAGAAGACTCAACATGACCTAGGGTTTCAACCTCACCCCTGACATCATTATCAATCCATATGTCACCATCCTATTTTTCAGGGTCCCACTCCTTTCCAATCAATGCCCTCACTTTTAAGGCAGACACCGTGCAACATTGAGATTTTAGTTTATGTTGTAAAGTTCCTACTCTAACAATAAGATTCTGAGTCTGATTTTCAGAGATCTCAAGTCTACAGCTACAGGAAGTAAGATTTTCCCTCAGAATACTCACAGAAGCCTCTACATCTGTCAGACAGTGCTTAAGCTTCTCGTTTGAAGCCTTAAGCCCATCCCTTTCACTCCTTAATGTAGCCAGTGTATCTGACAACAACCAGCCAACATCTCCATACCTCTTATTTCCACAAAACTCTGTAAAGGTGTTAAAAACATTATCTCCAGAGTCTGGCTTCATGCAAGTGAAGCATTAGGAGAATTGAATGGTGATATTTTGACTATCTCTTTTGCCAACTCACTCCATGGATTGGGAGTGTCATTCTGATTATGGCAATCAGTGTCCTTAGTGCCTTTGAGTCCAGTCGGAGTAGAAAACCATTCATTAAAACCCATTTTTAAGATTCTGTTTCTTATGAACCACTGCTGGTACCAAGATGTATTAGTTAGGGTTCTCTAGAGAAACAGAACCAACAGGGAACACTTGCAAATATAAAAATTTTAAAAGTGTCTCACGTGACTGCAGAAATGCAGAGTCCCAGATCTGCAGGGCAGACTGTGAAGTCGACGATTCCAATGGAGGGTCTGGATGAACTCCACAGGAGAGGCTCACTGGCTGAAGCTGGAAGAAAGCCTGTCTCTTCTGAATCTTCCTTATAAGGCTTCCAGTGATTAGATTGAGCATCAGTCATTGCAGAATTCACTCCCCTTGGCTGATTACAAATGAAATCAGCTGTGGATGCAGCTGACGTGACCATGATCTAATTCTATGAAATGTCCTTATTGCAACAGACAGGCCAGCACTTACCCAACCAAACAGGTACCACCACTTGGCCAAGTCGACACATGAAACTGACCATGACATGGGTCGTAGGACAACTCGATATTTAGTTTCCTAAGGAACCACCAAGCTGCCTTCCATAGCAGTTGTACCATTGTACATTCCCACCAGCAGAGCATAAATGTCCCAATTTTTCCACAGCCTCTCCAACATTTGTGGTTTTTTGTTTGTTTAATAGCAGCCATTCTTATAGGTGTGAGGTGGCATCTTATTGTAGTCTTGATCTTCATTTCCCTTATAGATAATGAAGATGAACATCTCTTATGTGCTTTTGAGCCATCTGTATTTGCTCTTCAGAAAAATACTTATTCATCTCTATAGTCCATTTTATAATCAGCTTATTTATTTTTTGTTGTTCAGTTGCATGATTTCTTTATGTATACAGGATATATGTTGTCCAATGTATGATTTCTAAATAGTTTCTCCCATTGAGTTGGCTGCCTCTTCACCTTTTTAACAAAGTCTTTTGGGATGAAGAAGCATTTGAGTTTGAAGAGTTTGCATTTATCTATTTTTCCTTTCATTGCTTGTGTTTTGGGTGTAAAGTTTAGGAAGCTACCTCCTATTACTAGGTCTTGAAGATGTTTCCATACATTTTCTTCTAGAAGCTTTATGGTGCCAGTTTTTATATTTAGGTGTTTGATCCATTTAGAGTTAATTTTTGTGTAGGATATAAGTTAAGGGTCCTCTTTCATTCTTATGGTTATTGATATCCAGTTCTCCCATGCCCATTCTTATGGTTATTGATATCCAGTTCTCCCATGCCCATTTATTGAAAAGACTATTTAGTCCTAGTTCAGAGGATTTAGGGGCCTTGTCAAAAATCGATTCACCATAGATTTGATGGTCTTTTTCTGCACTCTTGATTCAATTCTATTGGTCAATACTTCTATTTTTGTGCCATTACCATGCTTTTTTGACTACTGTGGCTTTATAATAAGTTTTAAAGTCAGGAAGTGTTCATCCTTCCACTTCATTCTTCTTTTTTAGGATGTTTTTGGCTATTTGGGATCTCTTTGCCTTCAGATGAATTTAGTAACTAACTTTTCCAAGTCTTCAAAGTAGGTTGTTGGAATTTTTATTGATGCTGCATTGAATCTGTAGATCAATTTGGGTAGAATTGACATCTTAACTCCATTTAACCTTCCTATCTATGAGCAGAAAATGCCTTTCCACCTATTTAGATCTTCTTGGATTTCTTTTAGCAATGTTATGTAGTTTTCTGTGTATAAGTTCTTTACATCCCTAGTTAAGTTCTTTCCTAGTTACTTGATTCTTTTAGTTCTATTTTGAATGGAACTTTTTCCTTAACTAACTCCTCAGTTAAGTCATTGCTTGTGTATAGAAATGTTACTGACTTTTGCACATTAATTTTATATCCCACCTCCTTACCAAATTTATGTATTAGCTCAAGTAACTTTATTGTATATTTCTCAGGATTTTTCAAGTTGTATTATGTCATCTGCAAATAATGAAAGTTTTTCTTCTTCCTTTCCAATTTGGTTGCCTTTTATTTCTTTTCCCTGCCTGATTGCTCTAGCTGGAATTTCTAGTACAATGTTGAATAATAGTGGTGACAGAGGGCATCCTTGTCTCATTCCTAATCTCAGGGGGAATGCTTTCATTCTCCCTCCATTGAGGACAATGCTAGCTATTGGTTTTTCATGTATGCCCATTATCATACTGAGGAAGTTACCTTTGATTTCTATTTTTTGAAGTGTTTTTATCAGAAAAGGATGTTGAATTTTGTTGAATGCTTATTCAGCACCAATCGAGATGATCATGTGATTTTTCCCTTTCCATTTGTTAATGTGCTTTATTACATTAATTGATTTTTTTGTGTGTTGAACCATCCTTGCATTCTTGGTATAAACCCTGCTTGGTTGTGTTGTATAATTCTTTTAATGTGCTGTTGGATTTGATTTAGTAATATTTTGTTGAGATTTTTTGCATCCCTATTCATTCGGAAGATTGCTCTGTAGTTTTCCTTTCTTATAGTATCTTTACTTCGTTTTGGTATTGAAGTAATGTTAGCTTCATAAAATGAGTTAAGTAGTGTTCTTTTGTCCTTAATTTTTCAGAAGAGTTTGAGCAGGATTGATGTTAGTGTTTTGTTGTTGTTGTTTGTAATATTTGATAAAATTCTCCTGTGAAGCCATTTGGCCCTGGGATTTTCTATGTAGGAAGATTTTTGATGACTGTTTTTGTCTCTTTACTTATGATTGGTTTGCTGAGATCTTCAATTTCTTCTTGAGACAGTGTAGCTTGTTTGTTTGTTTCCAGGAATTTATCCATTTCATCTAAGTGGTCTAGTTTGTTGGCGTTTAGTTGTTCATACTATCCTGTTCTAGTTTGCTAGCTGCCGGAATGCAACACACCAGAGATGGATTGGCTTTTAATAAAAGGGGATTTATTTTGTTGGTTCTTCAGAGGAAAGGCAGCTAACTTTCCACTGAGGTTCTTTCTTACGTGGAAGGCACAGGATGGTCTCTGCTGGTCTTCTCTCCAGGCCCCTGGGTTCCAACAACTTTCCCCGGGGTGATTTCTTTCTCCATCTCCAAGGGCCCGGGCTGAGCTGCAAGTGCTGAGATGAGGAATGCCAAGCTGCTAGGCTGTGCTACGTTGCGATCTCTCATTTAAGCACCAGCCAATTAAGTCAAACGTCACTCATTGCAGCAGACACGCCTCCTAGCCGACTGCAGATGTAATTGGCAACAGATGAGGTTCACGTACCGTTGGCTTATGTCCGCAGCAACAAGATTAGGTATGCTCACCTGGCCAAGTTGACAACTGAATCTAACTAACACATATCCTTTTATGTTTTTTTTTATTTCTTCAGGGTCTGTGGTTATGACCCCCCCCCCCATTTCTGATTTTATTTATTTACATCCTCTCTTTTTTTCTTTGTCAGCCTTGCTAGTGGCCCATCAATTTTATTTATTTTCTTAAAGAACCAACTTTTGGTTTTATTGATTCTTTCTGTTGTTCTTTTGTTCTCCCATTCATTTAACTCTGCTTTAATATTTGTTATTTCTCTTCTACTGTTTGTTTTGGGGTTAGGTTTGCTGTTCTTTCTCAAGTTTCTCTAGGTAAGCAGTTAAGTCCTTGATTTTTGTTCTTTCTTCTTTTTTAATATAGGCATTTAGGGCACAAATTTCCCTCTCTGCACAGCTTTTGCCCCATCCCATAAATTTTGATATGCTGTATTCTCATTTTTGTTGATCTCCAGATAGCTACTGATTTCTCTAGCAATTTCTTCTTTGACTCACTATTTGTTTAAGAGGGTTATTTAATCTCCATATATTTGTGAAAGTTCTTGGTCTTTAGTGGTTATTGATTTCCTGCTTCACTCCATTGTGATCATAGAGAGTGCTTTGAACAATTTCAGTGTTTTTAAATTTATAAAGACTTGTTTTGTGCCTCAACATATCCTGAGGAATGTTCCATGAGCACTAGAGAAGAATCTATCTCCTGGTGTTTTTGGGGTGTAATGACCTAACTGTTAGGTCTAATTCATTTATCAGATTGTTTAAGTTCTCTATTTCTTTGTTTATCCTCTGTCTGGTTGTTCTGTCTATAGAGGAGAATGGTGTATTGAAGTCTCCTACTATTATTGTTGAAATGTCTATCACTCCCTTTAGTTTTGCCAATGTCTGTTTCATGTTCTTTGGAGCTCCTTGATTGGGAATGTAGATATTTATCATTGTTATTTCTTCTTGTTTACTTGTCCATTTTACTAATATGTTGGGTCCTTCTTTTTCTCTTACAATGTCTTTTCATTTAAAGTCTATTTTGTCTGATATTAATATAGCTACTCCTGTCTTCTTTTGGTTATAGCTTGCATGGAACATCTTTTTCCATCCTTTAACTTTCAGTTGATTTGTATCCTATGTCTAAGATGAGTCTCTTGTAAGCAACATATAGCTGAATTATGCTTCTTAATCCATTCTGCCAATCTATATCTTTTAATTGGTAGGTTTAGTCCATTAACATTCAAAGTTATTACTGTAAAGGCATTTCTTGAATCCATCATCTTATCCTTTGGATTTTATTTGTCACATCTATATGGTCTTTTCCCTCTTTATCTTTTTATCCTTTAGGTTATCCTTACTGGGACTCATCACTTCTGTCCCCTCCTCCAGACTTCTCTCTGACAGAATTCAGCTGGCATAATTCCCTTTAGTATCTCTTGTAGAGCTGGTGTCTTGTTGACATATTTTCTCAGCCTTGTTTGTCTGTGAAAATTTTAATCTCTCCATCAGTTGTGAAGGACAGTTTGGCCGGGTACAGAATTCTTGGCTAGAAGCCTTTCTCTTTCGGGATCTTAGATGTATCGTACCACTGCCTACTTGCCTCTGTAGTGCCAGTTGAGTAGTCCATCTTCAGTCTTATGTGGTTTCCCTTTTATGCAGCAGATTGTTTTTCTCTTGCCACTTTTTCAGGATTTTCTGCTTCTCTTCAACATTTGACAGACTGATTAGTATGTGTCTTGGGGAAGGCCTGTTTGGATTTATTCATTCTGGTGTTTGTTGGGCTTCTTTGATTTACATGTTTTTGTCTTTTGTAAAGGTTGGGAAGTTTTCCCTTATTATATCCTCCACTAATCTTCCTAGCCCTTTTCTGTTCTATTCTCCTTCTGGGACACCACTGATTCGTATATCTGTGTACTTTGTTTTGTCTATCATTTCCCTGAGATCCAATTCAAAATTTCCATCTTCTTTGTCATTTGCTCTTTTGTGTGTTCAAAATCAGTTGTCCTGTCCTGTAATTTGCTTCTTTCTTCTGCCTCTTCAAATCTGCTGTTTTGTATCTCTAGTATATTTTTTATTTGCTCTACATCTTTAATCTCTGTGATATCTGCTATTTTTATTCTTTCAAATTTCTCCTTATGCTCTTCTACTGTCTTCTTGATCTCTTTATATCATTAGCCATCCATCCACTGATTTTATTTATTAAAGTTATATGAGCATCTTTGATTAGTTGTTCCAAAGTCTGTGTCTCCTCCAGCATTTTAATTTGGTCATTAGGCTGGGCTGCATCTCTCTGCATCTTCATATGGTTAGTGATATTCTGTTGTCTTTGTGACATTTAAATGTCTTGGTAGGGTTACTTTGGATGTTGATTTCTTACAGTAGTCTAAAGCTTTGTATTTGTGAGATGGATATGGAGCGGGATGCTGGGTGTCGGGAGGGTCACAACAGTTCAGTTTCGGGTTGCAGTGCAGATATATGCATGGATTGCAGACTCTAAGCTTGTGCCTTTGGGTGTGGGGTGCAGGTCACGGTTTTGTGGACATACGGTGCTGGGGCTGTGGGGGCAAGGTGCAGCTCAGGCAGGCTTTGGAGCGCAGGAGCTGGGTGTGGCATGTGGAATGCAGAAATAGGGCTCGGCACGAGGTGGATGGGGGTGCTGAGCAGCTGTTCTGGGGCTGGTATGTGGGCATGATGCAGGTGGGCATGTGAAATGTGTGGGTCGCAGGTGTCAGTGTAGGGTACAGGGCTTCGAAGTCAGGGCACAAAGAACTTGGGTTACAAGTGTGTCCTTGCCCAGGGGGGAAGGGTTGGGGGGCCAGGATGCAGATGCACAAGTGTGTCGGGGTGGGGCACAGGTCACAGAGTTGTGGATGTATGTCAGGGGTTGGTGATGATGCCTGGATTGGGCACTGGTGCCAGTCCACAGATGCAGGGGTGGGGTGGGATAGGGGTACCTGCTTGTGCAGGGCAGAGTCTATGTGACACAGGTGTGCCTGAGAGCATCTGCCAGGTGTGGGAGAAGGGCACTTGTACCTTGAGATGGGTCAAGGGTATGCATGTGTGCGGGGCAAGGGTTGGGGTGCAGGGGTCAAGAGGGCCATGCATGGATACATAGGTGCCCACCAGGGAGGACGTGGCTATGCAGGGGCATGGATCTGGGGGGCAGGGCCCTGGTGTGCATGTACACAGAGCTTGGGGGAGCCGGGCTGGGTTGAGCAACTGTATGGGCTGGATGCGGATGTGGCCCCAGTATGAAGGTGAGCGCCTGTAGCCTGGATGCACAGGTTACTGCCTGCTGGGAGCAGGGAGAGGGAGGAGGGGGGTTGAGGGGCTGGCTACAGGGTACGCGGGTCTCAGGAGAGGGAGTGTGAGACTGTGTGCTTCCGTGGGAGAGGTAGGTCAGGCTGGGACAGGCTTGTGTGCATGCACAAGGATAGGGGTTGGGGCGGGGGTGCTTGGAGCGCCGTGGGGCGGGGAGCACATGACATGGTTCAGGTATGTGAGGTGTTGGGAGAGTGGCAGGTCTTGGGGTGGGGGTGGAACGCATGAGATTAACACAAGGAACATGGCTTGGCTTGCTTCCTTGTCCGGGCCTCCGTGTCCATGCACCTCTTAGGGCTCGAGCCTCAGTCTGGAAATGGACGCACTAGGATGTTTGCACTAGCTGGCTGGTCTCCGGTTCTCTGCATCTCAGTTCCTTTTTGTTTTCAACCACAGCCTCTCTGTGTGGTGTAGAAGACCTCCCGGGTCACCTACACCCTGGAATCACCCTCTGGGTCTTTTTTTCTGTCCCTTCTCTAGCTGTTCTTTGGAGCAAGGGGTGAACCTGACTTATCCTATTCTGCCATCTTCCTGGAAGTCTGTTTTTTTCTGGTTTTTAGTATAGGTACTTGCTCTGTGTTACTTGGTGGTTTTTATATGAGCTTCATTGGAATTTCTGTTTTGTTTCAGATTCCCCTGGTAATATATTGGTACACAGCCAGGCTTGGAAATTATGGTTTTATTTGACATTATTGAGAAATCAGTATTTCATAGAAAAAAATTTCAAAGTGATTGTAAATATCTTTAAGCACCATTTAAACAAAATCAACAAAATTTGGTAGATACTTCTTATGCATCTTGGCCTTATAAAATGCTACTCTACATATATTTAATTTTTCTTGATAAACAGGAGCTATAATGTTTATTTCCTTGAACATCAGTTATTGCATCATGCAGTAGTGCTGTCTGTGGCTGTTGAAGTGCCAGCACTGTACATCTACAGAGTTTAACTCATATTGCAATGCTACTTGAGTTGGGTTTTTTTTTTTTGTCTTTTTCCTAGTCTGTTGGCTTTTACTTCCTGCTGCTGAGCATATACCTGATAAAGACACCCCTCGCTCCCTCTTTCTAATTTGATGCTTGTAATAAGTTTAAGGGCTAGAAAACCAGATGATCAAGATTGTGAGAATTGTCTTTAAAATTAAAAATTGGGGAGGGTAGCTGTTCTCTCATGTCTACCACCCCTCTAGATTCTCCCGTGAGTAACGTATATGTACTTTGGGGTTTTGTGACATCTGTTTTCGTTATTTCCAAGTTCCCCATTGTGCCTGGAATAGTGAAAGTTGCAATGTAAAGTAGTGAATTTTGCAATGCAAAGTAGTCCTCTGATAAGTGTGATGTTATCATTAGGATTTGAAACTTGAGGTCAACCCTCTTATAAATTAATAGGTTGGTCATTAAACTTAATAAGGGGAAAACATCTTTAATTCCACTTAGCAAGTAAGAAGGACATGCAGAAGGGGAGACTTTGGGTTGACATTGGAACAGTGCACATGGAGATGAAAAGATGTCTGGAGAGGCAGTTGGTAAGGGTGTGGACTTCCTTGGCACTGAAGAGGTTTCTGTTATGTATAGAAAACAGATCATTTAGCATCTCTGAAATTTCCAATTTAACATATGGGGTCACATCTGTTAAAGGATTATTACTCTAGAAGGGGAGTGATGTATAATTTATTAAAATAACCCTATGGGGAGATGACAGATACATTTACTAAGCTGAAATACTTGCTGGTCCCATAGAATGCTCCCAGTTAGAATCCCACATCATTTTAGTAGAGATTTCAGTAGAGATGTATACAAAATAACATTTGCTTTTTATGTAATGTTTACTGTGTTGTACTAGTCTCTTTGTTGAATAGTGTTTACGTTAACTGTTTAGTTTGAGCTTTGAATATTGAACTTGGGTTGGTATGTAGATGATATTGAACTCTGAGAAGAACAAAAGTTCGTTATTCTTTAGTTGTAGGAGGCAAAGAAGACTCACCATTCCCTTTTCCACCAATCTGCAATAAAATGCCAGTAGGTCAGAGCACCTCCCCAAAGCTGTCCAAATTTACCTCTTCTCCAATAATATTTGCCTACACAGTAGATGGCATTAGAGAAAGTAGCCTCAGAAGAGGTTATGTTTGAATCAAACGTATTCATTTTCCTTTCTCACAAACTGATAATACAAATAAACGTTCTGCCAGAAGCACGTCCCTGGTGGTCTGCTGATTGTATTTCTCAACAGCAAGTAACATGACTCTCTCTTGACTTGATAGTAGATGTATTTCAGACCCCAGAGTAAAACAGTGCAGTAAAGAAATATCTCGCAAAATTCCCACTTTTAAATGAGAGAAAAGGGCTGAGGACTTCTACCAGCATCCCTTGTCTGGGCCTTAGAAAGGTACTTACAGATGCAGGCTTGTTTCCCCATGTCCAGCAGAGAGAATTTCAGCAAAACTTCTTGCACTGCTTTCTTAAATTCTTGAACGTTTTGCTCTATTGTTCCCTTCTTTTTTATCATTTGCTTTCATTTATAAATTTTCCTCGCTGCCAGACAAATTTAGATACTTTTTAGCCCCTTAAATTGAAATCTATTATTGATTTTAAAAAGTAAAGCAAAGTTTCCTTCTAATTCTAATACGGGAAGATTAAAAATATGTAGTGGGGTCTGTCTTGGATTCACTATTAATTAGCAGGAATAATATTGCAATAAAGTTGTATTATAAGACTGTTTCTAAGCTTCAGACTGATCTCAGATACAGAGCATGTTTTTCTTCCCTTCAGGATCTTATTTTGGACTTACTTTTCCTTCCCTTAATTCATTTTGCTTTTGAAATTGTTATTTTTTCCACCAAGTCCCACCTCTGGATACCTGTAATAAGAAGGAATCTTTCATATTTTACGTGTTCCTGCTTGAAAACATTTAGGGTTTGGGGAATAAGGGGAAAGTCCTAGTTGGCTTGGCAAATACAAACTGGGTACAAATATAACTTGCAACTTGCCCAAAATCCCAGCCAGGGAAATGTTTGTCCATAGAGCAAATCTCATATCTTAAAAAAGAAAATCCCCCAATATTTAGTAACATAAAATGCCATACATATTTCCCATTTAATTAGAGAGAATTTTGAAATGAAAGTAAGATATTATCGACGGAAGTCATAATTAACATCTATATGGTGTTTTATGCTCCAGGACTATCCATAGTTCTAGGGAGGTGGGGGGCAGCTGTTAGCCCTGTTGCATCACTGAGGATCTGGGGGCTTTGCAAGATTAAGCAAGTCCCTAAGAAGGAGCAGAACCGAGGCTTTCACTTTGTCCTCCAGACTTCATATGCAGTGATCTTTCTCCTGAGCAAGGCTTGCTCTGTGTAATGTGCAAACCCTGTTTCTTTGAGACAAAAAATGAAGGGAAATTACTGAGATTATTTAACTATCTTTATCCTTAGAGACAAGTAATACAAAGTTCAACTACATCCTTTACACAACATAATATTTTTACTAATACTTAATTTCGCACTATCATAACTCTTAAAGCTCTTCAGAACACCCTAGTTTCTTAACTTTTGGGCCAGATGCCAGAGATATAGCAAAACGGTTAAGAGCATAGAAAATCCAGCTTCGTGTTGGCTCCTACTGTTTATACTTTGTGTAGTCTGGGTAAGTCATATGTCTAGCAGGGTAAGTGCTCAGCGCATGTCAACTATCTTTATCAGTAAAGGATTTGGTAAGGCATTGAGCTGAACTTTGCACCCCAAGAATTTACAGGATGGTTGTGCTTAGTATTTTGCCATTTGTGTTCTACATTGCTAAATATGCTGAATAACTTAAAAGGAGTCAGACATGTGAAATAAATGCTAGTGTCCTCTCTAAGATCTTCAGTGGAGATTTTCACATAGTATCACAGTATCTTGTTTCTTTTTTGCATCTTCCTCCTCTGTTCTCTTGTTGTTGCCCTTTGAGACTTCTTTTGGAGTAGACCTTCTTTATAAAGGAAGCTCCTCTCAGTTTATTCTCTATCTTGGTTGCTCATAATTTTCTGATTATTTTTTAAACTGCTAACATACTGATGCTACAATTTGATATTGCTCTATCCCCTCTTAGAATGTCTTCCTTCATTCATGCTTGCATACAGTCATGGCTTCAAAAACATTTGTTGAGAACTTCCCATAGGATAGGCAGTATACTAAGTTCTAGAAATCAGATATAAGAAAGAGACAGTTCTTGCTTCCAAGACATTAACAATCTAGCAGGACACAGAGAGAGCATATGTACAACTCACTTAAACAAAGGTCAGAAAGTCTCCAGTTTGTAGAAATACAAATACAATGTGATAGGAGCACTGCAGAGAAAGTTCTTTTTTCCATGAGGAGTCTCAGAAGACTTGGTAGAGGAAATAGCATTAAACATGCTCTCAAGTTTGAAATGCAGGAGATTCTTTATTAGAAGTAGAAGGGTGGATTTTCTCCTCATGAGAAAAGTTGTGCAAGCGTCAAACTACCTGCTATATTTGAGAAAAAATGTAAACTGTTCAATAGCTCTGCTCGAAAATGCAGAGAAGGGGCCAGTTTGCCAGAGGGGCTGAAGCTGGATCAAGAAAAAGCAACTGCCAGAGGGCTCTGGTGTCACCTTGAATCTCCTCATTCACACACACACCCAAGGTTAAATCAGGCCCTCATTTAATTAGCCATATAAAATTGTATCAAAAGAGAAGGGGCAACTCAGGGCAGGAGCAGCTGCAGCGTCCCTTTCATGGGTCCCCAGGCCTCTGCAGCCCCTGTGGGTGGGGACAGGGAGCACAGCTGGCAACTTTTAGTCCTCCATGTCCTCAAAAGCCCAGTTCCTGCCTGGCACTGCCCTGGGGTGTACATCTTCTCTCCAAAAGTCTGCACTCCCCACCCATGCATTTCTGGGCACTCCTGGCTCTCAAGACAGGCTCAGCACCCCTAATGCACATCTTATGTGGGAGTAAACTAGTCAGTACCTGGGATCTTGGAATAATATCTCCACCTTCAGCTTTCCAGAATTCTGGAAAACCCAGATTAGAGTCACATAATAAGAAAATTCAGATAGATGATACCAAATCCTAGCATCCAAGCAGGAGGAGTATTTTTTTTTAGCCTTTTACTTATGCAAAAAAGAACTGACAAAATGTACGTGTTCCCAATTGTGATTAAATTGCAAAGTTCCTTTCCTTTGCCCGAAATGCTGCACCATCTGAGCATACCTAAGTTCTCAGTTTCCCAGAAAGCCTTCCTTCCAGCTCCCAAATAGATGAGTGCCACTGCTAGTCAGCCCTTAGGATTAATTACCCTCATTCCTCTAAACATTAATTACCATTTACATCTTTTTATCCTCATCAAGGTTGCAGCCTCCTTGAGGAAGGTACTATTCCATTCCTAGCAGCTAGCACCAGACCTAGAACACAGTAGCATTTTAATAAATATTTGAATGAATGAAGAACAAACCAGTGAACAAGGTGGGCCTCAATCCAAAGTCTGAGACTCGCCCCATTAGATACAGTGTCATGCAAGGAAGACCACAGCTCAAGAGTGAGGTGCTTGGAGGGCTGAATGAATGGTCGGGAAAAGGGAATTCAGGAATAGATGAGGTAGCTGGAATATTAAATAAGAAATATATGTAATATTATTGAGTGTCCAGTTAAGCCAAGAATGACAACTTTTTTTCTCTTCTCTTTTTTGGAGGGAGGAAACCCCTAAATGTGATTGAAATTGAGTTCTCTGATGGGTTCTCGGTGTGGTGGGGGGAGCTCAGAACCCGATTTAAGGTAGAGTTCTCACCTGCCATGCCAGAGACCCGGGTTCGATTCCGGTGCCTGCCCATGAATGAAAAACAAAGAAAAAAATACAGTTAGTGGGATGCATAGGTAGTTCAATGATAGAATTCTCGCCTATCATGCGGGAGACCCGCGTACGATTCCCGGCCCATGCACTTCCCAAAAAGAAACAAACAAGCAAAGAAAGAAAGAAAAACAAATGAAAATTCAACAAATGGTGCTGTAATAACAGGATGCTCACATAGAAAAAGAATGAAATGTGATCCTGGGCATATAGCATACAAAAAAAAAAAAAGGTTTTTCATATGATACTCTTCATTCAGAATCATGGGACTTGTTTCTTCCTTATAACTTTTTCTTAGGTTAGATTTATTGAGGTAAAATTTTACATATGGTAAAATTCACCTTTTTTAGTGCATATGAATTTGGACATTTGCATAGATTTTTTATATTCACCCCTATTAAAACATAGAACCTTATAACCCCCCAAATTCTCATTTGTCCTTTGCAGTCAGCCCCTCCCCCACCCCCAGGCTGGCCAATGCTGATTCCTACAGTTTTTCTTTTCCCACAATGCTGTGTGAATGGACTCGGACCATGGGTAGCCTTTTCAGTTTGGCCTCTTCCACTGAACCTAATGCATTTGAGATCTATCCAGGTTGTTGCCTATTTCATGTTATTGCTAAGTGGGATTCCATCATAGTCATACATCACAGATTGTTTGTCCTTGCACCAGTTGGCAGACATCTGTTTCTACTTTTTGGCCGTGATGAACAATCCTGTAGTGAACATTTACGTATAAGCCTTTGCATGGTCATATGTTTTCATTTCTCTTGGGAGGTACATAGGTATAGAATTGCTAGGATGCTGTCTTTCTTGGCCAGGCGGCTATGAGTTTCCACACAGTGGGCTGGCTTAAACAACAAGTGTTTATGGCTCACATTTTTTGAGGCTAGCAGGAGTTCAAAATCAAGATACCGCAAGGCACGCTCTCTTCTGAAAAACTGTAGCGGTCTGGTGCCAGCTCCCTGCATCTTTGGGGTTCCTTGGCTGCATCTCTGCCTGCCATCGCATGATGATGTCCTCTCCTTTCTCACTTCTGTGACTTTGGGTTCTCTTTAGAAGACCTCCAGTGATCTGAATTAAGACCTACCATCATTCATTTGGACCTCAGCTTAACGAAAAATAACACCTTCAAAAGGTCCTGTCCACAGTGCATTCACAACCACAGGGTTGTGGGTTAAGATGAAAAACTCCATGCGTGTGTGGGGGAACTTTATTCAACCTACCATCGGTGGCATTCTAGGGAATCCAGTTTTTATTTTGTGTGTTCTGATGGTTCGTCTGTGTATTTGAAGCAGTGAGTGACATGGACAGATTCGGGTTTCAGAAAGATCCTCAGGACTTTGGGGAGCAAGGGGTCAGAGTATAAATCTGAAGACCATTTCAGAAATTATTGCTATAAAATCTACTTTGTGGGAGACTTGCTACTTCCTTCAGAGGAACAAATATAGAACATAAACTGATGCAAAGATTCTCTGTTTTTATTAGTAGTCAGCTTTTCCCCATGCACTTTCATATAAAAACATCTCCCTTAGACTAGGTGAAAAAGAAAAGGAGTCAACGTTAATGCTTATACAACCTAAGTGTGCTTATGTGGTGTCTTTCTCATGCCTTTAATTATTCTTTTATTTTCCTTCTTTTGCCATTTTATTTTATCTTAATGTTCCAGCCACGGCATGGTGAGGGAAATAAGGATTTGAACTGCAACTGTCACTTTTTTCCTGCAAACGGGGTTTGGTGAAGGGCAAAACACTTAAAATAACAATGATTAGAGAACAACAACAGCTACAACAAAAAACTCAACTACAATGTAGCACAGACAGCTTCTTCCTAAACCGTTTTTAAAAATCCAAATGTGAGAAAATGAACAACTTCTTCCAGGACCTTATGAGGCTTCTCTGAAAGATGACTCACAATATTTAATTTAACGGAACATTAGAAACACAGGATTTCTGAGGTCAAAGAGACCGTTAGAGGTACCAGCCTACGTCACTCAGTTAGCAGAGGGGAAGACTGTGCCCTGAGAGCTTGAGTAGATTCCCCAGGAGCCCCTGCCCAGGCCAGAACCGTCCCCAGAACCCAGTGTCATTTCCGAGGCTGGAACCTGTGTCTCCCCAAAAGGATAAGGAAGAGATGGGTCTGTGTTATTTATAATTAGGAAGATCTTCTCAGGCTGTTTTATACATTTTAAAAATAAAAATAGTAATGATAGGATAAAGCTTGAAGAGCTTCAAAGAAAGGAGTTAAAAATTAGGAGTTATTAAATTTGAAGATATTGAAAAAGATGGGACGGAGTAATTTTCCTGGTAGCAGGTACACATGCATTGTTAGTATCCTGTCGATTTCCTTTTGTGACATCATCAAACTGTTTTGACACGAAGATAACTTAACGGTCTGCCTGTTTAATGAACAGCTTATTTTACTGTTGTCTATTTTGGATGTCCTCAACTGCCAACATTTTTTTTTCATAAATAAAACTTATGTTGACTTTGACATGTCAGGAAGAACTGATGATTCCTGTGGTAAAGCCTCTGCCCCAGTCTGTGCCAGGCTTTCCTTAAGGTCCCACTGTCATCTGCTGACAGACACTTCTGCAAACGCAAAATCACCAGTTGTCAGCAATGAGATGACGAGACACCAGCTCCCACTGCCATAAATTCATGTCACAATCAGATGTCAATTCATTTTCCATAGCCTCAGCCTATATACTAACATACAATGGCGAGCGGTTGTCAATGCCCATTATGCAGTATTTCTTCAGTCTCTGCTTCTGAGCTATCTATTTTTCAGCAATAGAGGGATGGGACTGGGGGAGGGAAAAAAGAGGAAGGTGGAATTAGAAATAAAAACAAATGCATAGCTTAAATTTTTTAAGGCATAAGAAAGAAGATAAAGAGTAAGAAGTAAATTGAAGGATGGGGGGTTTAGAGGTGCAGGAATAGTAGGCTTCTTAATATTGAACCTTAACACTAGATTTACCTGCTCACTCCAGGGAGCTCAGAACAACCCTGGTTCTCCCACGTGGGTCCTCTCCCTGTACAATGTGGCATAAGATTCGGTCAGTACATAGGATGCTCTTGGGAGGGAAAGAAGGGGTGAGACTGAGCCACCCAGGCTTGTTCCTTCTGCCAAGCCAGCAATTGGAGAATTGCTGCCCGGGAGAGGGGCAGAGGCAGGAGGCTAAGTGTTTCTAGGAAACTTTCCCCCCTTTTGGAAACCTCAGGAGTGAGAAGTAACCATTCCCTTTCTCTGTGGAAGTCAGAGAGGGGATGTATGAAGGTACCAACCCTTTTGGAACCTCAGTGGCCTCATCTGTGAGCAGCCATCGTCCCTCTGTCTGGGAGGCTGAGAGAGTAAAAGGCGGTATGTGTCAGGCACTTGGTGTGGACCTGGCACAGACTAAGTGCAAGATCAATAATAGCTGTCCCATTTATTCTGGTTTTTTTTGGCGGGGGTGGGGATAAGGCCTGTGTTCCTTCTTTGCCCTTATTTTACTTAACTTCCCTAACCAGGTTTCTAATTTGGACAACTGGTGAATAAGGAATCCTCAGAAATAGTGTATATATGAAAAAGAATAGATTTGTGAGAGATGGTGAATTTAATTTCTGATATACTAAATTTGAGATATCTGTATTAGTCAGCAGTTGGATTTGTCATTTTTGTAATGCAGGAGAAAATTAACCTGTTACTTTTTAGCTGAGTTCGAAAATTAAATAGTTAAAGCCCTTAGGAGGGCTGAGGACCAATTCTGGAAGGACCACTTTCAGATGGAGATGCCAGAGAATCGGGAGGCAAACGAGGAGAAGGGGCATCTCAAATGTCACGAGAAGGACGGAGGAGTCAGCTGTGACAGAGGCTGAGGGTAGGGGGCAGGTAAGAGAAGAATGAAAAAGGTAAAAGCAGACCTGCAGAGAAGTCAGGAGCCATTGGCCTTCCCAGTGGCACACTTAACTGGATGCCAGGTATATGCTAAGTGTTTCTCACATACCACATTCAATTCTCACAAACGTTCCCCCCGTATTATAGACCAGACAGCAGTCAGAGCTGCAGTGCCTGGACATGCCAGAGCTGCAACTGAGACCCACCGAGCTCCCCTTCCTTCTGGGAGACTTTGTCAGGCCCATGCACAAGAGACCCAGGGTGAAGGGCGGGGGCAGTGAGGAGGGGCCACTGTGAAGGGAAGGGAGAGAGAGGCTGCAAGTCCAGGAGAGGAGGTTAAGGGTTTGTCTTGGGTGGGTAGTTGGTTGGTTGGTTTGAAGATGAAAGATCCTTAGCCTATTAAATACTGGGGAAGGCTTGGAAGAGAGCCTGGAGCCATTCGGAGATGTAGAAAGCAGAGCACAAGTGTGTGTGGAGGTGTGGCTTGGAAAGAAGAGCCCAGTCTTCTTCTGTGACAGGGAAGGGCAGAAGCAATGAAATGGGTAGGTTTCATGTCAGAAAATTGAGGATATTCTCTTGTGAGCTTCTCATTTCTCTCTTTCCCTCCCACTAACCCCTTTCCCCTCACCCCACTCCCCCACTTTCCCCACTGCCAGTCCACTTCTCTCTCTCTCTCCGAAATATCCCACTTACCCCTCAAGGCTCAGCCCCTCTCCTGGCCCCTTGGGCAGGGTCATTTGCTCTCGGTTTCCAGGGAGCATGCCTTGGGGCCATCCACCCCAGCAGGCACTGCCCAGGGTCACACCAGGAAGACCCACTGTCCCCAGCTGGAAGTGACAGTCTTGGGGGATGAGCACTTCTGAGCATTGGTTTCCAGGGTCCTGCTCAGAGCCAGGCACATTGCAGGTATTCAGAAATGCTTGTTAAGTAAGCAGAATAAATCAGTCTGCATTTAAGACATGGTGTACCCTGCAGGAGTTTGTGTGTTTGGAAAAGGGCTAGGACAGGAATACAAATAGTGATAATGAAAGATATAAGGGGAAAGTGCTGCCAAAGAGAAATGTGCTGTAGACTTGAGACAGAGAGAGAGAGAAAGTGGGTCCCTCTCCCCACCCCCTCCCCTCACCCCCAGCCCACTGAGTGATATCAGAAGAAACTTTCTAAGGTGTGTGGTTTTAAGCAATTGTTAAAGGAAGGGCATGTTTTTGACTGACAGAGATAAGGAATAGACCATTTTATTTAGGAAAGGTAGTCTGAGAAACAGCACTAAGCTTGTCTAGGAAATGAAGGCAGGGCGATAGGTTAGCAGAAATAGGGAACTAGCGGCAAGGGTGGTAGGTTAGTGGTGCTCAGAGGGCCTTGCATGCTAGACCAAGAAATTCTGTTCTACCTGCCTGCCTTGATACCAGCTTCCCATTGTTATCTTTAGGTCTGTATCAGAAAAGTGGTAGACATCTTCAAAAATGATTTTTTTTTAATGCAATTTTATTAAATATATTCACACACCATACAGTCCATCCACAGTATATACTCAGTGACTCACAGTATCATCACATAACATTGTGCATCCATCACCACAATTAAATTTAGAACATTGTCCTTATTCCAAAACAAAAACAAAAAGAGAAAACCCTAAACATCCCATATCCCTCATCACCCCCTATCTCACTGACCCCTGTCTAGCATCAGTGTGGTACATTTGTTACTGCTGATCAAAAATGATTTTTAGCAGTCCTATTGGTTTAGCCAAGAAGTTGATGGTAAGATTTGAGAAATCACATCAACCATTTTCATTTCAGAAGCTAACCACATCCTTGCGAGTTTCAGGATGTGTTTCTCCACCTAGGGATTTTGTCTGAGCACCTAAGGAAGGACCCCATGAGCTCCTGGAGCTTGGCCTTGCTGACTTTGTCATACAGTTGGGGAGGGGGTGGATGGGAAGGCGAGCTGGAGTACACTTGTTCCCTTAGTTACATGGTGGTGACCAATACTGCTTTTCTCACTGCCTGTAAATCACTATTATTAACTATTTCCAGGCTAAATAAATAAATAAATGTCTCTTTTTTTCTTTCAGTGAAGAACAAGAAACCTAAACTTTTAAATAAATTTGACAAGACTATTAAAGCTGAACTCATTGCTGCAGAAAAGCTCCGTAAAAGGGTAGGTCGACCTTTTTTTTTTTTTTTTTTTTTTTTTTTTGCACAGCAATGTGCAATGGTTTAGTTGCTAAATAAACTCAGACATTCCTCTTGGTTTGTTTAAAAAAAAATGTCAGAGAAATTGGCTTTGAATATCCAGAGTAGATTTCCCCCCAGGCACATCAGCATTCCCTAGGAAGGAACTAAATGGAAAAAAATTGCAGCCTCATGACAAAATTGAAATAGAACTTGCTAAATTTAGGCTAGGCAGCTTGGGTTCCAGTCCACCTCTGTCTCCTTTTAGTTGTGTGGCTTTGGGCAAATCACTTATTTTGGACAAATCATTCTTAGCCTGTGTTTCTTTATTTAAAAAATGAGAATAATAAATGCTCTTGCTACTTGGTTTGTATAAAGATTGAAGGATATTGTAAAAAAAAAAAAAGCATTTATACTATCAAGCACCATACAAGTAGACATTTTAAATTTTATGGCACCTCAATGTAAAAAGAAGAACCAGAATAGTCCAATACTTTCACTATAGTTACTGTTAGACAAAATGATACTGGGTTTAACATTTTCCTCACTTAGGATTAGCCTCATGTGCCCCCAGCTTTCACGATAACTATTTTATATTTTACTGTGTCATTAGTTAATTTGAAATATCATTTGCATTTCTTCATAGACACCACATTTTTGTCCACAATGAATTGGCACTAGATTGAAATTATTTCTAACCTTAATTCAATCATACTTCATCTAATTACCAGTCACACATATTTATCATAATGTTTTAAATCACGTCTTCACTTAATTATCTACCTGCTTTCCATGGTGATTGCTCTTTCTCTACTCTTTACTTGAATTTAGGTTCTGTGAAATGCACAGTAATTTTCCTGTAATATTATTGTGTATCAAGTAGTCACTGGCTGCAAAAGAGGAATAAGGGGACTGTGAATAAACAAATAGCAATTAAATAAAAGAAGAAGAGACTTGTCTGTAATTAAGGTGGGAGAAGAATGTACTTCCCCCACAATTATTGAAAATATACCAACGAAACATGAAAACTTCCATAACTTACCCTGTTCACGAGCAGATAAAATTGTAGTGAACCCAAATAGGATGGTAGCAAAGTCATTGTTCACTTCCCCTAAATTGAACAATAGGGAATGATTTTTTTATCAGTCTGTCTGTTTAATTTTATGAAGTGAAAGCATTTTCTATTTGTGGGAAATTTGCATTTCTTAATAGAAATTTTAAGAGATTCTTTTTATTCCCTATCACTTTTATTTTTGGCCTTCTCTAGTTTCTCTGTACTAAATGCCGTATCTAAGAATATTAGATGCCTATTTCTGAGGTGGCTTTAGAGATGAAGAGCAAATGGAAAGCTTTAGGGAAGGATTTTTATTTAATTGTAATTAATGGTGAAGAAGGGCTCTGTTATAAAGAGGCAAATAAGTCAGTGGGACATAAAAGCACAGGAACAATCCATGGGGTATTCTCTGGTTCTTGCTTATTTGGAGGAATTATGATGTTTTCCTTATGGAACACCCTGAATCTATAACAGTGTAAGGAAAGAAGGAAGAAGTGGCCACGTATGCAATTCCCGCTTCAAAAACAACAGGGAGCAATGTTACTGACTGAATCATCTGCATAATTAAGTCTTTTAGGGTTATTTTTATGAGCTGGTATTATCAAATGATGAGGCTTTCTGCATTGAAATAGCTGAGGCCTGTGCTAGCAGTGTACAGTTCAAGTCTCAGGTTCAAGTTTCAAATACTAAACTATGTGAAAGTATGTGGTCACTTTTTTAAATACCTATATGTTATCATCTATTTTTAAAAATAGTATTTGTTTTTAACCCTTCCAAAAGGGATTTGAAGTGGCATACTGAAAGATATTAGTTTATTTGTTGAATTTATTATTTTTGGATTGTAAGTGGAAAAAAAAACTGGAATATTTAACACCACAGGAAAGTCAATAGACAAAAATTCACACCACAAGACTGTAAACAGTGATAGCCATAAATTATGCTGTATAGGCAAAACAAGGGGAGTAGAATCAGATTATAAAATTAATAGGGTTCGGGGGTGCAAGGGTAGTTCAGTGGTAGAATTCTCACCTGCCATGCAGGAGACCAGAGTTTGATTCCCTGTCCTTGCACTTCCCCAAAAACAAACAAGCAAGCAAAACAAACAAACAAACAAAAATTCAACTAATGATGCTTCAGTAACAAGATACTCACATGGAAAAATAATAAAATTTTTTTTTCAAAAGAATAAAGAAAACAGCTGCCATACAGCTTACAAAAAAAAAAAAATTAATAGTGTTCAAAAGAATAGGGGTCCAGAGAGAAACATTCCAGTGTAGAGTCCCTAAAAGGTACAGTGATTTACTGGACAACTTTCTCTCTAAAATCACACCCATTAATTGCACAATACATTCAAAAGGCTGGTTCTTAATAAATGTGGCCCAAGTACATGTCTTTTCAATTAGCCATCTTGATCCTAGGATGAAACTTAAGCTATGGTGAGGAAGAGATACTTTTTGGGCAGTTGTTCACAAATTGTATTTTACGATTGAGTGTTTTAATACAAATTGAACAGTAGTATTGGCAGCTATATTTGCTGGTAAACCTGGGGAAGGGAAATTCTTTCAGGCTGAAAGCAAGTACATTTACTTCCTTAGCCGGTGGCAGTAAGTGCAGTACTGAAGGCCACTTAAGGAAAGCCAAACGGACCCAAAGACGTGCCTCTGAGCCAAAGCAGTCTATTAGTTTTACAATTTGAACTTTTTTATAACTGGCCCCTTCATCTGGTACCTGCACAGACATGCCCATCGCAGGCCACAATCGTTAATAATAGCTAACATTCTCCAAAACGTTCTGTGCCAGCTGCAGTGTCTGTAAGCACTTTATATGTGTTATCATATTTAATCTTCCTAGCGACCTCGTGAGATACCTAGGTACCATCATTACCCTTTTTTTTTTGTACAGAAAACAATAGAGATTTATTCTCTCACAGTTCTGGAGGCTAGAAATCTGAAATTAAGGTGTCAGTAGGGTCATGTTCCCTCCAAAGTCTCCATGGAAGGACCCTTCTATCCTCTTCCTCTTTTCTGGTGACACTGGGCCATCCTTTTTGTTCCTTGGCTTGTAGCTGCAGCACCCCGTTCTCACCACCTTTACTTTCACCTGGCCTTCTTTCCTAATGTCTGTGTGTCCCTCCTCTTCTTAACACGGACACCAGTCGTTGGATTTAGGGCTCCCCCTAATCCGGTAAGACCTCCTCTTAACTTTATTGCATCTGCAAAAAAGCCCTATTTGCAAACAAGGTCCTGTTCACAGATCCAGCACTAGGGCTTCAACACACATTTTGGGGGCCCAGTTCAGCCCACTGTGGTCCCGCACCTCCTTTAAGGGTGGAACACTGATTAAGCCAGTCTTGCTCTGGGACTTATACTTGTAGCCTCTACACGCTGCATATGGTCTCCACCAACTCAGCTTCCCCAGGAGGCGTGCAAGAGGGAAAAGAGAAGCTCTCTCTTAAAGATCGGCCTGAAATAATGATTTTAAGCAACTTTAATGTTGATACTGCCTGACTCCTTGCTGTTTAGTCTGGTTTTTCAGAAAGAAGTAGGTGCAGATAACAATGAGTGGGACTTTACCATTTTATTTTCACAGGCATATTTTTGAGATAAACTCAGTTAAAGTCAAAACCTAGGAGTCACAGCAACCTTGCATTTATACATGGAATGAATGCATTTGCCAGCTTATAGACAGCTGATGTGTCTGGAAGGGTTCCATTTGGAAAATCTGTCTCTCTATCCCATACGCTTGACCTGCTGCCATGCGGTAGAAACCAGGAACTACCCTGGCTGGGATGAGGGGGAAGAACTTCTTCCCAGTGCAGAGACACTACCTAGTTTACTGTTGGATGTCCTCCATTTCTTTTCATGCGGTAATGCTCAGAGGCTTATCACAGTCATCTTTCTAAGGGTCCTGGCAGGCATGACCCAGAGGCAAGTGGGTGCTCCACTCAGCCAGATGCACTGAATCAACCCTGATGTCCAATGGGTAACAGTCGGCACAGACAAGTGGCCCCCACGTCCTGGGGTTTATCCTACAGTGTTTCCACAGGTGCTTCTGAGCCTTTATAGGACTTCCTCTTGCCTCTCAAAGACTCAAGACGTTCTAGCTGCAGGCAACATCCCCTCTACCCCCTACATACACACACTTAAAATCTGAATATTTTCTTTAGGAATATAAGTCAAATTGTTCATATTCAATAAAGGGAAAACATCATTTTTTAACAAAATTATATATTACATCATTTTTCAGGTATCTGTCTTTTTTAAAAAACCCAGTGTGTTAATTCATTTCTAGTTTTACAATTGCCATAATGCAGTTAACTTTTTAAAACTCTTAGATAAAATTGTCAGGAAATTCTGATATCATCACTTAGTGAATATTAAGTACGCATACTGTATAAGGTTTATGCATTTGAATTTATTGTGTTTACTTAATAAATGTTTCTTCCTAACAGGGAAAAATTGAAGAAGCAGTGAATGCATTTGAAGAACTCGTACGCAAATACCCACAGAGTCCACGGGCGAGATATGGGAAGGCACAGGTACGCTAAAGCTTTTCCTTTAGAAAAGTAGACTATTTTCGTGTCCCTATGTTCTTTGTAACTGAATTTTTCACTCCCCACTTTTTGCATTTTCTTTTTCTCCTTCTAATTTCTTTTCTGAATTAATTTCTCATCTTTTTATATGTATTAATTTTTGTATATGCAGAAGCAGGAACTTTGGTTTTAAATAAAGCTATTAATTGTTTTTCTATTGTGTACTATTGAAATTAGAAACTTTTTTTCTACCCCACCCCCTATATATGATTTTTCTGTGCTTTTGAAGAGGAAATAAAATGAACACTTATGTAATTGATTTCCCATCACCACATAACCCATTGAGAGCCACCATATAGTTTTCATTTCAGGGATCCCCAGAACTTTAAGACCCTGTTTTATACCTAAGAGGTTGTAAGTATATATAGGAAAGACTTTTTTTCTAACCTACTTTTTCTCCATTGTTCCTTTGAACCGACTAATTTGTTACCCACCCACTTTCTCAACATCTCCCATTCACCGTCTCCTTCCTTATCTGACTTTCCTCAACCTCCAGCACCTTATTTCCTCAGGTTTTACCACATGCACTTGTGGCTGCATAAACCAACTCTGCGCCAGTAGGCCTCAGGAATACCTGACTGAACACTGCAGAGGTCTCTGCCTCGTGGATCTGATATTCTAGTGGAAGACATATAAACAATTATTTATTCAAAAAACCTTTAGTGAGAGTCTACTGTGTGCCAGATGCTGGTCTAAATGCTGGGAATACAACAGTCAACCAAACAGATGAAAGTCCTGTCCTTGTGGAATTTTCATTGTAAAGGGGGAAGATAAAGCATAAAATAAATAATGTATAAAATATAGATGCTAGCCAGTGATAAGTGCTAAGCAGAACAAGAAAAGAGCAGGGAGGAGGCCTAGGGCATGTGTGAGAGGGTTGAAATGTTCAGTAGAGTAGCCAGGAAAACGTCTTCCAGAGAAGGGGACTTTTAAAGCTTTTTTTAAAAATTGTATAGTATAACATAGTTACAACATATATTGTATAGTATAACATATAATATAACAAAGCAAAGAGATAAAAAAGCAATTGTTTTTGAAGCACTCTTCAACAAGTAGTTACAGGATAGATATCAGAGTTTGTCATGGGCTGCCATAAGATCCTGTGATATTTTTCCTTCTAGCTGCTTCAGAGTATAGGAGGCTAGAGGGCTTAAATATGCTTTTATCATCACAATCGACTTTTATTCCTTCTTTTTTTGTGAACAATAACATATTTATAAAAAAGCTATAAATTTCCAAGCACAGCACCACAATTGGTTGTAGAACATATTTCAGACTTTGACATGGGTTACAATTTCACAATTTTAGGTTTTTACTTGTAGCTGCTCTAAAATACTGGAGACTAAAAAAGACATCAATTTAATGATTCAGCGTTCAAGAAGGGGACTTTTGAATGAAGCCCTGGACAACTTTTTTTTTAGCCAGATAGATAACACCTTAGTGTTCTTAAAGCACATCCTATTTTTAAAATTTTATCGAGATATATTCAGACACCAGACAGTCCATCTACAGTGTACAACGAATGGCTGTAAGTATAATCAGAGTTGTGCATTCATCACCACAATCCATTTTAGAACGTTACTCACAAAGAAAAACCCATGCTCCTTAGCAGTCACCTCTCAATCCCGCTATCCTTTCCCAGCCCTCACTAATCAAATTCTGTCTCGATAGATGTATTTATATTTGCATTTTATACAGATAGAATCATATACTATGTAGTACATTGTGTCTGTTTTTTTTACTTAGATATATACTTTTTAATTACTCTGATTTTTTTTTTAATTAGAGAAGTTGTACTTTACATAAAAGTCATGTAAAAAAATACAATGTTCTCGTATACCCCCTATTGTTGACACTTTGCATTGGTGTGGTACCTTTGTTACAATTGATGAAGGAATATTAAAATATTACTGTTAACTATAGTCCATAGTTAATATTAGCTGTATTTTTTCCAATATACCACCCTATTATTAACACCTTGTAATAATGATGTACATTTGTTATAATTCATGTAAGAACTTTTGTATATTTGTACAATTAACCGCAGTCGTCATCCACGACAGGGTTTGCTATGTTATACAATCCCATGTTTTATCCTCTGGCTTTCCTTCTAGTGACATACACAACCCTAGACTTCCCCTTTCCACTGTACTCATTCATAGCACCATTAGTTACACTTACGATATTGTGCTACCATCACCTCGATCCATTTCCAAACACTTACAATCAACCTTAAGAAAAATTCTGTAACTTAAACATCATCTTTCCATCCTTTATCCTCTTTCTATCTCCTGGTAACCTATACTTTAGATTTTAACTCCCAGAGCTTGTTCATTATAGTTGGTTCTTATTAGTGAGACTATACAATATTTATCTGGCTTGTTTCACTCAACATAATGTCCTCAATGTTCATCCATGTTGTGGTATGCATCAGGACTTCATTCCTTCTTATAGCTGCAGAACATTCCATTGCACATATCTACCACAGCTTGTTTATCTTTTCATCAGTTGTGGACACTTAAGATTGAGTGCATCTTTGACAGTTGTGAATAATACTGCTATGAACATTGGTTTTCAAATATCTGTTTGTGTCCCCGCCTTCAGTTCTTCTGAGTATATAACTAGTATCAGGATTGCCAGTCTCTATGCTTCGCCTTCTGAGAATCTGCCAAACTGCCTTCCAAAGCAGTTGCACCATCGTCCATTCCCACCAACAGTGAATAAGTGTTTCCATTTCTCCACATCCTCTCCAGCACCTGTAATTTTCTGTTTTTTCGAAAGTGGCCATTCTAATAGGTGTGAACTGATATCTCATTGTGGTTTTGAGTTGTGTTTTCCTAATAGTTAATGATATTCAGTACCTTTTCTTGGGTTTTTTAGCCATTAATATGTTCTTTCGGAAAAAATGTCTCTTCGAGTCTTTTGGTCATTTTGACCTTGATGTTGGTAAGGGTGGGGATAAGGGAAGATGACATATCAATTGTATCATCAGTCTTTTCAGACTCTACAATGAACAATTATTTGGTAGACATTTGTCCTTCCATGAAACTTGCAGAGCCTCCAGTTCCAGGATCTATTTGGCAGCTTTGTGGGTTCAAAATGAAGAAGTTGGGGTGATGCAGTGGTGGCTCAGTGGCAGAATTCTTGCCTGCCATGCCGGACCCGTGGTTCGATTCCTGGTGCCTGCCCATGTAAAAGAAAAAAAGTAATATACAAAATGAAGAAGTTGAACTATTCAGGTTCAAAAGGACTGTCTCAATTTTAGAATTCTGAGATCTGTAAATTCATCTGTGAAAGATCATATTCTGTGGTGTTAATTCACCATAACCAAGCTAACAAGAAACTGATGCATAAATGAAAAAAGTCAGCATATAAATAAAGGAAAGCCACAGCAACAAAGTGACCAATATGGATTGTGACATTGGACTTTTTCTCATGGTAGATTAAGTCCATTCTGGAGATCGACAGATTTAAAAGGGGAATTGAGTGATCAGAAGCATATTTCTATCAAACTAGGGCAGAGTGCCCTTCTCTCCTCTAGAGACTTTTGTCCCATCAATTTTACTTTCTAAATGTCTGTCCCCTTCTCTATCCCCACTGCTTAAATTACAGACCTCATCATCTTGGGCAATTTACCCTAATCAGTACATATTTACAAGTTATCTCTTTGAGGTGTTATTTTCTGAAAAGCTTTCCACAGATATCTTGTCAGTCTGTGTTAATTCTTGCTAGTTTTTCATTTTGAGGTAGGAGAAGGACCAATCATTTTCTTACCATGTCCTCAAATGCTGGAGTTATACTTTATTTTATTTTATTTTTTTTGCAAGCATCTATGTGTTAACTATAACCACACTTTAATAAGTTAATGCTTAGTAGGGTATTCTGAAAAACAGTGTATATATGTTATTTTAGCATCTAAGAGGTATAAATTTTCATTAAATGATAATCTTCAAATTGTAGTCCACTAAATTTGATGGGGTATTAATGACCATTTTACACCTTCTCCTCACTCTTCCTACCTCTACTATTTCATTTCCATTATCAGTCTCCAGCTAAGACTCTTACTAACAAAAAAGAAGCTTCCAAAGAGAACTTGCAGCCTACGTGCCCCATATGTTCTGCCTTCCTTCCTGTTATCATGGCTAAATCGTTCTTGATCCCTTTTCTAATCCCCTCTTGCCTATTGAAGGATGTCATTCTAAGTTGTGTCCCCTTCTGCCTCATCAGACCTTGCCTCTCTACTGAATCATTTGCCTTGGCTTAGGGACACGTTAGAGTATTTCTCATAGTTAAAAAGCTCTCCCTATCTCCACGTCTCTTTACAGCCACTGACCCATATCTCTGCTCCCCTTTACACTGAAACTCCTTGAAAAAGCTGTCCTCTGCCTCCTCCCCTCCTGTGTTCTCTTGAGTCCCCAGCAGTCCAGTGGAAATCCACTTGTCGTGGCCGTCAGGGGCACCACCCTGCCCAGTCCAGTGTGCTCAGGCTTTGGTCCTCATCTCTCCTAACCTGACTTTTTTCTTTTTTAACATTTTTAATTGTATAATATAATATATATGCAAAGAAAAAAACCCAATAGTTTTCAAAGCACTCTTCAGCAAGTAGTTAGAGGACAGATCCCAGAGTTTGTCATGGGCCACCCTACCATCCTCTCAGATTTTTCCTTCTAGCTGCTCCAGAGTATAGGAGGCTAGAAAGAATACATTTTTTCTTTATCATCACAATCAAGCTTTTTTTTCCTTTTTTTTTTTTTTTTGGTAAAAGATATACAAAAAAGCAATAAATTTCAAAGCACGGCACCACAACTAGTTGCAGAACAGATTTCAGAGTTTGGTGTGGGTTATAATTCCACAATTTTAGATTTTTACTTCTAGCTGCTCTAAGATACTGAAGACTAAAAGAGATATCAATTTAATGATTCAGCATTCATATTCATTTGTTAAACCCTACCTTCTCTGTATAATTCCACCATCACCTTTGATCTTTCTAACCCACTCTTTAGGGGTATTTGGGCTATGGCCATCCTAACTTTTTCATGTCCCCTCTCTCCCTCTTGAAACTTTTTCACTTGATTTCCAAAAAGCCACTTTTTTTGCTGTTGTTTTCTTCCTTCGTCTCTCATTCTTGGTTCTTTTTACTAGTCCTCCCTTGTCTTTCTGACCTCAAATGACCTCTAAACCTTGGAGTTCTTGGGCCTCTTCTTTTTTCTACCCAACACACACAAGTGCTTCCAGATATATCACTTTAATTACCATCTACTTCCTTGGCAATTCTTCAAATTTCCATCTCTAAGTCTGACCTGTCCTCTGAACTTCAGATTCCTATATGCAACTTCCTATTCAGTATCTCCATTTTGTGATCTACTGTGCATTTTGAATTTAATATATTCCAACCTGGACTCCTGGTTCTATGCTCTACCCTCCTCCCCCTTCAAAAAATCTGCTTCTTCCTTTTCTTCCCATTCTTAGGTAAGGACAATTCCATTCTGTAAGTTGCTCTGTAAGTCGCTCAAGCCAGTAATTATAAATTCATCCTTTACTTCTGTCCCTTTCTTTCCTCTCCTATCCTGCATGAGTTTATCCAAAAATCTGTCCACTCTGCCCTTCAAAATAGACCTGAAACCCTGTCACTTGTCACCACCTTCATTGCTGCTACTCATATAATCTCATGTCTGGATTCCCACCAAAGCATTCTAGTGCTGCTCCCTGCTTCCAGCTGAACCTAATTCTGTATGTTCTCTGTACTCCTTGAAACATAAATCAGGTCATGTCACCCCCACCCATATGCAGTGTCTTTCCATCTCAGAGTTAGTGCTCCAGAATCGGTAATAACTTGTTAGGCATTACATCACTTGAAGTTCCCCCCACCTCTTCCTTCCTTATTCAATGCTCCAGTGTCTTTTCTACACTCCCCCCTCAGAGTTCCCTCTCTACCAGAAGCACTTTTCCCCCAGAGCTCCTCAAGCCTTGTCCCCTCACTTCTTTTCTCCCCAATCATCCTGATGATACCAGCAGCTTTCTCATGACCCTCCTGAACCTGCTTCATTTTTATCCATAGCACCTAATGGCCACTCATGCATGATATCATTATGTGTCTACCGTCTTTCTCTCCTTTCCAGAAGATTAGTAAAATGAGAAAATGTCTGTCTTGTTCCACCTAGAACACATCTGGCATGAGAAAGGCTCCCAAAAAACTGTTATTGAATAAATGAATGACTAAATGAAGGAATTCTTCATTTGTGAAGAATTAGCAAAAGAATAAGAACCGTGTACTGGAATCCTGTCTACATAATGTTAGTGTATAATATGAAATAAATATCTCTCGGCACTAGCATGTATTAGTCTTGCATCTCTTTACCTTGAATTTCTTTAAAAGCATGTTCAAAAGTTTTCATTTATGAATATTTTGGGGGATTACAAATGTAGTTGTGGCATTTACGCAGCGTGGGGCTTTTTGTAGTGTGAAGATGATTTGGCTGAGAAGAGGAGAAGCAATGAAGTGTTACGCGGGGCCATCGAGACCTACCAAGAGGTGGCCAGCCTGCCTGATGTCCCTGCAGACCTGGTGAAGCTGAGTTTGAAGCGACGGTCAGAAAGACAACAGTTTCTAGGTAAGACAGGATAAGAGTTAATCAGTGGCGAGTGACATGCTTTAATCTTGAAGAGTCTGAATGAGAGGGAACCTGAGTTTTATAACTCATTTCAAGTAATTCATCCACCTCTGTTTTAGACTGACCATCTCTACAGCTGAAATAGCAATCCTAGCTTAATAACAGCAAAGATGTGGGTTGTATTTTCACCCCTCATTTTACAGGCGAGGCAAATGGGATGCTGAAGGGTGAATAATTTACCTAAGAAACCATAGCTGCTAAATTAGTAAGTCTGGAATCAAAAGCTCATCCCAGCAGGCCAAATTCTTTCTTTTTAACTATAACAAGCTGTTGATTGAAGGCTGAAATGATCAGTGGAAAAATTTTTATAAAGGGACTGTCAGGAGTTCCAAGCACTCTAAAAACTATCCTTAGAAGGTTTGATGCTCTACCGAGAAAAATGCCAGGAATAAAATTTTAATCACAAAATAAATCTGCAAATGCTTTGAAAAGAGCAGCATGGAGCTTCCTCTCTGAATGGTCCAGGTTCCCAGGCACAAACCCAAGCAAAACTAGCTATAACGTAGCTTTGTTTTAACTGGGCTTGGGATTCCCTCCCACCTGACGCTTCATCGGTTTAAACTAAAATGGAAGAGTATATGCCAGGGGCACTTGCCCAGGCTCAGCCGGTTGGAAAGTTGGTTGGATGACGTGCCAGGGTCACTTGTGAAGGGCCACATGAGTATTTGTCGGGATCCAGCTGATACTCATATCTTGCTCCCTGAGAGATGGAATGAAGGATGGTTGTGTCACTTTGAGGTGACCCAAAGCTGTGATAGAAGGAGAGCCCAAGTGATGATTAGAAACTAGAAGAAATGGTCAATTAGATTTATGTTCAGTAAGGGCCAGTCAAACACGGGATAGATAAGGCAGGGTCAGGACTCAAGGGAGACAACAAAATACCCACCTTGGGTTCAAAATCAGCATTGGTGAGTTTTCCTTTCTCCTCAGGCTCTGGTATGGCTTGGCTTGGCACTGCTACTGATCTGTCTTTAAAATTTTGATGTCTTTTGCACATCATGAACTTTCTGCATTAATTTTATTTTTTTGGAAAGAATGTATTAGGGTATTATTTTTCATTACTGAGTTTTTGGTACCCCCTTACTCTGCAGCAAGATAAGTGCCTCGCTTAGCTCACCCTAGCCCCATGCTGGGAAAGACTGGCTACAGAATAAAGTCAGCCCTCTTCCCCAGGGACCCTTCAATATTTGAATATAGTCCTTTCCCCAAATAAGTCTAAAGCAAGTTCTCTAGAGTAGGCTAGCAGGGAATTGTGTGCAGATTTTAGTGAAAGTGTTGAGGATGGTGATGTTCAATCCCAATAGAAAAGGATTCCACGATATGGAATAGAAAGACTGGAGAGGAGATGGCAGCTGGAGGGATTCCCCCCTGGGCCTTCCATAGTGATTAATGGGCACAGTTTACAGGCAGAAGAAAAGTACAAGCCTCAGGTGGGCAGGTAGGGGGAAGGAAGGATGCTGAAAAAGTAGTAGCTTGGTTGGTGAGGAAATGAATGGCTGAACACACCCATCCCAGATTTTATTGTAATTCTGATTGGAATGCGATTGGCTGGTAAAGGGGAGCACCTCATGGAGGAAACTGGCGATGTTTTACGCCAGCTAGTGTTTCTGTTTGTGGAACATATAACTGCTTCAGCTGGTTCAGTCCTGCCACACTCTTGGCTAATAGCCAGTTTGTGGACTAGTAAGTCCCTCAAGGTATTTGCTTTTGTTCCTATATACAAGTCTTGATTTGCACATTTTCCCTTATACCATTTGTCTTTCTAACTGCAGCAAATAATAATGACATCTGGCTCCAGAAATTTTAAGTTTCCATCACGACAATTCAAAATGAATTGAAGCTGGGGGTTTTCGTGATCTATGCGGTGCAGGGTATCCCCTTGTCCACCAGAGGGCGCCCTAACACTGGATGATGTCTCTTTGTAGTGCCTAGGTCCTTATTGGAGATGAGGATAGCTGGAAACACTTGCCAGTTAAGCGTTGTCCTGTGTACCACAGTGCCTTGTCAAGTATGATGTTGGTGCTAGACCCTGAAATCAATTAGACTTTTTCCCCTGTCTGTTCTCTATTCATAATTTTGATTTTAATAATATTAAGCCAAAAGTATCTTAACAAAGCATTTTTTATTAAAAAAAAAGGTTACTAAAAGTTTCTTAAGCAGGAATTTAACATAGAAATGTAAATGTTGATGAATTTAGTAAATGAGAATGTCTTTACAGTGTTTGTAATGGGTGTTATATTCAGCATCTGCTTATGGCGGAATTTGATTACATTGCAACTGCATGATTAAATCCTGACAGATACTTAACCATTAGTATATAAAGTCAGATTTAAGTTGCTATTCAGACTTTGTTGAATAGTCTCTCCTGATCTGCATTTTGATTACAAAGGTGCATATAATGTGTTTTCATTTCTATTGTTCTTTTTTTTTCCTTTCCAATAATTCAGGTCACATGAGAGGTTCCCTGCTTACCTTACAGAGATTAGTCCAACTATTTCCCAGTGATACTTCCTTAAAGAATGACCTTGGTGTGGGCTACCTCTTGATAGGAGATAACAACAATGCCAAGAAGATTTATGAAGAGGTAAACAGAAATTCTCTATTAACTAAGTCTAATTATTTTGAAAATAGGGTCTAGTATCATTTATAAATAACATTTAATATGTTCAGTCTCTCACTTTTTTATTTGAAATTAAGTTAAATACCATGTAAGCATTATTATAGTTGATATAGTCTATATTTTGTTTGCACCTTGCATTGTTTTCCCCTTGCACAAAGCAGATTTTAAATTTTAGTTGGCACTTGGTACATCAAACCTTTCAACTTGTAACTGTGATATTTTTAAAACTTCATATATTATCAGTTCATATTGTCGTATTATTTATGATAAGAAGAGAAACTGAAGTTCCCAATGAACTTTAAAAATCAACAACAATAACAACAAAAATAATTGTTTCCTTTTTTCATTAAAAGTCCCATCTAGATAGAGACACAGAACTGAGCCTCTCGGGCATGTGGGGCTATTTCTCACCCTTTGGAAGGGCACTCATGGACTCTGTGATCTTCTGGAAAGAATGCCTTTCAAAGGATTTCTGCCTTATAATGGAAGGTTTTTTTTTTTTTCAATCTGCTAAATTTATTTTAACTTTTGTTCCCCCTATTATTTATTTATTTTTAATCCATGTATGCTTTACTCGTCTGTCGATGAGGTAGATAAAAGGAGCATCAGACACAAGGTTTTCATAATCACACAATCACATTGTGAAAGCTGAATCATTATACAATCATCTTTAAGAAACATGGTTACTGGAACACAGCTCTACATTTTCAGGCAGTTCCCTCTAGCCTCTCCATTACATCATAACACAAAAGGTGATATCTATTTAATGCATAAGAATAATCTCCAGGATAACCTCTCGACTCTGTTTGGAATCTCTCAGCCATTGACTATTTTGTCTCATTTCTCTCTTCCCCATTTTGATCGAGAAGGTTTTCTCAATCCCTTGATGCTGAGTCCCAACTTATTCTAGGATTTCTGTCCCACGTTGCCAGGAACGTCCACGCCCCTGGGAGTCATGTCCCACGTAGAGAGGGGTGAGCAGTGAGTTTGCTTATCATGTTGGTTGAGAGAGAGAGGCCACATCTGAGTAACAAAAGAGGTTCTCTGGGGATGACTCTTAGGCCTAATTTTAAGTAGGTTTAATCTATCCTTGGCAGGGATAAGTTTCATATGAACAAACCCCAAGATCGAGGGCTCAGCCTATTGCTTTGGTTGTCCCCATTGCTTGTGAGAATATCAGGAATTCTCCATATGGGAAGGTTGAATTTTCCCCTTTTCTCACCATTCCCACAAGGGGACTTTGCAAATACTTTTTTATTCACTGTTCAAATCACTCTTGGATTTGTTGAGGCATCACTCTGGACAAACCTACAAAATCTCATGCCCTACTCAAGGTTCCATGTACTATGGTGTTCAATTAAACTGTCTACATAAGTTATATTAGGAAATGCACTAGTCAAAATATAAATTTTGTACCAAATTAACATTTTTTGCTTTAATCTCACATGTAAGTTAAAGTTTTAAAATATTATATAATGGATATTTTAATAGATAAAGTCTAAGTTACAAGTAACTGCAAAATCTAGAAAACTGACTCCATAAGGCAGTGGGGAAATTTAACTCATACAGAATAAACAGTGGGACAGTAAAGTTTGAGGCTGGAGAAAGATAGCACCCCTATAAAAGAAAAATGAACACATTTACTTGTTATTCTTTAATGTAGGCCCGGGGGTCAGGGATTTCAGGCTGGTGCAGTTTACATCAAAATGCTACCACTCAGTGACAGCCAGTGATTGCTTCTGTGTTTAGAATGTTGTAAAGTACGGCGATGACACACTGTCCAGGAAAAGGGTCTAATCTCAAAGTGGCGATTTCTCTTCGTACCTGCCGCTGGCGCTTGACATAAAACCATTGTATATGAGCCGTTGTCTTTTTCAGACCTTGTCATAACTTTAGTATTTTCTGAGAGAGCAGAAATGAGACCTTGGTTGTTTACAGCATCGCTGACATCTGCATGGAGTGGGTTGACCATACAAGGTTGAAGATGTGCGCTGTCCACCTAAGCTTCTGTTCAGGTCATAATATAGCTCCGTCTGGGGCACTGTATCTGCTAATGGCCAGACATAACCCAAACTTCCCTGTTTTGCAAAGTTTGGCTAAGGGGATCATCATGCATTTTAGTGCAGGACTGGATGGATCTAAGAGTTGCCAAGCTTTATCAGACAAGTCCATGGCCCATTCCTCATTTTTCTGCCACTGTCAGAGGCCACAGAGATGGAATGGTATGTTTTTTTCTCTGCCCCCCCCCCCCCCCTGCTTCCCTTCAGCAAAATACAATCAAGTGTTGACTGAGTGCTGAATACATTCTGAGGTTAGGGAAGGATCTGAAATCAGTCCAGTTTCTCCAGCCCACTATGGATTTGTCGCTCCTCACCTTTGCAGAACCTTCCTTGAGTATATCCAGCCTTTTTACCTGACACGAAATCTCAGATATGTGAAATACTGTAAATGTTTATGTCAAAAAATGAAATTTCTCTGCAGTCCTTTATACATTTGAAATCATAATCCCAAATGATTAAGAATAACAGGGTGCAGAGTGTCCAAAATATTACCAAATTGCACCAGTAAGTCTTGTCATTGCTTTTGTTGTTTAAAGAAGCAGCAATAGACTGAAAATATGTGCAGGGTTTGTGTTTCTTTCCTCTCTCACTTACAAGTGCACGAGCTTAGAGCTCCTGAGTGCTGAGATTTTCTCTCCTTAACCAAGGCTTATGATGTATTTATGTCTTAGAAGGATCATAGGATCTTTTTTACTGCTTATAGTCAAAGATAATTTTATTAAAATTTCGTGGTTTTCTTCCTGTTGATTTTTATTTTTTTAGGTTCATTTACAAGAATCATTAAGGACCTGGGTTCGTTTCCCAGTGCCTGCCCATGCAAAAAAAAAAAAAAAAAAAAATCATTATGGGTCCCCTTTCTGCATTTTTGCTGCTTATAGTTTCAACAAGGAGACTGACTTGAGAATGGTTCGAAGTAGATGGCTCAGGTTTGGAGTTTTTCGAGGCTCCTCCTGTGTCCCCCCCACCTGACCCCCCACCCCACCCCCACTACCCAGGCCACCCATGGGCAAAAGCTGGGCTCATGCTTGACTCTTCCCTTACTCACTTCGTCAACACACATTTATTAACACCCCATATGCTATCTCAGGAGATGGTAGCTAATGGAAGAAACACAGAATGTGCCTTAATGGTGTTTACAATCTGGTAGTAAATGACTAATTTCTGCTAAATGTACCTTTTGAATATCTTTCAAATCTCTTCCTTTTTTTTATCCCAGGCACTCATCAGCTTTTGAGTGAACTAAGACTCAATTTATCCTGCCCTGTCTTGCTCTTCCCGAACTTCTGTCAACATTAAAACACAAATCTGACCATCTGGACCACTCTCCAGTGGTTTCCCTGCATACAGCAGTGGTCTTCAAAAATTTGTGCTTATGTACCCTCCCAGTGAAAAAATGTTCCTGCAAATATCTGTGATGTGCATGTTTATGCATTTCTATATTAGATTTAAATACCCATAGAATATATACAATATAAATGTAGATGCCCCAAAATAAGTTTTTAAATACAGTGAAACGGCACATTCAAAATACCTTTTTTTTTTTTTGCATGGGCATGGCAGGCGAGAATTCTGCCACTGAGCCACTGTTGCACCACCCTCAAGATACTTTTCTAAGAAAAATTTTCACTCTCAAAAAATTAGGATTTAGTACGATCAATGTGAACTGTCATTTAAGGATATATGTTTTGTTTTATTCTAGTAATGTGTCACTGGGGATAGAAAGTTGACTCTACCTTTTTTTTATCTTATGTGTGTCTCATGTTTGTGTGCATGGGCCGAGAGAAGCAGAGACGGGGAGAGGAGAGAGAGGGTCTATGCAATATTATTAGCATTATTCTCAATTGGGGTTTCTCATCATTTTCAGGGGTTTAGATAATATACTCTGCACATCCTCTTAAGCAGCCACAGTAAACTGTAGTACATTCAGGAAACTAAAGAAACAAACAAGGGAAGGCAGCGCCGTCCACTGCTCCGGGTACTTAACCTTCCCACCTCCCTCGGGACAGCCTAAGTGCCAGATGGAACCCATAGCTGACATGCAGACAAAAGGAGAACCCCAAAGGCTGGCACCCTATTCAATATTGTATTTCAGAGACAAATACAAGCAGAAATCTTCATAATTTCTCTCTTCTACCCAGTGAATTAACTTACAGATGATGTTGTAAGATAACTCTGTTGTGATTTGGCTCCTGCCTGCTGCTCTAATCTCATGTCCCATCTCATTTTACTTTTTACTTTAGCAACACTCCCTTTTGTTGCTCCAGGCGCACAATGCCTTTTCACTCATCTTTTCCTTTGCCTGGAATGCTTCTTCCCCTACTGTCTCCATCTTCCCTTTCATTATTGAACTCCTATTTAACTCTAAACACCTTTTAGACTTTGTCCATGTCCACCTGACAGTGAGGTAGATCCCCCTTCTCTGTACCCTATGCATACCTTGTGCCTATTCCTATGGTTTTACATATCATGTCACTTTATCATTGTCTGTTGAGGCTCTGTCTCCCTGACTTGATTGAGAGCCCCCTAGAAAAGAAAGCATAGCTCATCCATGTTTATATGTCCAAGAGCCTAGAAGAGTCCTGGGTGTTCTAAAAAGTCCATTAAGTGAATGGGTTTATTAATTAATCGAGGTGATGACTGTGTACCTGCAATAAAAAGAGATGTCATCTGTTTAGCTGCAGTAATTGTAGTAATGATTACATTGTTATATGCTGACAGAAGCACTATTGGGTTCAATTCCATTCAGTCCCAGAATTATTTATAGAGCTCCTACTGAGAGATTAGCTCTGTGACAGGTGCTGTAGGAGACACAAGAAGCAGAGTCTGAACTTTCAGAGACCTATTTAGGGAGAAGCCAGCATGTACCCATTTATTCATTTATTACAGCTTCATTGAGGGACTGCTATGTGCTGGCACTGTTCTAGGCACTGGAGTCCAGCAGTGAGCAGAACATACAAAATCCTGAAGAGCTTAGATTTTCATGGGAAAAGTGAAAAACATGATAGGTCAGATTGTGACGAGTGCTGTGAAGAAAAAGAAGTGAGGATATAGAGGTTAGATGTATTTGGTGATGGGGCTGGGGGTCTGTTTTGCATCAGTGTCAGTGGTCATGGGTAAGACGTCTCAGCGATGGTAGCATCTGAGCAAGGACTTCTCCAGGTGAGGGAGTGAGCCATTTGGATTTCTGGGGAAGTGTTTGAGGCAAAGGAGTGCAGAGATCCCCAGGGAAGGTGTTTGACTGTGGAGCAGCAGGGGGTTCAGGGTGCCTCCAAGGAGTGGTTGGGGAGGAGGGAGGAGAGAAAGCCAGCGCGATGAAGAGTCCAGGTCCACCTAAGGGTCTTGCCTTTTTCTCTCGGTGAAGTGGACTCAAGGGAGATTTTGAATGGAGGATGGGTAGGGTGGGGGGATGATCTGATCTATGACATGTGAGTTCCCCTTGGGCCCTGGGGAAGAGTAGACTGCTGGAAGCATAGATGGATGAGGTGCAGAGAGCAGGCTGCTAGGAGGCGAGTGCAGGAATGGAGGGGAGAGGCGGTGTGACCTGGATCAGTGCCCGAGTGAAGGTGGTGACAGGAGGTAGGATTCTGAATTTACTTGGAAGGTGGTGGTGGCAGGATTTGTCAATGGATGAGATGCATGACTTAATGCAAGCCTGTGTTAAAAGTGCTAAGGTATAGGCAAGCGTGCGCCATGTGGGTTCACCCAAAGCGTAGAGTCCCTTTTTCATGCACACTTGCTCCTTTGGGAACCAGATCCCATGCTGGCTGCCACTTCCCTCTCCTACTCAGGCTCAGAGATGAAGAGACAGGATTATCATCTTTTCGCCACATGCACCCAGCTCATACTCTGTTCGTCATCTTGTGCATTCCATTCCAGTGTCCATAAAACGTCGACATTAGTTTGTCGAAGCAGCTTCAAAAGTTCAAAGTTGTTGTTTTGATTTTACTTTGCTAATATTTAATTTAGAGGTATTCTACATACTTTATCTCTATTCATAACAAATGCACATAATAATAAATGATGTGATTTTTATGAAATATTTGCCTGTTTTTTTTTTCACAGAATATTGGAGGTGCTCATCACTTTATTCTCAGTACTTAAAACAATGTGGGCACTCTGTAGATTCACTCATTCAGTCATTTCGTTGAATGAATGGATGGTGATTTTATAAATGCAGATCAAAATTTTCTCTTTATTAAGGCACTGTATAAAGCATATATACACAGCAATATATATCACCATTCAGAATTTTCTTCAAGGATAGCAAACTTAAAGCAGTTTTTCTTTTGCTCACCAAAAAAAATACTGAAGTCATACCAGTGGACAGATTGGCTGATTTGCGTTGTGAAAGCAATATTTTAAAGGTTATTGTCATTTAATTCATGTCTTCATTCTTGAGGAACCAATGTATAAATATGAAAGCATTCTGAGTTGAGGGGAAATGGGGCTATTTAACCCCTAGCGATTTTGCAGTGAGACAGAATGCTTGTAATGTTTTAAGCTGTAACGTCATAATGCCATCCAAGTACCGGCAAAGCTAATTAAAATTTCTTTCGACAGTAATTTGTAGTCAATCACAATGCGCCCTTGTTTCCTTTGAACTTAGGTTCTGAACGTGACACCTAATGACGGCTTTGCTAAAGTGCATTACGGCTTCATCCTGAAGGCGCAGAACAAGATTGCTGAGAGTATTCCCTATTTAAAGGTAACTGCTGTGGCCCTCCCTCTTTTTCCATCTTCCGACGCATTTGGATGCCCTGATCGTGCACTGTGGGTTGATTGGCTCTTGCTACTGGGTCTTTCCATTATCAACGCGCCCACCCTCTAACCATAACATCTGCATTCAGTGTGGGCCCCTCACCGCAGCTGAGAGGATGGTATTCAGAAATACCACAGAGTGAGCAGGAGTATTTGGAAGACCATGAAGAAATCCCTAAAACTGCAGTTATTAGTTGTTTTTTGAGGCAAAAAAGGAGAATTATTGATACAATATTTAAAAATATGGGCAATATACTAAATGTTCCTTTTAAAAATTAATTCTGCTTTGATTCTACTTGGAGCAGGGATTGTGCCTACCCACAGAAAGTAAATGAGGCATGCAGGCTGAACCGTACAGGTCAAACGTGAAATAGCCTGTCGGCTCAAGATATTCAAATGAAAACATGTTGTTAATTTTTTTCTCACATTTCTAATGTCCTTGTCAGTTCACCCAATCACATTGGGTCTAGCTCAAGGGTGCCCAATAAATTTTCTATGATGATGGAAATGTTCTTTATCCGTCCTGTCCAATAAGGGGACCACTAGCCACGTATGGTTGTTGCACCCCTGAAATGTGGCTAATGTGTCTGAGGAATTGAATTTTTAATTTTATTTAATTTTAATTTAAATAGCATAATGTGGCTAGCCATTACCCTGTTGGACAGTGTAGGTAGCTGATTGGTGGCTGCTGTATTAGTCAGAGTTCTCTAGGGAAACAGCTGGAGGTGATATCGGTAAATATTATGAGATTTTTATAAGAATTGACTCACACAGCTGTGGGGATGGGCAAGTCCACATTCCATAGGGCAGGCCACAAGCTGGAAACTCCAATTAAGGTTTTTGATGAATTCCTCAGGAGAAGCTGGCTGGTTGAAGTAGGTATGGAGGTTCTCTCTTCGAACTGCTGAAACCATCGTTTCTCCTTTTAAAGCCTCCAACTGATCAGATGAGACTTCTTTCGTTGCTGAAGGTGATCTCCTTTGTTGATTGTAGATGCAATCAGCCATAGATGCAATCAAATGACTGGTTATTGAAGTCCACGAAATACCCTCCTAGTAACAATCAGGCCAGTGCTTGCTTGACCAAACACCTGGACACCAAAAACCAGGCCACGTTGACACATGAATTTAACCATCACAGCTATGAACTTTTATGTTTCTAAGTAGAAGTAAATTAAAATTGTATCATCTCTCTCATTCACATGATTTAAATTAGAGATCCTAAAATAGCAACCCACTGGTTGTGAACAGCTTGTAGCCATGTTTTATTTGGTCACTGTTTTTTATAAACAATTTAATGACTTGCCTTATTTGAGGATTTAAGCATATTATATAAGAATGCACATTTCTGGTTTCTCTTAAAAAGTATCTGGACACCTTCCTGCACTTGGGGCTGAGCAGTCTGTCCTGGCTGTCCCTGGGCTGCCACAAAACTTTACATTCCCTGCCAGTACCTGTGGGCAGGTGACATCTCTGATTTCAAGTGTTCCACTTACATGACCTTTGACATAACAAGGGCCAAGCAGTACTCTCGCTGCCTCAGAGATGGGGAAACTGAGAGCAAAGGTTAGTTAAGGACATTGAATATAAGTCACTCAAGGGAGACTTCTCCCATTCCATCTTACCCCCTTCCAATGTGATTCAGGTAAGATTTCTTTCTAGTGAAAGATAGTGGACTTCTCGCAAAGAAACCTGAGAGGTGCAGACTTTTAAAAATAACTCCTTGACATTTAAATACTTGTGACTTTTGTCCTTTTCCTTTTCTAAATTCATTCTCTTGCTTTAATACTTTCTCCCTCTCTCTTTTGACTTAAATCTCAATTTTGTCCTGATTGAGAGAAGATCAGCTGTTTTAGAATAGAATTTGTTTAATAATAATTGCATTTTAAAAGATTCAGATTGGCTTTAATTCTGCTGTATGTTTTGTGAAAAGATTTTGTTTGAACATGAGGGCACATTTGTTTTGAGTGGAAAGAAATACTACTGCAATTCTGTCTCTGTCACTTCACACATCTTATGAGCAATTCAGCAGTTTAGTTCAGGAACAAAAAACCTCTAAATGACTTATGGTTAGAACTGGAGAGCAAAATCAACATGATGATACCCAGTCAGAGAAATCCTTTGGGTGACTGAAAAATGATTGCTCCTGCAGAGAAGATTCTCAAAGTATCACACCAATTCTATGGCTTATTCCACTATTAATTAACGATAAACCTAGTGTTAAATTTAGCTCTGTGACCTCTTTTTGGTTTTGCATTGTGAATGCTGACCAGTAACCAAATTGCCAAACTTTGATAGTAAGGTGTGTTTTTCTTTTTCTTAGGTTTTCATCTGGTTGTATAGGATTAAATGTATCAGTGAATTAAATCTGGTATTTAATTATTTCACCAACACAACACTGACCTTTCCTTTTATTTCTCTTGTTTTTAATCTTTCCTACAGGAAGGGATAGAATCAGGTGATCCTGGCACTGATGATGGGCGATTTTATTTCCACCTGGGGGATGCTATGCAGAGGGCTGGGAACAAAGAGGTAATGGGTTTGTGTACTTCCCCTTCTCTTCAACAGAGGACAGAGTCAGCAAAAAATCATTTCTAGGAAAACGATACACTTAAAAAAATATTTTGAGCATAAGCATTTGAAGGTGGTGGTTTAAATGAACTATTTAAATGGTTATATGTAGACTTTTCAAAACAACCCGACAACTCATACTTACTCCTAAAAGAACTTTAGGGATTTGACCCCATAGGTCTTTCAAGAAATTAGTTAGGTAGTCACAAGTCACCTTGAAATGTATACGGGTGTATGTCTGAGTGCATGTACAGGAGAGATGTTGCCACTAAGAAGTATTTTTAAAGGTATGAAATGAAGAGATGTCAATACAACTGTTTAAATATTTTACAGTTTGCCTAGATTCATTTCCATTTTGTTTTGATATTTAAAAGTAGTTCTTTTCAGAATGAAGTCTTTACTCCACCATGTCCACTGATTCTAAGTTAACTATATCATTTACCTCCTGAAATACTTGATACTAAGTTTAAGATGAACGCTTGAGCCCCATAGTAACTTGACAGGTGCTGACACACAAAAAATGTAGTCGTTAAAGCAAGTACATGCTTTTTTTTTTTGCTGAGTATTACATTTTTCTGAATATAACATCAACTTCTTTAAACTAGCATTCAATCATTAATTCTGATATCATTGTGTACCATAAATTTAAAAACAATTTCACGATCCGTCATGATTTACTTGATGCTGATAGATGGTGAAGCCTTGCTTTCCTCTCCTGCGATGTCTCTTAGGCTGAGCTCCCTTTGGAGTCAGTGGGAAAAAGTGTAAAGTGAGACACTGAATGTTTATAACCTTTTCATTCTGTATGTGTAATACAGTGACAGCTAAGAGTAACACAGCTTTGAGTTTCTAAAATTAAGAACACAGAGTCTCCAGCACTTGTCATTTTCTGTTTTGTTGATAATGGCCATTCTACTCAAAGGACTTAAGGGCAAAGACACAAACGGACATTTGCACACCAATGTTTATAGCAGCGTTGTTTACAATTGCAAAGAGATGGAAACAGCCAAAATGTCCATCAACAGACGAGTGGCTAAACAAACTGTGGTATATACATACGATGGAATACTATGCAGCTTTAAGACAGGATAAACTTATGAAGCATGTAATAACATGGATGGACCTAAAGAACATTATGCTGAGTGAGTCTAGCCAAAAACTAAAGGACAAATACTGTATGATCCCACTGATGTGAACCGACATTCGAGAATAAACTTGGAATATGTCATTGGTAACAGAGTCCAGCAGGAGTTAGAAACAGGTTAAGATGATGGGTAATGGGAGCTGAAGGGATACAGACTGTGCAACAGGACTAGATAAAAAAAACTCAAAAATGGACAGCACAATAATACCTAATTGTAAAGTAATCATGTTAAAACACTGAATGAAGCTGCATCTGAGCTATAGGTTTTTTGTTTTTTTTTTTACTATTATTATTACTTTTATTTTTTTCTCTATATTAACATTCTATATCTTTTTCTGTTGTGTTGCTAGTTCTTCTAAACCGATGCACATGTACTAAGAAACGATGATCATGCATCTATGTGATGATGTTAAGAATTACTGATTGCATATGTAGAATGGTATGATTTCTAAATGTTGGGTTAATTTCTTTTTTTCCATTAATTAATAAAAAAAAAAAAGAACACAGAGTCTTTTGGACAATTGAGGGTTCAGAAAAGGGTAATTTGGACAAGGTAATTGCCATTGGGTGCATGAACCAATTTGGGATAATAGAGGTTTGGATAATTGACACTATTTTCTTTTTACTTGTCTATTTATCTGTATCTGTCCCCTTCCATACTACAAGTCAGTCAACCAAAATAGAGTAAGATGTTAAAGTGAAGAAAAAAAAAAGGGAGAAGAAATTGGTGATTAGTAATCATTTTGTGTTCTTCATTCTTTTAGATGTAAATGACCAGTAACCTCTTTTGAATGAGAAGGATAGGAGAGACTTTGCTGCAGTGTCTAACACTGAATAATGTTCATGGCTGATTGCTATAAATGTAATTGTCACTAATTAATTTATCTTTGAAGAATTCAGTGTCCGGGGCAAAGACAGATTAAAGAAGTCTGTGATTTATCTCACATCTTAGATGAAAACAGCCCTTCCTTCAAGGGCAAAGAATTCACTATACACTTGTCAAGGTCTTGGGATTTGAACCTATGGGGCTGTTCTACAAGCTTAATGATCATTAATATGCAAAAAAAAAAAAAAAGCACAGTTCTTGAATTTCAAAAGTTCACAAGCATTCACCCTTGGAGCAGAACAAACACAAGCCTTTAGAAAACCCAATTTTAGTATATTCTCAATATTATATGTGAAACTGCAAATTTACTGTCATGCCCCAAGCTTGCATATAGTGGAAAGCAGTGGTCCTTCATGTTCTAAGCAAGAAATTGAGCCTCAGATTTCAAAAGAGGATGGGTGCATCAGAAGCCCACCTGTACTCCAGAGGCTGACAATAAAATACCTTTTGAGGATGCTTTTTCTAACGGGTGTGCTAGTGTGGACACGAGGAAGGAGGAATTCAGTACAAGCAATTGATAGTCTTGCAGCGATTCAGGTTCAACTGTTCCCATTATTTCCCTAACGCCCCCATCTACATTTCTAGCTCTGGTCTACTTCCCCAAGTCCAGGGAACTTATTCCCTGCTTGGTGTCACCACAGGGATGGCATAGAAACAGCTCACTGTTGTCTTCCCTCCAAACTGCTTTTCCTCCTGGGTTCCCTCTCTCCTTTAATGATATTGCCAACTTCTCAGCCTCAAAATTTGGGTTATCTGTACTTCTTCACTGTCCTTCCATGGGCCCATCCTTGTGCTTACCTAGTGAGGGCCACCGTCTGGGGACTCGGCTTCCTCATGAAGGATGGTCCTCACTGTCTTTTGCCTCAATCTCATTATTTTTCTTGCTTGACTGGGGTTTTAATTCCAGCCTGCGTTGCCTTCCACCTCAGTGATGGCTATAAGAATCTGCTGCTCTGGTCTCTTGCATTGGTCAGACTGTTTTCCAGTCTCAGCCTCTGCTCAGTGAGCTCACAGTGCAAATTAAGACTAAAACCTTGTTTCCATGCCATGGCTGTCACAATCTTCCACAGGCAGGCTGCAGCCGGCTTTCGTCCCCAAACTGTGTCCCCCTCTTTCTCACTGAGCCCCACATATTCCATAGTGTAGGCAGACAAACTCCATCTGGAGGCACACATAACAGTCCCATTCCCCACACAAAGTCTGGCCTTTCTGAGCTGGAATGTTTTGACATGTACTATTTCTGTATGTGTCTGTGTGTGTATGTGTGTGTGCGTGTGTGTATGAAAGAGATCTATAGGTGGCAACAATTTGAAGAAAGTGTAGAAGATGTTGATATAAAGCACATTTAAGAAGATGTCTATTTTCATATTCCTGATTAGAGATATAAAAGGTAAACAGTAAAGAGGACATTTTCAGAGGATTCTAACTTGATCATTACTTTTCTAGCAATTTTGTTGAAGACGGTGTAGACATATGAATAAATAAATAAATGAATAAGCAATCAGGCTGAATTAATTGGGTCCCATATGTAATATATCATGTAAAATGTTTTCTAAAAATTTCTGAGAGATTGTTTATCAAGGTTTTCTTTCTCCTAAAAGTTGAATGACAAAGGAATGCAGAATTAAGAGTCCTGTTTCGTTCAGTTCAGCTTATTCTGAGTGTCAGGAAAGAACCTTATAGATGGGTCAAACACGCCATGATGTGTAAGTTAGGTGACTTGCCCAAGCTTTATGGGGGTGGGTGTTAAAGCCATCACTGAAATCTCAGACTCTTAACTCCCGTACCTGAGCTTTAAGGGTTGCTCTTTGGGTTTTCCTATAATAATTTTTTTTCTCTCATTATTGTAACAATAGGCTAGTCCTTACAATGAATTTCTAGTGATTCAGCAGTTAATGACTGTCAGATTTTCAAAACAATCATCTGTTGTAATTAATATCATTGTTCACTTTAATACCAGAAGGCATAGGAAACAAAATCCTAAATTGAACTTGGACAAAAATAACCAAGATAGTCAAATTAATTTCAAAGGTTAAAATTTCTTTTAATTAGAAAATAATTAGACATTATTGGTTCCTGGGTTTTAAGGAAGATACTTTATGACTATAACTACATGTTATATAAGAATAAAACATATAAGAATAATTAGTATATAAGTTCTTAATTTGATATACTATTGAGAAAGATAATTAAATAAGAAAGTAGTTCTTGTTAGTTTTTTTTTTAACGATACAAGGATGGAAGGAAAGGGGAACAAGTTGCAAAGAGATCGAGTTCAAGATACTTAAACTTTCTAGACCTCAGTTTCAATGTTTGTAAAATGGCAATATTTGTGGTTATGGCAGAGACCAATGAAACTACATATATGAGAGCAAATAGAACACTGCAAAGTATTATTGTAAACATGAGATGGTATTTGCCCTCAGCCTTCATTTTCTATTGAAAGAACTTTTGAAATAGGAATTTTAGACAACTTTTAAAAGTTAATATATGTATATATATAAATATATATATATTTATTATAAATTGTATATATTTATTTATATATGTATTTTTTTGCATGAAAAAAATATATACATATATATCTTTTTTTTTTGCATGAGCAAGCACCACGAATTGAACTCAGGTCTATGGCATAGCAGGCGAGAAATCTGCCATTGAGCCACCGTTGCCTGCCCTAAAAGTTAATATATTTTCACATCTAAAGTATACTTGAAGTTTTATGTTAGATATTCAAGTTGAAATTACCTGTTTTAATCAATAAAAATATATATTTGAAATCATTCTTCAAAAGTATTTCTTAGACCCAACGTGTAATAATGGAGGGGATAATAGTAAGTATACCACCAGAATCAGCTTCAGTTCTAAAGACAGTGGGGCATGCCTGGAGTGGGCAGCCTATGGAGTGGGCAGCTCTGAGAGCATGTGCTCAGGACACCCGTTACCTGAAGGAGGCATATGGAACAGCTAATTGTCCCCGAAAAAGCTGGTTGTCTTGAACACAAGTCATATCACATCATAGTTTTCTCAGAACCTTATGGCAGAAGAAATATTAGAGTCAAAAGTTCTCTTTAAAAAAGACTAATATGGGCTATCACTATATTTATTGCCAACTCAGAATAATGTTTCCTTTTTCTCTATTTAGGTTAATGGACTATTCACGCTCTGTCACTTGAGGGTAGCTTTCTTAAAAGTGGACATGGAAAGATGTGCTCCCCATTTTAGGACCTCAATTTGGTTAGTTGGCAGTAGCTCTAAAGAAATTATTAAAAATCATAATCCTTTCCTTTTAAAGGAAACATAAAGATAGAACTTAAGAAATTAGAGCTAAAATATAAATATATACACCTCTCTGTTATCTTAAATTATTTATACATTCAACACATAAGTCTTAAACTTTTTGCTAGGTAGACACCCTGGCAGAGACTGAAATGAATGAGGCATAAATTCTGCCTTCGGAGAGTTTACAGCCCAAGAGTGAAAATTAAATGCACACATTTATTTATAATCATAATAAAAACAAAAAACAATGAAATAGCAGTGTTTTAACCAACATAACAGGTTTGGGCACTCACCTGGCAAGTTCTTTATTTAAATGTCTCAAAGCAACACCTTATTTTTAGTATCTTTAATTTTTTAATTAGTAAACATGCTTAATTTAAATAAGAGTTTGGAGCTCAATCTCTCTGTTCCTTCAGGCATATAAATGGTACGAACTTGGGCACAAGAGAGGACATTTTGCATCTGTTTGGCAGCGATCACTCTACAATGTGAATGGACTCAAAGCTCAGCCATGGTGGACTACAAAAGAAACGGGCTATACAGATTTGGTAAAGGTAAGTGTTAGCTTAGGCAGCTTCTGAGTCCTACTCATTATCAGAGAATGCTTATCATGGAAAAGAACACCGAAGAGGGTGCAACTCTTATTTCCAGTGAAATTTGCAAAAGATATTTGGGAAAGAATCTTTTCATCTCCGACCAAAAGTTTGTTTAAGATGGGAAGAAGAAAATGTGTCTAGAATAGCGATTTTCAAACTTTTTGCCCTTATTATCCCTGTACGCTCTTAAAAAGTGTTGAGGCCCCCATGGAGCTTTTGTTTATGTGGATTAGATCTCTTGATATTTATTGTATTAGAAATTCAAGCTAAAAAAGAATGTTACATATTTATGAATTTGTTAAAAAAATGGTAACCCCATTACATGTTAACATATCTAACTTTCAAACAATTTAGTATTAAAACAAAAAAATGTGGTGAGAAGATTGGGATGTTTTCTGTTTTTACGAATCTCGCTAATGTCTGGCTTAATAGAGGAGAAGTAGAGTCTTACATCTGCTTCAGACATACAGTTACCCATCAGAGCAGGATGGTATGTAGCCTCTGGAAAATTCCACTGTGCCTGGGAGAGAATGAGAGTGAAAAGGGGCAAATGATATTTCTGTACAATTAAAAATTAATTTTCATTTGGTGCACCCCCTGAAAGCATTTAGGGACCCCCTGTGTGCCTCATCCACACTTTGAGAATCACTGATCCTGAGGCTAGGAAATATATTAGATATAATTACTTTTAGAAAATGTCATAACACATATGTAGCAAAGAAAAACTAAGTGATTCTAATAACTTAATGGCTTAAAAAAAATGAAGCTTTTATATTGGTAGATTAAATCCTACTGTGTGACAGTATACTTCGTGATTTGGGTAGAGGCTGATCTGAAGTTTACTTTTGCTTAGGGAAGCCCCATCTTCTTAAATACTTTAATAAAATGTGAATAAACTCATAGTCAGTAATATTTTTTCCCACTCAAAAGATGAATGGTGTCATCCATCTTATGGGTTCAGTGTACTTCAGTGATCTGGTCTAAGGATTGAACTCCCATTTATGAATTGTTTATATAAGAAAATATATTCTGATTTTCAGAAAACTGATTTTACTTCTGAGGCAAGGATAAACAAAATATTGATAATTCTATAAGCTGGGTAATAGATATATGGAGGTTTATTATTCTCTCTAACTTTATTATGTGTTTAAAAATTTTCATACTTTTTTTGTTAAAGCACATCTTCAATATAAGGTATCTATAGAATTTAAATATTTCATTGATTTATTTGGTCTGGGGTAAAAAGCTGTTTCAGTGTGGTTTCAATGTAATTACCATGTTTATTCTGCATTTAATTTTAAAAAAGCACAGTTTATAATCATAATCCCACCTTAAAGTAGGTTGCCATCATTTAGTCTTTGCATATTTTATAGATCAGAAAACCATGGAATGGTGACAATGACTGCATTTTTATTTTAAGAAGTTCCATGTTCATATCCAAAGCAGAAATAGTCCAGGAACAATATCTTCCTTGGCAAATTGACTACCTTTTGCACTGTCAGTGATTTACTCCTTTGTGACATTCCATCTTCCCTAGGATCTTATGACATTGGCTTCTTCTGAGGCTTCTCTACTGCCTAATCTTTTCTGTTGATCTCTTTGTGATGTTTCCCTCCCCCCACCACTGTACCTTTTAGGATGTTTCCAAATTCAAGTTACAGAAATACAACTTGAATCTAGCATACAGCAAAGAATTTTATTGACTCACATAACTGGAAGCGCAACAGTGGTGTCAACTTCAGTTATAGTATTGTCAGGGCTGGGGGATGGGTGTGGGTGTGGGGGAGACTACCTTCGTTCTACACTTTGTCCTTTGTCAGCTTTGTCCTTGTGCTGCCTCATTGCAAGGTAGCTGCCTGCAACAACTGGGCAACAGGTTTTATTATGGATACCCAGCAGGAGAAAGGGAGGGTGTGCTCTCTTTATTAATAGGGAACAAAAATTGTTCCTTCAGTCTGACTGAGCAAAATTAAGTCATATTTCCACTCTAGATTAGTCACTGACAAGGGGCTAGGATATTACCCTTAAACCAACGGACCAATCTCTGAAAGTATGAAAGGGTCAGCTTCCTCTAAGTTGCATGGATTATCTTGGGAAGGGCAGACACCAGAACAGAATCAAGGTTCTGTTAGGAAGGGGTCAGGGATGCAATGGATGTTGGGGACACGCAGCGTTCAGTACTCTGTTGAGTGGATGTGTGCTCTAACCCAAGCATTGTTCTCTGTTCTCCTTTTCTTGTCATTCATTTCCTAAGAAACTTTTCTACTTTAGTTCAACTGCTGCAGAAATTCCCACCAAAGTCATGCTCCCCAAACTGACTTCTCATTCTTTATTTTCCATCTCCTTCTGCATAGAGACATTAATATCCAGTATGAAAATTAATTCACCATGTAATCTCAGGGTTAATACTCCTTTAGAACTCTACATTTTTTATTAGTGATTCAACTTTACTCAAAATACCAGGTTTACCAATCTCTCTCTACCTCTTACCAGTGTCCTTTATTGTCTTCAGTTCAGCCAGTATCCCTTCTACCACTAGACCTTCCATCATGATAGTTCTTTTTGCTGGAACTTTCTTACCTCTTCCCCTTTACCTTCTCTGCTATCTGCTTCACAGTCAATTCCTATTTATTCTTTAGATGTTAGATAAGTTGCTATTTCTTCACTAAAGATAATTACATGGATAAATATAAAAGAAAGAACACATGTATTTTCTGTTACTATCTGATTTAAAAAAACAACTGCATAAAGCACTAATTATAAAACATTTATTGATGAACTTATATATGGATTTAATCAGTATGACAATAATAGTACAAAAGAGGGGGAGAATGAAGGTATATTGGAGCAAATTTCATATACGATTGAAAATAAAGTATTTAATTTTAATAAATACTTGAAATTACTATTAAACTGAATTGGATTGTTTTAAGTCAAGATGTTGTTTCTAATTCCCAGATTAATACTAAGAAAATAACTTTTAAAAATATAGTGAAAGAAACCACAAGGGGATTAAAAAGGTAGACTAGTAAATATCTATTTGGTAAAGTAAATGGAGGATTAGAAGAGCAAGAAAAGATTTAAGACAAAAATGGCAGCTATTACCTTAATATTAAGTACATTAAATATAAATGGATTAAATATTACAATCAAAAGGTAGAAAATGGCAGAATGGATTTAAAGAATGATTCAACTATATACTGTCTACAGGTGACACACTTTAGACTCAAAGACAAGTTGAAAGTAAAATGGTGGAAAAAGATATATCATGTCAATAGTAACCAAAAGAGAGGTGAAGCAGCTACACTAACATCAGATAAAACATATTTTAAGACAAAACTTGCTGCTAGAGACAAGAAGGGATATTTCATAATGATAAAAATTCATCAGGAAAGACATAGGGTTTTATATATCTAACAACAGAACCCCAAAATATATGAAGCAAAACCTGATGGAATTAAAGGGAGAAATTTCAATAATAATAATTGAAGACTTTCATACCTAAATACCTCACATATAATAATGAACAACACCTGACCAAAAGGGGGAAAAGAATTATAACAAATAAGTTATCAGGGACTGAGAGAGTTCAAATAGAGTCAAGAAGCTATTTGGAGGCTACTCTTATGCAAATGTTCTAGTTTGCTAGCTGCAGAAATGTGATATACCAGAAACAGAACAACTTTTTAAAGGAGTTTATTAAGTTGTTTGATGACAGTTATAAGACTGTGAAAATGTTCAAATTAAAACAAGACTATAAAAATGTCCAATCTAAGGAATCCAAGAAGGCCGATGACATTCAGGGTTTCTCTCGCAACTGTAAAGTCACATGGTGAACAAGACAATGTCTGCTAGCTTTCTCTCTAGGGTTCTTGTTTCATGAAGCTCCCCCAGAAGCATTTTCCTTCTTATCTCCAAAGGTCTCTGGCTGCGTGGGCTTTCATGGTTCTCATGGTTCTCTCCTCTCATGGCTCTGTGCTCTCTCCAAAATGATTCCTCTTTTAAAGGATTCCAGTAACCTAATAAAAACCCACCTGGAATGGGTAGAGTCACATCTCCCTCTAATCCAAGGTTAATATCCACAATTGGGTGAGTCACATCTCATGGATATAATCTAATCAGGTTTCCAACCTACAGTACTGAATAGGGATTAAAAGAAACAGTTGCCTCCACAAGACGGATCAGGATTAAAATATGGCTTTTTAGGGTACATCATCCTTTCAAATCAGCACAGCAAGCTTCAACTAGATGTTATTTATCATGGTTTGCCAACCCCCAACCAAAACCATTCCTGCCAACCCTAAAGAACACCTAAGGATTTATCTGAGATTCTACAAAGGTTCTGTCCTCTATGATTACTTTCAGAAACCTATAACCTCCAGGTAGGTTCCTAGGTCAGATAAGTCTTGAAACCCAGAAGGGCCACCCTCTAGAGAACATCTACTATTTCCATCCCTCTATCCCATAGTATCAATAGCCCTTTCCAACATGAAAAAATTAAAATGGACATAGCTCAAATACCCCCAAAGATTGGGAGAAAGATCAAAGGAGAAAGTAGAGTTATAACAGAGAAGATAGGATTTAACAAATGAGTATGATTGCTGAATCACTATATTGATATTTCTTTTAGTCTCCAGTGTCTTAGAGCAACTAGGAGGAAACACCTAAAATTGTAGAACTGTAACCCATACCAAACTCTCAAATCTGTTCTATAACTAATTGTTGTAGTATGCATTGAAATTTATTGCTTTTTTGTATATATGTTATTTTTCACAATAAAAAAGATAATAAATAGAACAAGGAAATAGAAGGCTTGAACAATACTATGAACCACCTGGACCTAAGAGTTATCTATAGAGCATGCCACCCAACAAAAGCAGAGTATATATTCTTCTCAAGTGAACATGGAACATTCTCCAGGATAGACCATATGCCAGGCCATAAAATAAGCCTCAATAAACATAAAAGCATTAAAATATTGCAAACTATATTCTGTCACCATAATGGAATGAAATCAGAAACAACTAACAAGAAGAAATTTGGGAAATTCACAAATATGTAGAAATTAAACACCACACTCCTAAGTAACCAATGGGCCAAGAAATTATAAGAAAAATTAGAAAACACTTTCAGATGAGTAAAACGAAATCACAACATAGCAAAACTTATGGGACCCTGCTGCGGCAGTTCTTAAAAAATTTTAGCCATAAATGAAGAAAGATCTCAAATCAGTAACCAAATAGTCCACTTTAATAAACTAATAGAGCAGAGTGAAATAAACCCAAAGCAAGAAGAAGAAAGTAATGAAGATTAGAGTGGAAATAAGTGAAATAGAGAATTGAAAAAACAATAGAGAATGTAAATAAAACCAGAAGTTTGTTGTTCTTGAAAAATAGATTCTTTGACAAAATATTTGTCAAGCTGACTAAGGAAAAACAAGTGATCCCACATTACTAAAATCAGGAATGAAAAAGGAGACATCACTAACAAACCTTGCAAAAATAAAAAGGATTTTGAGGAAATACTCTGAAAAGCTATATGCCAACAAACTAGGTATAACCTAGATGAAATGGATAAATTCATAGAAAAACATGAAGCTCACTCAAAAAGAAATAGCAAATCTGAATAGATCCATAAGAAGTAAAGGAATTGAATTAATAATTTTCAAACTTCCCACAAAGAAAAGCCCAGGCCCAGATTTCTTCACTGGTGACTTGTATCAAATGTTTAAATGAAAACTAATGCCAATCCTTCACAAACTCTTCTAAAAAATGGAAGGGGAAGAAAACATCCTAACTCATTCCTTGACACCAGTATTACCCTAGCTACCAAAGCCAGACAAAGACATTACAGAAAAAAAACTTACAGACTGATATCCGTAATGAATGTAGACACAAAAATCTTCAACAACAACAAGCATACAGAATCTAATGACAAATTCAAAGAATTGTACACCATGACCCAGTGGGATTTATCTGAAAAACTCAAGTGAAAATCAGTCAATACAATATACCATATTAATAGGATAAAGGACAAAAATAACATGACCATTTCAATATATACAGAATAGACATTTGACAAGATCCAATACCCTTTTCATGATTAAAAAATAATAAAAAATAAATAACATTCAACAAACTAGGAGTAGAAGGGAACCTCCTCAACCCAAAAAAGGGCATCTACAAAAACTTACAGCTGACATCTTAGTTATTGGTGAAAAACTAAAAGGAAGAAGTAAAACTGTATTTGCAGATGGCATTATCGTATATAGAAAATCCGAAAGAATCCACTAAAATAACTGTTAGAACTAAGAATTGAGTTCAGCGAGACAAGATACAAGGTTAACATGTAAAACATCAGTAGTGTTTGCATACACGAGCAAAAAAAAAAACACTCCAAAAATTAAATTAAGAAAACAGTTCTATTTACAGTAGCATCAAAAAAACACTTAGGTACTTAAGAATAAACTTAACAAAAGTAGTACAAGATATGCATACTACATATCTTGTGAAAATTATAAAACTTTATTGAAAAAATTAAAGATCTAAATAAATGGAAAGATATCCTATGAATTATAGATCAGAAGAAATAATTTTTGGATATAAAGTTTCGATATAATTCTATCAGAATTCCACCACACTAGTTTTGTAGAAATTGACAAGCTGATCTTAAAATACATACTAAAATGCAGGAGATCTAGAATAGTCAAAGCAATTTTGTAAAAGAAGAACAAAGTTGGAAGACTTAAACTTTCTGATTTCAAATCTTACTTCAAAGCAACACTAATCAAGACAGTGTGGTACAGACATAAGGATGGATGGATAGATAGGTAGACAGATAATCAATGGAATGGAATTAAGAGTCCGGAAATAAACTCTTACATTTATGATAAACTGATTTTCGACAAGAGTGCCAAGACAAGGGGGAAATAATTGTCTTTCCAATAAATGATGCTGGGACAATGGGAAAACACATTTAAAAAATGAAAAACACATTAAAAATGGTGTGAACTACCTCACACCATACACAAAATGGTCTCAAGTAGAAACAGACAAATATAAGAGATAAATATGACTTAAGTGTAAAATACTTAAAACGTAGAAATTAGTCTGTATCATATTGAGTTACACAATGGCATTTTAGACAATGGCCACACCAAAAGCACAAGTGACAAAAGACAAAATAGGTAAATTGGATTTTGTCAAAATTAAAATATCTGCACTTCCAAGGATGCCATCAAAAAAGTAAGAATAAAATCCATAAAATTAGGGATAGGGGGTACAAGGGTAGTCCAGTGGTAGAATTCTCACCTGCCATGCAGGAGAACTGAATTTGATTCCTGGCCTGTGCACTTCCCTCACCGGCCCCCACCAAAAAAATTCAACAAATAGTGCTGAAATAATGAGATAGTCACGTGAAAAAAGAATGAAATGTGACCCCCGCCATGTAGCTTACAAAAAAAATAATGAGGGATAAAATTTGCAAGTCATATATCTGATAAGAAACTTGTAGAGACAATATATAAAGAACTTTTACAACTCAATGATAAAAAGATATTAACCCAATTAAAAATGGGCAAAGGATTTGAATAGGCATTTATCTATAGGAATGACCAATAATCACATGATAAGATGCTCAACATCATTCATCATTAGGGAAACAAATCAAAACCACAGTGCAATACCACTTCATACCCACTAGAATAGTTATAATTAAAAAGATGAACAATAGTAAGTGTCGTCGAGAAAGTGGAGAAATTGGAACTCTCCAACATTGCTGGCAAGAATGTAAAATGGGGGGACTTCCTGGAAGATGGCGGCTTAGTAAGACGTGCGGATCTTAGTTTCTTCCCCAGGACAGCTACTAGGGGAGTAGAAACGATACAGAAAGTGCCCAAAGCCACAACAGAGATAAAAAAGACAGCGTACCCCATCCTGGAACGGCTGGCTGGCTGAGAGAAGCAGCTCGGGTGAGAGCGCCGAGGCGCGTGGGCCTCACCGGGCGGGGCGGGAAGCGGCCGGAGTTACTCCCTTCCCCCTTCCCGGGCCGGCTGGGAGAATTGGAGAGGCGGTCCCCTGAAACCAAGGCGGCTGGCGCCCACACCATGCGCAGCCCCCCGGACCAACTGAGAGAATTGGATCGGAAATCCCCAGGCCGCGGAGAACAGTGACGGGTGGGGGAGGCCCCTTCCAAACCCGTGACTCCCGGGGAACGTGCACTCTCTCGGGCAGGCCGCTGCCGCTGGCGCCCTCCTGCCACGCTTGTCGCCCAGGGCCGACTAGGAAATTCGGACGGTTTCTTTCCCGGGCTGCGGCAACCAGCAACCCTCCCTGCGTTCGGACCCTGGGCCGGCTCAAGCCGCTTCGGCTAGCGAACCCCCCAGACGGCGAGAGTTTTCCAAAGTTTAAGGTCCCACAGCACCTTTTACTGGTGGGACCCGCAGACAAACGTGTGCCACGAGCGCCACCTACTGGGCAGGATAAGAAAAACAGAACCCAGAGATTTCACAGAAAAATCTTCCAAACTTTTGGATCCAATACCCAGGAAAATCTGTCTAAATGCGCAGACGCCAACAGAAGATAACGGATCACGCTCAAATAATTGAAAATATGGCCCAGTCAAAGGAACAAACCAATAGTTCAAATGAGATACAGGAGCTGAGACAACTAATGCTGAATATACGAACAGAAATGGAAAACCTCTTCAAAAATGAAATCAATAAATTGAGGGAGGACATGAAGAAGACATGGGCTGAACATAAAGAAGAAATAGAAAAACTGAAAACACAAATCACAGAACTTATGGAAGTGAAGGACAAAGTAGAAAAGATAGAAAAAACAATGGATACCTACAATGATAGATTCAAAGAGACAGAAGATAGAAGTAGTGATTTGGAGGATGGAACATCTGAATTCCAAAAAGAAACAGAAACTATCGGGAAAAGAATGGAAAAATTTGAACAGGGTATCAGGGAACTCAAGGACAATATGAAGCGCACAAATATACGTGTTGTGGGTGTCCCAGAAGGAGAAGAGAAGGGAAAAGGAGGAGAAAAACTAATGGAGGAAATTTTCACTGAAAATTTCCCAACTCTTATGAAAGACCTAAAATTACAGATCCAAGAAGTGCAGCGCACCCCAAAGAGATTAGACCCAAATAGGCGTTCTCCAAGACACTTACTAGTTAGAATGTCAGAGGTCAAAGAGAAAGAGAGGATCTTGAAAGCAGCAAGAGAAAAACAATCCATCACATACAAGGGAAACCCAATAAGACTATGTGTAGAGGCGGGCCGCGGTGGCTCAGCGGGCAAAGTGCTTGCCTGCTATGCCGGAGGACCTCGGTTCGATTCCTGGCCCCAGCCCATGTAACAAAAACGGAGAAACAGAATACAATAAAACAAGATAATGTTTAAAGATGTTTCCCTTTCTTCCTTCCTTCCTTCCTTCTATCCTTCCTTCCTTCTCTCTGTCTTTCCTTTAAAAAAAAAAAATAAAAAAAATAAAAAAAAAAAAAGACTATGTGTAGATTTCTCAGCAGAAACCATGGAGGCTACAAGACAGTGGGATGATATATTTAAATTACTAAAAGAGAAAAACTGCCAACCAAGACTCCTATATCCAGCAAAATTGTCCTTCAAAATGAGGGAGAAATTAAAACATTCTCAGACAAAAAGTCACTGAGAGAATTTGTGACCAAGAGACCAGCTCTGCAAGAAATACTAAAGGGAGCACTAGAGTCAGAACCGAAAAGACAGAAGAGGGAGGTATGGAGAAGAGTGTAGAAAGAAGGAAAGTCAGATATGATATATATAATACAAAAGGCAAAATGGCAGAGGAAAATATTATCCAAACAGTAATAACACTAAATGTTAATGGACTGAATTCCCCAATCAAAAGACATAGATTGGCAGAATGGATTAAAAAACAGGATCCTTCTATATGCTGTCTACAGGAAACACATCTTAGACCCAAAGATAAACATAGGTTGAAAGTGAAAGGTTGGGAAAAGATATTTCATGCAAATAACAACCAGAAAATAGCAGGAGTGGCTATACTAATATCCAACAAGTTAGACTTCAAATGTAAAACAGTTAAAAGAGACAAAGAAGGACACTATCTACTAATAAAAGGAACAATTAAACAAGAAGACATAACAATCATAAATATTTACGCACCGAATCAGAATGCCCCAAAATACGTGAGGAATATACTGCAAACACTGAAAAGGGAAATAGACTCATATACCATAATAGTTGGAGACTTCAACTCACCACTCTCATCAAGGGACAGAACATCTAGACAGACGATCAACAAAGAAATAGAGAATCTGAATATTACTATAAATGAACTAGACTTAATAGACATTTATAGGACATTACATCCCACAACAGCAGGATACACCTTTTTCTCAAGTGCTCATGGATCATTCTCAAAGATAGACCATATGCTGGGTCACAAAGCAAGTCTTAACAAATTTAAAAAGATTGAAATCTTACACAACACTTTCTCGGACCATAAAGGAATGATGTTGGAAATCAATAATAGGCAGAGTGCCAGAAAATTCACAAATACGTGGAGGCTCAACAACACACTCCTAAACAACGACTGGGTCAAAGAAGAAATTGCAAGAGAAATTAGCAAATACCTCGAGGCGAATGAAAATGAAAACACAACATATCAAAACTTATGGGACGCAGCAAAGGCAGTGCTAAGAGGGAAATTTATTGCTCTAAATGCCTATATCAGAAAAGAAGAAAAGGCAAAAATTCAGGAATTAACTATCCATTTGGAAGAACTGGAGAAAGAACAGCAAGCTAACCCAAAGCAAGCAAAAGGAAAGAAATAACAAAGATTAGAGCACAAATAAATGAAATTGAAAACATGAAAACAATAGAGAAAATCAATAAGGCCAGAAGTTGGTTCTATGAGAAAATCAATAAGATTGATGGGCCCTTAGCAAGATTGACAAAAAGAAGAAGAGAGAGGATGCAAATAAATAAGATCAGAAATGGAAGAGGAGACATAACTACTGACCTCACAGAAATAAAGGAGGTAATAACAGGATACTATGAACAACTTTACGCTAATAAATACAACAATTTAGAGGAAATGGACGGGTTCCTGGAAAGACATGAACAACCAACTTTGACTCAAGAAGACATAGATGACCTCAACAAACCAATCACAAGTAAAGAAATTGAATTAGTCATTCAAAAGCTTCCTAAAAAGAAAAGTCCAGGACCAGATGGCTTCACATGTGAATTCTACCAAACGTTCCAGAAAGAATTAGTACCAATTCTCCTCAAACTCTTCAAAAAAATCGAAGTGGAGGGAAAACTGCCTAATTCATTCTATGAAGCCAACATCACCCTCATACCAAAACCAGGCAAAGATATTACAAAAAAAGAAAACTACAGACCAATCTCTCTAATGAATACAGATGCAAAAATCCTCAATAAAATTCTAGCAAATCGTATCCAACAACACATTAAAAGAATTATACATCATGACCAAGTAGGATTCATCCCAGGTATGCAAGGATGGTTCAACATAAGAAAATCAATTAATGTAATACACCATATCAACAAATCAAAGCAGAAGAATCACATGATCATCTCAACTGATGCAGAGAAGGCATTCGACAAGATTCAACATCCTTTCCTGTTGAAAACACTTCAAAAGATAGGAATACAAGGGAACTTCCTTAAAATGATAGAGGGAATATATGAAAAACCCACAGCTAATATCATCCTCAATGGGGAAAAATTGAAAACTTTCCCCCTAAGATCAGGAACAAGACAAGGATGTCCACTATCACCACTATTATTCAACATTGTGTTGGAGGTTCTAGCCAGAGCAATTAGACAAGAAAAAGAAATACAAGGCATCAAAATTGGAAAGGAAGAAGTAAAACTATCACTGTTTGCAGACGATATGATACTATACGTCGAAAACCCGGAAAAATCCACAACAAAACTACTAGAGCTAATAAATGAGTACAGCAAAGTAGCAGGTTACAAGATCAACATTCAAAAATCTGTAGCATTTCTATACACTAGTAATGAACAAGCTGAGGGGGAAATCAAGAAACGAATCCCATTTACAATTGCAACTAAAAGAATAAAATACCTAGGAATAAATTTAACTAAAGAGACAAAAAACCTATATAAAGAAAACTACAAAAAACTGCTAAAAGAAACCACAGAAGACCTAAATAGATGGAAGGGCATACCGTGTTCATGGATTGGAAGACTAAATATAGTTAAGATGTCAATCCTACCTAAATTGATTTACAGATTCAATGCAATACCAATCAAAATCCCAACAACTTATTTTTCAGAAATAGAAAAACCAATAAGCAAATTTATCTGGAAGGGCAGGGTGCCCCGAATTGCTAAAAACATCTTGAGGAAAAAAAACGAAGCTGGAGGTCTCGCGCTGCCTGACTTTAAGGCATATTATGAAGCCACAGTGGTCAAAACAGCATGGTATTGGCATAAAGATAGATATATCGACCAATGGAATCGAATAGAGTGCTCAGATATAGACCATCTCATCTTTGGACATTTGATCTTTGATAAGGCAGTCAAGCCAACTCACCTGGGACATAACGGTCTCTTCAATAAATGGTGCCTAGAGAACTGGATATCCATATGCAAAAGAATGAAAGAAGACCCATCTCTCACACCCTATACAAAAGTTAACTCAAAATGGATCAAAGATCTAAACATTAGGTCTAATACCATAAAACAGATAGAGGAAAATGTTGGGAGATATCTTATGGATCTTACAACTGGAGGCGGTTTTATGGACCTTAAACCTAAAGCAAGAGCACTGAAGAAGGAAATAAATAAATGGGAACTCCTCAAAATTAAACACTTTTGTGCATCAAAGAACTTCATCAAGAAAGTAGAAAGACAGCCTTCACAATGGGAGACAATATTTGGAAATGACATATCAGATAAAGGTCTAGTATCCAGAATTTATAAAGAGATTGTTCATCTCAACAACAAAAAGACAGCCAACCCAATTACAAAATGGGAAAAAGATTTAAACAGACACCTATCAGAAGAGGAAATACAAATGGCCAAAAGGCACATGAAGAGATGCTCAATGTCCCTGGCCATTAGAGAAATGCAAATCAAAACCACAATGAGATATCATCTCACACCCACCAGAATGGCCATTATCAACAAAACAGAAAATGACAAGTGCTGGAGAGGATGCGAAGAAAGAGGCACACTTACCCACTGTTGGTGGGAATCTCAAATGGTGCAACCACTGTGGAAGGCAGTTTGGCGGTTCCTCAAAAAGCTGAATATAGAATTGCCATACGACCCAGCAATACCATTGCTGGGAATATACTCAAAGGACTTAAGGGCAAAGACACAAACGGACATTTGCACACCAATGTTTATAGCAGCGTTATTTACAATTGCAAAGAGATGGAAACAGCCGAAATCTCCATCAACAGAAGAGTGGCTAAACAAACTGTGGTATATACATACGATGGAATACTATGCAGCTTTAAGACAGGATAAACTTATGAAGCATGTAATAACATGGATGGACCTAGAGAACATTATGCTGAGTGAGTCTAGCCAAAAACTAAAGGACAAATACTGTATGATCCCACTGATGTGAACAGACATTCGAGAATAAATTTGGAATATGTCATTGGTAACAGAGTCCAGCAGGAGGTAGAAACAGGGTAAGATAATGGCCAATTGGAGTTGAAGGGATACAGACGGTGTAACACGACTAGATACAAAAACTCAAAAATGGACAGCACAATAATACCTAATCGTAAAGTAATCATGTTAAAACACTGAATGAAGCTGCATCTGAGCTATAGGTTTTTGTTTTGTTTTGTTTTGTTTTGTTTTGATTTTACTATTATTACTTTTATTTTTTTCTCTATATTAACATTCTATATCTTTTTCGGTTATGTTGCTAGTTCTTCTAAACCAATGCAAATGTACTAAGAAATGATGATCATGCATCTATGTGATGATGTTAAGAATTAATGATTGCATGTGTAGAATGGTATGATCTCTAAATGTTGGGTTAATTTATTTTTTTCCGTTAATTAAAAAAAAAAAGAGAAGGGATAATTGGAGCTGAAGGGATACAGACTGTACAACGGGACTGGATATAAAAACTCAGAAATGGACAGCACAATACTACCCAATTGTAATGCAATTATGTTAAAACACTGAATGAAGCTGCATGTGAGGTATAGGTTTTTTTGTTTTTGTTTTTTTTTTTCTTCCTATTATTGTTTTAATTCTTATTCTGTTGTCTTTTTATTTCTTTTTCTTAATCGATGCAAATGTACTAAGAAATGATGAATATGCAACTATGTGATGTTATTAAGAATTACTGATTGTACATGTAGATTGGAATGATTTCTAATTGTTTTGTTAATTCTTTTTTTAATTAATAAAAAAAGATTAAAAAAAAGATTAAAAAAAAAAAAAAGAATGTAAAATGGTAAAACCACTTTGGAAAATAGTTTGGTGGTTCCTCAAAAAGTTAAACGTGGCATTACCTTATGACCCAGCATTTTACTCCCAAGTATATATCCTAGAGAATGAAAACATATGTTCATACAAAACTTGTACATAAATGTTCAATGCAGCATTATTCGTAATAGTCAAAAAATGGAAACAACCAAATACATCCATCAACTGATGAATAAACAAAATATGGTATATTCATGCAATGGAATATTATTTGACAATCAAAAGGAATGAAGTACTGATACATGCTACAGCATGGGTGAACCTTGAAAACATTATGCTAAGTAAAAGAAGCCAAACACAAAAGACCACCTATTGTATGATTCCATTTATATGAAATGTCCAGAGTAAGCAAATCCATGGAGACAGAAAGTCGATAGGAGATTACCAAGGGCTGAGAGAAGTGGAAATGGGTACTGCCTGCTACTTTTGGGTTGATGAAAATGTTCTAGAATTAGATTATGGTGATGATTGCAAAACTCTGTGGATAAACTGAAAACACTGAGTTGGAAATTTTAATTGAGTAAATTTTAGGATATGCAAGTTATGCATCAATAAATCTGTTAAACTATGACAGAATATATACTTCAGGTATATTATAAGTGAACAGGTTTCTCTGGATTGTGGGGGGTGAAAGTTAATTTAATCATCAATGAGGCAATATAGTGGCGCAATTAAGAGCACAGTCTCCAGAGTCTGCCTCGTTTTGAATTTTTGGCTCCTACCTTACTAGGTGTGTGACATTAAGAAAGACCTTGAGCAACACTTCTTTGTATTTTGTTTTCATTATCTGCAAAATGCACATGGCAATAGTACCTGTTCTGTGGGTTGTTCAGAAGATCAAATACGTAAATAGAAAGTGCTCAGTAAATACTGTTATTATTATTTGTAATTTTAATTTATTTACTACCTTGTTTCATAGGAATTTATTTCCAAACTTCCAATAAAAAATGACTTGGAAAGACAATTTTTTTTTTTTTTTAACATGGGCAGGCACCGGGAATCGAACCCGGGTCCTCGGGCTTGGCAGGCAAGCATTCTTACCTGCTGAGCCACCATGGCCCACCCGGAAAGACAATTTTGAAATACTGTGTATTATTTAAATATTAATGATGTGACAGGTATCGTGAATTAAATGCCTCCTATTTACAAACAGTGTAGTGAGGACTTTTACATATCATATTTTTAATTCTTATACAACTCTGCAAGATAGATACTATTTTGCACATTTACATATAGACAAAGTAAGAATTAGAGAAGTTAAAAAGCTTGCCCAAGATCCAATATTTAGCGGTGACAGGGCTGGGATTTGAGCTGAGGTCTCCTTTTCCTCAAAGCCCATTTCCTTACCAGGACCCCACTACTGCCCTCAGAATTAGGCTATCTGCTCATATATCCTAGGTGTTTCTCATGTATGGCAATCAGATGTTTTTATTTCAAAATTCTATTTCCCTGGGCTTCTTGATTTCAGTCCTACCTCTTGGAAGCTCTGCATTAGAAAAGAAGATAATAAATCAGGCCTGACCATCGGTCACAGGGTCCCTAGAGCATGGGGCACCTTGTGTTTAAAACTCTGTGCTGTGTGATCGTGCTTTACTTTTGCTAACTACCTTTATTTGCACAAAAGTTATTGTTGTATCTGATTTAACTTTTTTAAGAAAAGTAATTTCATGGTTACCGTTTGTGAAGGACAGTGAGGAAACCAACCCCTCCAGCCATTGACCATTTGATTGACAAGCGTTCACAAGACTTACTTCCATTTTCAAATGATAGATTAGAATACTATGGATTATGGGTTGTCATCCAGGATTTGTAGCAACCTGCCATGTATGGCCGAAATCCTTTTAGACTAATTACCCAGAATCTGGCCTTTATGTGACTGTTGACTATCACGGATAGCACATTTTCATGTAAATTATTCTCTTATGTACCAGCGAGTTGCAGAAAGTACACTTTTCTTGCAGACATGAGACAGTATTCGGTAAAATGCATCATCTGTTTTTACCTTTTGTTGAATTGTCACAGAGCCCCTCACTGTGTAACTTGCCGTTTAGTAGCTCTTTGCACTGAACTAAGAGGCTATGCAACTCAGTGAAAAAATTAGAGAAAAATATTCCAGTGGGATTTTCTCTTAGGGGATTATTTTCATTCAGATGTAATAGATCACTTCCAAAGTCACAAATATCAAGGCCCAAAGAAATTGAAACATAAATTGATTAAGGTCTTTACTAGGTTGGAGTAGGAAAGTGCTCTTCTAACCAGACAAAAGCCCCCATAATTTAAGAGTTTTGCTCTTCCCCTTTTGAGATTAGCTCTTTGATCCACACTATTCCATGACTAATTTACATTAGTCATTAAGCACCCACTCAAGCTGCAATCATCAGGCTGAAACTGCAACAGCCTGTAGCAAACTGAAAATCGTAGTTTACAATATCCCCTTGGTGTTTGTTTTCCCTGCTACATCTCTTTGCATTGATTGCTGGAAAGGAGGAAAACCCTTGTGTCTGTCTCTGAGATTTTCGGTACAGCTGCTCTGATGTAAACAAGTAGCATCACAGTTGAGTTTGCCTTTTCTCATACTGTAGTTTTATTCCGTTTGGAGGGGTGCCTGATAATGCTTTGCCAATCGGGCAGCACAGAGAATAGGGATGACTGGCGAGAATGACATGTCATCCTCATCCTCCTTCAGACTGTGGCTTTCTTAACCAAGAAATCCATTGTGTGTGAATAATACCACATAGTTGAAAATGAGACTTACAGAGTAATGCATCGGTAGTTCAACATTTCTTTCTATGTGATTAAATATTTGAATGTTTCCACTGAACTGCTTTTGAAACAGAATGGATTGAGAAAGAAGAAATGTCAGATTTTATAGGGAATTAGCTGTGAATTGAGAGGATTAGCGGTTTAATATAAAACTAAGTATCATAGTGTAAAGAAAGGCTGAAAGCAACTCCTTGAGATTAACATAATAGTTTAATCCTATTTTTCTAAATCAAGCATTAACCTTTTTGGAGTCCAATGATGCTTTCACTAAAAATGACAATTGAAACAATGGGAATCCAGAAAATTCAGGGATTTGGTGATTATCGGATTCAAAGGTGAACATTTTTAAACGTTTCACCATCAGAAGCTCCTTTTAATCACAAGTTGTGCTCTTGGTTCTGACCCCTTGGGCAGGTCATTTAACCTCACTGAGCCTCAGTTCTTTATCTCTAAATTCAAAGTAATTACCCCCACTGTCTCTTCTCTTACAAAGTTTCTGTAGACTCAAAAAAAAACCTCATGTATATTCTGTGTGGTTTAAGTGTGAATCCTCAATAAGAGCTCACTCTGGTGGAAGTTACAGGAGCAAATGAATAATTTCTAACATGTGGTAGCATATCAAAAGAATTAAAAATTTGATGGTCTTTAAGTTATTTCAAACTGAAAGGCTATTTTCGTTCTCAAAGGAAAATTGGTGGGTTCTCACTATTTGTCAACGTGGGAAAAAAAATGTCTAAAAACTGGCTTTATCTGTTGTCTTTTGTGGAGACTCACAGTACGGTGCTTGATATTTCTGAATAATTACAAACTGAACCTGAAGGTTATATTCAATGTCTTAATAAACATATACACTGTTCAATATCTTAAATATACATACAAGCATACACATTTAATTCATTTATCTATTTATCAAGTATTTGATTTTACATATACCCAGAAGAGCTCCTCTTCAGACTCAGCCCCTTGAATTAGGGACTTCAGTGGTTTGGCTCATAGCTGTGACTCCTGGGCGGGCAGCCAGGACTATCTTTCCTCCTTTCTCCTGGGGAAAGTAACCATTTTTCTTCCACTGTCTAGAAAGAGCAAACTTCAATTCTCTAAAACACTTCCCTTGTCCCTAAGCACCTTATGTTACCCTTTTCCTACAGCAAGGAAAAGAAATGACAGATGTTTTCCTTTATCTTTTAATCCAAACTAGAAAAACAAGGCAGTCTAGTCAAAATGCATTAGGACCAGTAAAAGATCGCTTCTTTAATGCTACTCATTTGCTCAGAGGTTTTATTAAAATTATTGCAAAGAGGGTGGGCCACGGTGGCTCAGCAGGCAAGAATGCTTGCCTGCCAAGCCAGAGGACCCGGGTTTGATTCCCGGTGCCTGCCCATGTGAAAAGAATGAGTTAAAAAAAAAATTATTGCAAAGAGAATTTTCTGTGAGAACATCACATTCACTATAATGTGACTTTATAACCTCAGTCTGCACTTGGGAGAAGCAAGCCCTGCTGCACCCCCTCCCCCTCCCACTCTTCCCCCCACCACCTTTCATGATTTCCTGCAAAGGCAGGGTATTCTGCTACCCCTGTCTTATTGATTTGATGTAAAGTAGAGGCATGTTTTGGATTAAATTTAAATGAGTTGATTTTCTCTCTAACAAAAAGGTCCTAAAAGGTCCTAAGTATAACAAACATATGCCTAGCCAGTTAGATGAAATTTGGTATATATTATATTAATGCACTGTTACCAATTCACTCTAACTCCAATTTAATGCATAAACTTGGCCTAGAATAGTCTTTGACCACATAACTTCTCTTAATTTAGAGTCAAAACCTTTCAAGGCACATACGCATCCCTGGGATTTTTCTCAACAGCTCCTGGCTGTATTTTCTCAATGACCTGTTTTCTTAAAAGCTAATCACAAAGTAACTCACCTTATCTTGTTAATGTTATTCTCAGGAGCCCCGAGTTCTCTCCTACCCCTTCACCAAGAGTTCTTGTATCACCTTTCGTTCACATGATAAAAACATAGTTCTTCCTGCTTTTTCCACAACTATGTTTGTATTTTGCTCCTATGCATTTAGTTTTTCCCATTTTGATGTGAATTTATTCCTGATCCCATACTGTCTGTCATTCACATCCTTAGCTGGAGCTAGATTTTTTAACCTGAATCTGCAATACTGGCTTTGCTTAGAACGCCATTAGCCTAGCAATCTGCAATGTTTACTGCCTGCCTCAGCAAAAAAATTTCATTGAAGGGTCTTATTTTTCTACACAGAAGAAGATATTTAAAGTTCAGTGAGACCAATTTTGCTTGATTAAGACAAAATTAAAGTGATTTCATACCAAGCCTCAAGCTTCCTAATCAGTTTTATCATTATCTGAGCACATCATGAAATTGGTGTATACCAATCAAGTAATGCAAGAAAGTGTATAGGCCAAGAGGCAAAAAAAAAAATGAGGTTGAAAATAAATCAATATATGGCTTAGCAGAGTTTGATTTAAAATGGAGATTATAGTGCTGAGAATCTTTCCTTACTTTTCTGTGTCTCTTTACTACATGTCCCTACCTACAACCCATCTTTACTTTGAGCTTGATATTGTTGACACGTTTGAGGGGATAGTAGAGGCCTTTGAGAGCTGGTAGAATTCTCTTCCTAAACTTCACTAGAAGGTCAGTTTACATCTTACAAGTTCTTCTAGTCTAGGAGAAAAGAACATAAACGGTCAACACAATCAACTGTTAAGAACTAGATAGAAAATAGGAGTGAGGAAGAATTAACCAAGCAGATTGCACACGTGTGTAACTCCCTTCTTCCCACGCTGATAGCTCACTTAAATGATAATACAAGCATACAAATGTTAAAAAAAATAAAAGACAAATGCTATAAACCTACAAATCAAAAAAAACTAAAAAAACAAAACAAAACAAGCAAAACCAGAAGGGGAGACAACAATAGATGAAAAATGTCAGCAGGTTTTTTTTTTTTAAACTAGAAATCAGGAAAAGTGCTGATTTGGCAGATCTAAGAAAGCTAAAACCTGAGAGATTGAAGCAGGAGGGGCTTCCAAAGAGAAGGCAGTTAAGGCACCTGTTAAGGCAGCAACTGAAGGACTCAGTGGCCTCAAAGAATAGGCCTAACAACACTGACATTTTAGGATCTCCAGTGAAAAACCAGGCTTACTAAGGTGCCTGGAAATGAGGCCCATCAATCAGAGGCTCTGTCCTTTCATAGGAGCCTCCAATGCATATCCCAGTTTTATAGGATAGCAGCCAAGGATCACCAAACATTGAGGAAGGCTTTAGCATGAAAGATTAAAGAATAAAACAAGTGAAGAGGATGTTATAGTTTGGAGGAAACAGAAGAAGCAGGAGCAGAGGCAAATTTTAAAACATAATATACCTCTAATATATTTAGAGCAATAAGAAAATAATGTATGCATGAAACAAAAGAGGATTCTATAAAGAAAAAAGAACCGTCAAAGCCCAAGGAAGATCTCTTGAAAATTAAAAAGTATGCTCACAGAAATGAGAATTAGAATTTGTTGGCAGTATTGGAAGTTAAGTCAAGAAAATATCCCTGGAGGTAAAGCAGAAAGACAAAGATGGAAAGTAGAAAAGCTGGGTTAATTAGAAACTCAGTCTAACATGTCCAACATTCAAGCAAACGAAATTCCAGAAAGATTAGGGGGTAAGTGGAAGAAAAGAAATTATCAAAGAAACAAAGCAAGAAGATGGTCCAGAATTGAAAAAGTGAGTTTTCATGTTGAAGGGAACCAGAGTGTCCAGTTTATGTGCTATGTTGTCATGTAATTTCATGGAACTGGAAGGAAAGGGAATTTTGTACAGTCCTCCCTCCTCCTCACAGCTACACTTATATAGGACATTTATTATGTGACAGGTACTATTTACACAACTAATCATCTCAGCAGCTCCGTGAAAGCAGTGTTAGTATTTTTACCCTTTTAATAGATGAGAAACCTAAAGCACAGAGTGGGTAACTATTTTTCCCCAAATCATATCCCTAATGAAGTGGCAGAGTCGGGTTTCCAAACCAGGCTGTCTGACTCCAGATTTTGCACTCCTAAGCACTATATGATGTTGATTCTGATGCTGATTCTTTTATAACTTCTACAGAAGAAAAAAAATTAAATTAAAAAGGCCTCTAAAAGGATCAGTTTCCCCAACAGCAACACTGAAAGTGTAAACAAAACAAAACAAAACAATGGCTCAATACTTTCAAAATTCTAGGGGAAAAAATGTACTACCTAGAGTTCTCTGTACACAGCCAAGTCTTCAATCAATAGCTTCAGATATTTCTGGAAATTCAATCTAACTTGTTTGTGCCCTTTCTGAGGAACAACTAGGATCCAGTAGTCGGGAACCCAATCCCAGGCAGATGCCTAGGGAAGTTCCCTGATGACAGTTGTCCAGCGAGCCTAGGCAGCCGCTGATCCAAATTGGAACCAGACAGTTAGTTGGCTACTGTAGGGCCATCTTCAGAAAAAAGGAGAAAGAACGGAGGCCAGGGGGTGGGGGGATAGGGAAGGAGAGATAGACAGAAAGAAAGACACTATATGACTTGTTTCGCAAAGGGTAGGATGGTATCAAGAGATGTCAGAACTAGTGAAGACATAGTGATAGAAGCATTGGAAGAAAAAGCTGAGAAAGAAGGGGGCAAGAGAAACAGCTATGCTGCAGGTGGAATGAATTTTAATCATTACAATGCAACTCAACTGTGTAGGATACCGCATTGTCATAATATCCTAAAACCTAAATATGGATTTAACCAGATTTATGAAAGATTTATGAGATTAATTGTATTGAGAGGATGGAGAGGAGAGAAGAGAAGGCAACAAATTGTTAACTCTTTCTTCTATAATAGATAATGTCTAAGTCAATACATCAAGAAACAGCAACATGAACGTATTATTTAGCCCTAAGGAGGTAAAAACCATAAGAATTTTTTTTAAAGAATTAGCTAGGAGCTGGACTCAGAATTTGGGAAGAATTTGCCATTTTCATTATAAGACCTGTATAACAATTGACTTAAAACAAACTCTGTGTGTAGTTTTTTAATTGAACAAAAATCTTAATAAGGAAAATAGTTAAATAAGGATGTTTGACTTTAGTTTACTCCTCTAAAGAAAAAGTTTCTACAAGAGGTCAATTTTAGGACTAGACTTAAAAAATAGGACTTCCCCTAATTTGCTGTTGAAGAGAAAAGAACACCATGCAAGTACAATGAGCAAGATGCCTGGGAAGGTGGGAAAATTGTCCTTAACTCAGCAGAGAGTTTGGAGCAAGGAGAATTGGCGAGTATTAATGAGGCTTGAAACTGTGAAGTCAATTTGTAGATAACTGGTGTACCTAGTATAGCTGAGCATTAACTCAACAGTCCCATGCTGATGATGGCTTTGTGGAGCCCTGTGGCGCTGAAACCGCCATTAAATCCCTTTTCTCCTAATCTGTGTGTAGCCACAAGGAGGAGTGTGGATTAGAAGCTGTTGTTTTCTGGGTCATCAGATACGAGCCCCGTCAGTTTCTCTTTTCACTTGTATGAAGTAGATGACTTTAAGATCAAGGAAGAAAAATTTCTGACAAGACCCATAAAAATGTAGGCATTACCTACCTTGTATGAGCCTTCACGTTCCTGATGGAACTCCCTAATGAAAAGGATTCTTTGCTCATTCTGCCAACTGAGTGATATTCCTGTATCCCCTCACCCCTACCCCCACTGCTCTCTCTTGCTCTCTCTCTCTCTGTCTCTCTCTCTCTGTCTCTCTCCCCCTCTGCCTCCCTCTATCTATCTCTCTCACAAATACACACACACACACAGTCCTTTGTAATTGTTTGGTTTTTTATCTCCAGTGACCAGGTGAATTTTACATAATGTGATTTCTTGGTTTGTGCTTAAAAATAACATTCCCAAGTTTCCAGCCCTAGATTTCTCTCTAATGCCCATAAAAGTGATTCTGACATCTTTTCCCGAAGTCATTACCTTGGTCAGAAATGTTTGTGTTAAGCACACAGAAGGTCGTGATTGTCATACGTGTATCCGTATGTCACCAGGTTGAACTGGGGCGATCTTTTGGGTCCTCCATTGTCCCCACTTGTTGAGGATGTGAACTGTCTTTAAGATGTGCCTCCTGCACGTTGCACCGTGGGAGCACATTCTTCTCCCTTGGCTCACGGGTGCCGGCCCCTAACACATGCCCAGTAACCACAGTGCGCAGGAACTGGGAGCCCCACACTTGCTCTCATGCCCTTCTGCCGCGCATATGGTGGGCTCCAGAGGGGAGCAGAACTCCAAGCCCACCACAGGGAGCTAGGCACCCTGCAGAGGCAGCCTGAAAGCCCCGTGGGGAATGGGGACCCTCTCTCCTATGTTTTGAACAATCAAGGAGTTTACGGCAGGGCTAGACTATGAGATATTAAGATATTTAACTTCTCCAGTAGTCACTTTACCACCCCTAAAGTGAAAAAATTTCAACTAGATTAAAACTATGGACACTTCTGTCTCTAAAATGCCATGCTAACATAGTGAGATCCAAAGAGAAACAGATTGTGACTGTCTTACAGTGAAAACAAATTGGAGATCTGCACAGGCTTGGTCAGCATTGGGCATTTGTCGATGGACACCTAGCACACATGTTTAATACCTGGGTCTGGGGAAATCCATCCAGTACCAATTTACTCCTCTTGAGCATCATTCTGTCATCTAACATCTGAATGCCATGTAGAAAAGGGGAAACAAAGTTTTTTTAAAAAAAAAATTATTACTCCTCTTGGAAAAGTACCTTGGCAGCACTTCCTGGGGGAAGGCTGGGGGTAGGGAGCAGGGAGGAGGCCAGGAATGACAGCATCCCACATACACAAGACAGCCTGTTATTAAGTCAAATTAATTTTTTTTTTTTTTTTTTTAGTGAGGCAGTCACTTCCACATTTTTTCCCGGGTCTTTGTGCCCTATTTCAGTAACAAAAGATCAGTTGTTTCAAGTGATGCAACTAAAATCAGCTATCAAAAGAAAATAAAATGGGATAAAAAATGGAATATAGGGTGCACAGGTGGTTCAATGGTAGAATGCCCACCTTCCATGTGGGAGACCTGGGTTTGATTCCCGGACCATGCACTACCACACCCCACCCCACCCCAAAAAGAAAAGAAATCTAGACTGTGAGTTATATGTCAATAATAAATTTCTTAACTTGATAACTGCACATGAGGTGTTTGCAGAAGTAAATATTACTGTTCTTACGAAATATGTATGGAAATATGACGTGTTCACGAGCATGATGTATATAACCTACTCACAAATGCTTAGAAAATAAATAGGTAAGTAGATAGATAAATAGGAAGATAGACAGATACATATGTAGATACATATATACATGTATTTATAGGTATATGGATAGAATGAAACAACAAATGTAGACTATATTAAAAGTCAATGGGTCAAGCTGGACCAGCTGCAAGCACCCCCCTGAACCGTGAGTTCCCAAAGCTGCAGCGGCCAGAGCCCCTCCCCCACAGGCCGCTTCCCAGAAGGGAAAGGAAAGGATTTTGCCAGCAGCAGGGACTGGGCACAATCAAACGCCAATTGTGGAACTAATTAACAAATTCTGACTACTAAAAATAGGCCCCCAGCTTAGGTGAACCTGATCAAAGCAGAGGTTGTTCATTTTTGCACCAGCGCCAAGGGGGCAGGACTGACAGAAAAAGGGGGGGGAAAAAAGAAGGAAACAGAGGTTTTTGTGGCTGTGTATCTACAAAGGCTTGACTGCCTCTGGATACAGTGGCAGGACTTTTCAGGCTGCAACTGCCCCAGGCATAGGCAGAAGTGAGCTCTTTGGGGGCTTGTCTGGAGCCTGTGCCTTCCCCAGGGGATGGGTGAAGCCCAACTCAGGTGGAATCCCTCCATCAGGGAATTCAGACCCCAGAGCTTGGTAATTTGAAGCCATTAAAACCAGCCTACAACCTCTCCTCTGTCTCCACCATGCCCCCAGCAGGGAGAGTCTGCCAAAGTTAAAGGTACCGCATCATCTTATGCTGGTGGGACCTGCAGTCAGACAAGCACCACATAGGGCAGGATAAGAAAAACAGAGTCCAGAGACTTCACAGGAAAGTCTTTCAACCTGCTGGGTCTCACCCTCAGGGAAAACTGACGCAGGTGACTCTTTCGGCCAGTTTGGTCTGGGAAAATCGGGCTGGGGTCTATAATATCTAAGTAGACCCTCCTAAGTGTGAGTGGGAGAAAGGCACGACACAAGCAGGGCAAGAAACAAGAAAACAAGAACTGAAAAATTCTCCTCTGTTAAACAAAACTTAAGCTAAAGGTCCAGATAAAGCTGAACAGAATGTCAAAGAACAGATAGACAACAAATTCATCCAGCAAGAAAACCCTAGATAAAAGAAGTGAAAGCAATCTCCAGAATAAACTAATTAAGGTAATTAAATGCCTAGACACCAGCAAAAAATAACAAATCACACTAGGAAAATTGAAGATATGGCCCAGTCAAAGGAACAAACCAACAATTCAAATGACATACAGGAGCTGAAACAATTAATTCAGAATGTACGAACAGACATGGAAAACCTCATCAAAAACCAAATCAATGAACTGAGGGAGGATATAAAGAAGGCAAGGAATGAACAAAAAGAAGAAACTGAAAGTCTGAAAAAACAAATCACAGAACTTATGGGAATGAAAGACACAGTAGAAGAGATGAAAAAAACAATAGAAATCTACAATGGTAGATTTCGAGAGACAGAACATAGGATTTCAAAACTGGAGGACAGAACATCTGAAATCCTACAAGAAACAGAAACTATAGGGAAAAAAAAATGGAAAAATATGAGCAGGGACTCAGGGAATTGAAAGACAATATGAAGCGCATGAATATACGTGTTGTGGGTATCCCAGAAGGAGAAGAGAAGGGAAAAGGAGGAGAAAAACTAATGGAGGAAATTATTACTGAAAATTTCCCAACTCTTATGAAAGACTTAAAATTACAGATCCAAGAAGTGCAGCGTACCCCAAAGAGAATAGATCCAAATAGACATACTCCAAGACATTTAATAATCAGAATGTCAGAGGTCAAAGAGAAAGAGAGGATCTTGAAAGCAGCAAGAGAAAAGCAATCCATCACATACAGGGGAAGCCCAATAAGACTATGTGCAGATCTCTCAGCAGAAACCATGGAGGCGAGAAGACAGTGGGATAATATATTTAAATTATTAGAAGAGAAAAACTGCCAACCAAGAATTCTATATCCAGCAAAATTGTCCTTCAAAAATGAGGGAGAAATTAAAACATTTTCAGACAAAAAATCACTGAGAGAATTTGTGACCAAGAGACCAGCTCTGCAAGAAATACTAAAGGGAACACTAGAGACAGATATGAAGACAGAAGAGAGAGGTGTGGAGAAGAGTGTAGAAAGGAAGACTATGAGTAAAGGTAAAAAGAAGGAAAATTAGATATGACATATAAAATCCAGAAGGCAAAATAGTAGAAGAAAGTACTACCCGTGAAGTAATAACACTGAATGTTAATGGATTAAACTCTCCAATCAAAAGACATAGTCTGGCAGAATGGATTAAAAAACAGGACCCATCTATATGCTGTCTCTACTCAAAGGATACGAGGCCAAGAACACAAATGGACATTTACACACCAATGTTTATAGCAGCATTATTAACAATTAACAAGAGATGGAAACAGCCAAAATGTCCATCAACAGATGAGTGGCTAAACACACTGTGGTATATACATGCAATGGAATATTATGCAGCTTTAAGACAGAATAAACTTATGAAGTATGTAACAACATGGATGGACCTTGAGAACATTATGCTGAGTGAGACTAGCCAAAAACTAAAGGACAAATACTGTATGGTCTCACTGATATGAACTGACATTAGTGAATAAACTTGGAATATGTCATTGGTAACAGAGACCATCAGGAGATAGAAATAGGGTAAGATACTGGGTAATTGGAGCTAAAGGGATACAGACTATGCAACAGGACTGGATACAAAAACTCAGAAATGGACAGCACAATACTACCTAACTGTAATGTAATTATGTTAAAACACTGAATGAAGCTGCATGTGAGAATGATAGAGGGAGGAGGGCTGGGGACATAAATGAAATCAGAAAGAAAGTTAGATGGTAAAGATCGAGATGGTATAATCTAGGAATGCCTAGAGTGTATAATAAAAGTGAAATGTACAATGTACACATTTTAAAAATGTTTTTGCATGAGGAAGAACAAAGGAATGTCATTATTGCAGGGTGCTAAAAATAGACGATAATTAATACTTTAAAATGTCACCTTATGTGTGAAACTAAAGCAAAAATGTTTATTTGTTACAAAACTTATATTTTGACTAGAGCATTTCCTAATATAAATCATGTAGATAGTTTAATTGAATGTCATAAGTACTTGGAATCTCAGGTAGGACATGGGATTTTGTTGGTTTGTCCAGAGTGATGCCCCGATGAATCCCAGAGTGATTTGATCAGTGACTGGAAAAGTATTTGCAAGCCCCCTTCGGGGAATGGTGAGAGTGGGGAGAAATTCAACTTCCCCAAGTTGAATTCTTGATATTCTCACAAGCAGTGTGGACAACCAAAGCTATAGGCTGAGCCCCCAGTCTTGGGGTTTGTTCATATGAAACTTAACCCCACAAAGGATAGGTCAAGTCTACTTAAAATTTAGGCCTAAGAGTCACCCCCAAGAGAGCCTCTTTTGTTGTTCAGATGTGGCCTCTCTCTCCAGCCAACATGACGAGCAGTCTCACCACCCTCCCCCTCTCTGCGTGGGACATGACTTCCAGGGGTGTGGACCTTCCTGGCAACGTGGGACAGAGATCCTGGAATGAGCTGAGACTCAGCATTAAGGGACTGAGAAAAACCCTAGAATGAGCTGAGAATTAACATCAAGGGATTGAGAGAACCTTCTCAACCAAAGGGGGAAGAGTGAAATGAGACTAAGTGTCAATGGCTGAGAGATTCCAAACAGAGTTGAGAGGTTATCCTGGAGGTTATTCTTATGCATTAAGTAGATATCACCTTGTTGTTCAAGGTGTAGTGGAGAGGCTGGAGGGAACTGCCTGAAAATGTAGAGCTGTGTTCCAGTAGCCATGTTTCTTGATGATGATTGAACAATGACATAGCTTTCACAATGAGACTCTGTGAATGTGAAAACCTTGTGTCTGATGCTCCTTTTAGCTACTATATCAACAGAAGAGTAGAACATATGGAATAAAAATAAATAATAGGGGGAACAAATGTTAAAATAAATTTAGTTTGAAATCCTAGTGGTAAATGAAAGTGAGGGGTAAGGGGTATGGTATGTATAATCTTTTTTTCTGTTATCATTTTATTTCTTTTTCTGTTGTCTTTTTCTTTCTTTTTCTAAATCGATGCATATGTTCTAAGAAATGATGAATATGCAACTATGTGATGATATTAAGAATTACTGATTGTATATGTAGAATGGAATGATATCTTAATGTTTTGTTTATTAATTTTTTTAATTAATAAAAAATGTTAAAAAAATAGAAAAACAAAAAAAAAGTCAATGGGTCAAAGTGTTGGTGGAGTTAGAGTTTTCTGTGCAGGATTTGTATTTTTGCAGCCATCGGTAAGTTTGAGATTATTTCTAAATAAAGAATTAAAATTAAAATAAAAAGATACACTGAGTGCATGGTACATGATAAAAACTCTTTCCTAAGCCTGATTTTCAACCCTTTACTGGTTACCTCAATAATCCCTTGTATAAAAGTCACAAATATATCTCTCAAATTGAATGTAGACTGACTCCTGAATAAAGACTTTTATTCTCTCCTAAAACAAGAAAGAAGTGAAGGGAAGGGAGAGGTAGGGTAGGGAAGGGAAAGAGGGAGGGGACAGGGAGGGAGGCAAGGTGGGAGGAAATAAGGAAGGAAAAGTGGGAAGGAAGGAAGGAAACTTCTAAAATACTGGAGTTAAAAGCGAAAGAGCCTGCTGTATAAAGCACCAATAATCTCATTTGAAAAGTAATTTCATGTGTCAGAGAGATAATTTCCCCTTGTCTGTGTGAAAATCTAATAAAAATCTAACAGATTTATCCAGTATCTTGAAAAAGTTACAGTAACCATAGTGCATATTGGCAATTTAGGTGTATTTAAAAGACATGAACATACTGCAGAAGCCAAGGGGTGCATTTTATTTTTCTTTCCATAATCTTGGGATTCTTGACAAAACTCTTGTATCCTCTCATTCTGGGGACCTGTCAGAAATGAGGGCTTTTGCATATCACTTTCTTTATTGGAAAACAATCTTTGCCTTGCCATATGAACTACCCACCGGGGATAAATGATGTGGACATAAGTGGCTGGACTGATCACGGAACTTGGATAATCGTACACCACCAAACCGCAGCAGGCGGATGACAGAAGCAGATACAGATTTTGACACAAATTAATGATGGATTTCACAGGCTTAGAATTATAAAGTCAATAACCTTAAAATCTACCTTGTACTCTAGAGTATTTTAATAAACCTCATGTATTAACATCATATAAAACACATTCCCTGCATTTGGGTGAGGCTGTACCGTGTTTCCACTCCAATCTCAGAGTATTCACCTGTCCAGTCATCCTGACCCCTCATCAATTCTTCTACCTGGGATCATGAACTCATCAGGCATGGGCTGGTAAAAATACCTTCCCACATCGTCTTGTGGTTTGCTCGATCCAATAACTGGTCATTGACCCTGGCTTGACTAGTTCGAATGACGAAAGACAAATTTCCAGTGTCCTTCAGAGATTGTTTGCCATGCTCTGTGGCATCTTTATAAGGAACTCTTTGGAAATGTGAAATTAAGTCAGTGATTTGTATTCCAGTTTATTATAGGGTACTGATATGATATGATCAGGAAGATCCGTACTCTTTTGTAACTGAAAGAATAGTTAGGCAAATTTAAAAACAAGTTGTGGAGGGGACCATTCCCTAAGGTTTCTGGAAATTATTTAGATTTTTATGATGCAAATTAATCTGGCTCTGAAAATATGAGGGCTTTGTTTTTAATACCCTTGGAAAGAGATTCCAGAGTCTATTGAAATAAGCAATCTAGATAAGAGCAAATTTTAATTTCTTTACTAAAAACCAGAAAGCTGAGTGTCATTATAAGGTAATCTGCCAGGTATATTTTCAGTCTGATAAAACCAGAGTCTTCCCTCTAGTCCTTAGAAAGAAACTGGAAGCTAATTCGTGATGAAGGTCTTGCTGTGATGGATAAAACCAAAGGCCTCTTCCTACCTGAAGATGAAAACCTGAGGGAGAAGGGGGACTGGAGCCAGTTCACGCTGTGGCAGCAAGGTGAGCTCCTGACTTCTGGGTTGTTCTTTGCAGCCAGGGACCAGATGAGAAGTGGACTCCAGCCTCCCCAGGGATTCCCAGACTTAAAGGAGACTGCCCAGAACACCTACATCATAGAAATTCACTTACAGTTTTTTAAAAAACTATATAGGAACATTTATTAGTGTGTGTGCGCTCATATATACATATGTATATGTGTATCTTCACATGTACATTTGAATAAACATTATACATAGCATTTTATTTTTTCTAACCTTTCAATGGTAAACTATAGGTTACTGGCAGTATCTTAGTCTGCCAGCTTTGCTGTAACAAAGTACCACAGACTAGTTGGGGTAAACAGCAGGAATTAATTATTGCATAGTTTGGAGGCTAGAGATCCAAAATCAGGTATTGGCAGAATCATGCTTTCTCCGAAGTCGGTCTCCTTCTGGCAGTGGCTTGCTGGCAGTCTGTATCTCAGTTTTTGCCTCCATCACATGGCGGTCTTTCTCCTCTTTTGTCTCCTCCTATGTCTAAATCCTCTACTTGTAGGAACTCTAGTCATAATGGATTAAGACCTATCCAGATTCACTTTCGTCTCACTTTACTAATACATCTTCACAGACCTTCTTTGCAAAGGAGTTCACAGCCACAAGACTGGGGGTGCAGACTCATAGGTGTTCTTTGTGGGGACATGATTCAATCCATAATAGGCAGTGACCATGCCATTCTGGCATAACTGAAAAGCCCCCTCTATACTTACCAATGTCTTTGAAAGGAGCTTCATTTCTTCTCTTACAAAGGACATGATGTTGCATGCTGAACTGAAATCACCATGAGTCTGAGTGATTAGAAATGTAACAAGGGAATGGCAATACAATAGTAATGAGTGTCCAAGCTCTTCAACAATAGGAAATGGTTCCCAGGCAGCTTTGCAGCCCAGGCACATGAAAGGGCTCCAGTATATGTGTGTTCAGTGGATTAATTTATCAATCTATCTTTCAAGTGAGGGGCACTGCATTTTTCTGTAAGGCCCTTTCCAATTCTCTTCTTGAAAAACCAAGTTAACCCAGGTTGACAACAGCTATATGAAGTGAATCCGTTTTGAAGACTAACCACATGTTACACATCCTCAGCTCAACCAGATAAAGCAAGGGGATGATGAGCAATCAGGTTGCATTAAAGGATGGTAAGCACAGTGTTTATTCTCAAGGATGCTCTCAGAATGGTTTGCACTTAAGAGGAAGAGGAGCTCTTTCAGTAACATTTGCAAAAGTGTGTCAACCAGGAAAGAGAGCACATTTGTGATTTCAAGTGATTCTCAGTTTTTCCAACAAGATTTTTAAATGGAGCTATGAGGTCACTATGTGAGCAGCATGCTGATTTATCTCTTGGCATTTCACTAAGCTGAGTCAATTCTCTTGACACTTAAGAGCTCACCAATACATCTCAAAATTTGGTTCCATTAGCATCCTTATGCTTGTTAGAAGTCATTGGGTGTCCTAGAGCCATGCACTGGAATAGCAGGCATTCTGGCAGTAATTTCCAGATACCATCATCTCTGCTTAAAAAAAACAAAGAGGTGTTTTAATAAAGTTTAATCAATCAAAGTATTACAGGGCCTCTAAAGGTATTAAGTGGGGAAACAGAAAAAAAATGAAGCAAAATTATTTAGTTGTAGTCAACATTTTGACTTTTAAGCTTTCATGTATGTGTTAGTTTGCAAGCTGCCAGAATGTGGTATACCAGAACTGGACGAACTTTTAAAAACGGAAAGTTACAAGTTTATATCTCTAAGTTTATAAAAATATCCAAACTAAGGCATCCAGGAAAAGATACCATAATTCAAGAAAAGCCAATACTTCTGGATCACCTCTGTCAGCTGGAAAGACATGCTGGTCCCTTGCTTGTCCCTTGCTCCTAGGCTCTATTTATTTCAGCCTCTTTTCCTTTGGGGGTTCCTCACATTGCTTCTTGGGGGCTGGCTTTCATCTCTTGGCTTCCCTTGGCTCTCTCCAGGTTCTGGCTTGTTTAACAACTCATGGAGACATCTTCTGGGCTCCAAGCATCTCCAAACATCTGGGTCTCTGTTCTCCACATGTCAGCATCTGTCTCAGCTCTGGGCTCAAAAACTCCTGTTGGCTCAGTCGTTTTTGAAGTTTCTGTAAAATATTTCAACTTTTAAAAAATGCCCGTAAACTAATAAAGACCCACCTGGAATGGGTGGAGTCACATCTCTGTCTAATCAAAATGTCATACCCATAACTGGGAGTGCCACATTTCTGAAGATAATTTAATCAAAAGTTTCCACATACAATATTGATTAAAAGAAAGGGCTGCCTCCACAAGATTGAAACAGGATTAAAACATGGCTTTTCTGGGGTACATAATACTTTCAAATCAGCACAACATGTTTTTATTATAACCAACTTTACACAAATTATCCAAAGTAATCTCTTAGAATGTTTGTTTGGTTTTTATTTTTTTTTTAATTTTCCTGGTATCTTTGTTAAATCCTTCCCATTGAATGGAATAAAAAAAGATCATTGATTTGCTTTTTGTTGTATTATGATTGTTTCTAATTCCTGCTTTTATAGTTTCTTCCTATTATTTTTGTTTACTTTATTGCCCTTTTAAACTTTTTAACTGGAACTCCTTTGCAAATTTATTTTATTTCTTCCTTTTTAATATAAGCATTTAAGGCTATGGACTGACCAACCTCTGGATACAGCTTTGGACTTATTACATAAGCTGTAATATATAATATTTTCACTTATGTAATCCTACCTGCCCCACCCCCCCAAAAAAGAGGACTGCATTTGTTTCATGATTCCCATTTTGACTCAAAGTAATTTAGATGTGTGTGTCTGTGTATGTGTCTTCTTTTATGGGTATGTATTTCCCAATTAGTCTGAGTTGCTTCAACTTTTAAACATTAATTTCTAGTTGTATTTTATTATTATTATAAGAAAATATAGCTCACATAATTTCTTTTTTGGGGAAGTTTTATTAGGGCCTTTACTTTGTAGGTCCAGGCTAGTAGGAGAGATTCAGTAATGTATTTTCTGGAAACAGATTCACAATTTTGAGAATAATTAGGAAGGCAGGAAGTATCATAGCTTGCATAGGACCAGGTGTTATCCCAGAAGGCAGATGGCCTTCCAGGTGCAGCAGCTTGGAGGCAGAGAAGAGTGAATCCTATGGGGTTGGGGTGCCGAGGAGCAGAGGGAGAGACACTGAAGAGGCTAATGAATTTTCCACTCGTTGAAGACGTATGGATCATCTAGTTAGGAAAGGATGCTGCTAGGTAATTGAATCACAGCTTCAAGGCTGTGATTGAAAGTCTTGTTTCTATCCAAATAGGAATCATGGCAGGCCAAATTGTATAGTTAGTACTGACTACATTCCTTTTAAAATGATCAGCTTACTAGAGTTTGAAAAGAGACAGAATCAGAAAATCTAAATAATGTTTTTTTTCCAACAAATATGTTTTTAAATTCCCATGTGAATGTTAAGGAATATCTCTTTTTCTCACATATTAAAAAGGAACACTAAATTATACTGTAAGCTGAGGTCAGCAAAGGCACCACACATGTGCTGTCATTCTTCCAGAATCCACAGGAAATAGTGTAAACTGATCCCAGTAGTCTTTCTAGTTAGGTTCAAACTGAACCTCTGAATCCTTCTCAACACAGTGTGCTAGGCAGTCTCTATCAACTGATCAGAGTCATCATGTAAGATTGAACCTATTGTCATCCCAGCCCTAGAGCCTTGAACCTTAAGGATAGCCCCCAAGACCATTAAAAATCAATACCCAACACCATTAAAAATCAATACCCAACACCATGAATATCCCTTATAAAGTGTATTCAAGTATAAATAATAGTAAAGGCATTCCTTCACATGAGCATTGGCAATAGGTTCTTATCTCATCACTTCTTAGGAGTTACTTTAAACTTGATGCGAATGTGAGAACATATTTGGAAGCCACATATATCCAATAAGGATTTAATATGCAAAATATATAAAGAAATCCTATATCTCAACAATAAAAGGGCAGACAACCCATTAAATGGTAAAAGACTTGAATAGACATTTCTCCAAAGGGGATATACAAATGCTCAAAAGGCACATAGAAAGATTCTCAATATCATTAACTATTAGGGAATTCAAATAAAAACCGCAATGAGACGCCATTTTACACTCACTAGAATGGCTACTCTTTTAAAAACAGAAAATTGCAAGTGTTGGAGAGGATGTCTAGAAATATGAACACTCATTAATTGCTGGTGGGAATGTGAAATGGTGCATCCATTGTGGAACGCAGTTTGGCAGGTCCTCAGAAATTTAAGTATTGAATTACCATATGGCCTGGCAATCCCGCTTCTAGGTTTATACCCAAAATAATTGAAAGCAGGGACTTGAATGGATATTTGCAAACTGATAGTCAAAGCAACATTATTCACAATTGCCAGAGATGGATATAATCCAAGGGTTCATCAACCAATAAATGGATAAACACAATATGGTATATAGATACTGAGGAAAATTACTCAGCCATAAAAAGGAATGAAATTCTGGTGCATGAGACAACATGGGTGAACCCGGGGCCAGGCTGTTGGTAGGGAATGGGGAGTTAATGCTTGAGTTATATGGAGTTTCTAGTTGGGTTTATTGTAAAGTTTTGGTAATGGATGGTGCTGATGCTAGCATGTCATTAACAAAACTGAATTATATATGTGAATGTGGTAAAAAACAGAAATTTTATGTTGTATATATGTTATTAGAATAAAATTACAAAAGGAAAAAAAAGTTGATGAGAAATTTGAAAACAACAACAAAACCCTACCAAGCCACATTGAGTTGCAGTTGCATGGACCATCTGAGTGATTTGCTCTAGCACAGCTGCAACAGAATGAAGAATTGTGTTCCAAAGCTGAGGCTCTGGAAAGCAGCACCCCCAGAGTTGAGTCCTGGCTGCCCTGCTTGTTAGCTGTGTGATGTGAGCACTTGACTGATCTCTCTGACCTCAGATTCCTCATCTGAAAACTGACAATGAAAGCAGTTCCTTAAGGATGGGTTTGTTATTAGAATCAGTAGCACTCGGCATAGGGGTTGATGCACAGTTCCCTAATAAATGATGACAATACCATATTACTATCACATAGTAATAGTACATTGTGAAAAAATAGCACGGGTGGAGAGGCAGTTTAAGGTCAAGGGTAACAGCATGGACCCTGAGTCCAATCTGGCTGGGTTCTATTCACAGCTCTGTCACTTACCAGTTGTGTGAGCCCTCTGTGGCTTGGTTCCTCTTCTGTAAATCACAACACTGGCAGTGCTACCATCCCCAGGGGCTGTGGGCCTCAGATCAGTGCTTCCATGAAAATAAAGCATGTTGAGCAATTCCTGGGCCACAGTGGGCACCAGGGAACTGGTGTTACATTCAGGCATCCTCAGGATCAAGTGTGAATAATTTAAACTACTACCGGCAATCCGCAAATGGCTATACAGCATTTTTCCCCTAAAGAGAATCTGTTTTGCTTACAGAGTAGAAAAGTTATGTAAGTCTAAATGATGAGTCCCTAGAGGTGCTGTCTAACCCAGTCCTGCGCAGATGGGGATCTTAGTGACACAATCCATTAGGTTAGTCATTGCCCATGATTCAGGTGAGACATGCCTGTTCTGAAAGTGACACATGCTCAGCCCTTACCACCTTGCCTGTGGAAAGTGTAGCCATCCCTAGACCCTGCAGATTGGATGAATGGAAAGCCAGGGCTCAAAAAGTGCTTTGTGCTGGCTTATGCAAGAATATGTTTGTTCAAAATGACATTCACCATTTAACTTCTTTTGGGCACTCCATTAATAACTAAAACATAGCAACTAATCTTTTACTCTGTTAAGAGGGAAAAAGGGATACTTATAAAAAGCTAATATAGATCAGTTGTTTTCCAAAGGATTAAGGCCCGTTTGAGAATATCTTTAGGTTGCGTATCCTTTAACCCTCACTTTATTCCCAGTGCATCATTATCTTTGAACACAACTAACATTAATTAATTAATTAAAATTAAACTCAGCTTTAGATGCAGCAATCCCATGTAGGAAACTTGAATAGTGTGTGTGTGTGTGTATGTGTGTGTGTATTTTAAAACCTATTGTTTTATTCACCATAAGAGTGAATGAGGCTGTGTGTACTCCTGAGAACAACTTCTCCTGCAAATGGTGATGAAATGTGCTTGGCCCAGGGATGCTTAAGGCCATCTCAGAATCTATGTTCCTGCCAAAGTCCTTCACAGAAAACAGGCCTGGGGTACAGAGACTAATTACTTAGAATCTAACTCAAACCAACAGAGTAGCGGTAGCGGCCGCATAGGCTGAGCTTAGCCCTCAGAAGACCCTGCCTTTAACATGGGAGAACATACACTTGGCTGGATGCACTGCCTTTGGGTACCTGTCATTGGTATCTAGTATTATGAGACTCGGGTTGGTTCACCCCTTGAAGTTCTCTTTCCCCCTTCACTCAAATCCGATTCTTTGTCAACATATAAAGGATGGTCTGAACATTAAAAAAGATGTCCAATTCCAGTTAAAGATGGTGTTCAGACAACTCTTTAATATAGTCTTTGAAATCCATTTGTAGTTTAGAAATATAGTATACGCTATTTTCCTTCCTTAGCAGGTATATGACTTTCCTGTAGCCACTGTGACAAATTACCACAAACTTAGTGACTTAAAACAACAGACATTTATTATCTTACAGTTCTGAAGTTCAGATGTTCAAAATGGTCTCCTAGGGCTAAAATCAAAGTGCCAGCAGGGCCATTGTGCTGAGGCTATAGGGAGAGTCAGCTATCTTGTCTTTTCCAGTTTCTTCATGCTCCCTGCATTCCTTGGCTCACAGCTCTTTCCTTCTTCAAAGCCATCAGTGTCTGGTTGAGTCTTTCTCTCACTGCCTCATCCTCACACTGACTTTTCTGCCTCCCTCTTCTTCATTTAAGGGAACTCTTTTGACTACATTGGGCCCACCTGGATAATGCAGTATAGTCTCCTTATTTTGTAGTTAGCTGATTAGCAATCATAATTGCATCTGCATCCTTGGTTCTCCCTTGCCATGCCTGAAAACATATTCACAGGTTCTGGGGCCTAGGTTGTGGACCTCTTTTAGGGACAGTCATTCTGCCTACTCCAAGGCAGGGGGAAAAAGCATTCAACGATGCTCTGTATTATTAGACATCCTTAGTCAAATAAACCAGCATCACCTGGGGAAATTAGAGTCCCGCTCTGCCAACCGCTATCTGTCTGAGCAAGACACCTTGCCTTCCTGTATTTACTCGGCTTCTCATTCCTAAAGTGAGGGCGACAGTTATCGTTTGCATCTGGTCAGACCTGGATGAGTGAAGGCCTTACTCCAGTTTGCTCCTAATGATAATTTTGTCCTTTATTGTTCTAGGAAGGAAAAATGAAAATGCCTGTAAAGGAGCTCCTAAAACCTGTGCTTTACTGGAAACGTTTCCTGAGACCACAGGATGCAGAAGAGGGCAGGTACCACTGATGTGTCCAGTGCTGAGAAGGATAGAATGAGCTATCAGAAATGAGGGAAGGCTGACCTTCATTGTAGAAAGAAATTATAGCTCCCTTGGCCCAGTGAATGCCTCTTGTTTTCACTTCCTTTTTCATGAAGCAGTTTCTTGTGGTTGACATCAGAGTCAAAGGTAGGAAGTGCTCAGTGTTTCTCACTTTGTGGAAAATACGAGTGCATATTTTTAGTTCCTTCACAAAGAAACGAGGTGAGATGTAAGTTCTGAGCCTTACATAGGCTCTCACGTCCGAATTGAGTGGTGTCATCACACTAATCTAGCAGTTCCCCCGCTTCTCGATAAACGGCTGAATGCAGTGTTGTGTTTTCTGCACAGATCAAATATTCGGTAATGCACCCCGGAACACATGTGTGGCCTCACACAGGGCCCACCAATTGTAGGCTCCGAATGCACCTGGGCTTGGTGATTCCCAAGGAAGGCTGCAGGATCCGGTGTGCCAATGAGACCAGGTATGTTTCCTCTCACCATTTTCTCCTCACCCACCACCTCTGAGGATGAGTGTTCAGTCATAGCAGAGTTGCATTTAGCTGGATTTATTTATCTTCTTTTGTAGCTGAAATAGGCTGGGGTCTGAGGTATTAACCCAACCTCTTTAGCCTTGTTCCTCTCTGAGCCTTCTGTTAGTCTGGAGGAACCAGCCAATCCTAGGCTGCCATGTTTCTGTCTTCCCAGAGTACTCTCCTGGTTGACCAGCTTTCTTTCTTCTCCCACTAGAATGGACAGACTTAGGTTTGGAGTCAACTGGCATGTTCCAAGCACCTGCCCAGGAGAGGCACTGTGCTTGTGCTTTACGCTTTGACTTACTCCTAAGTACAAGAGCATCCCCTTCTGAAATAAACACTGGTAATATTGTATGTCTTCCTCTAGAGGAGCCAGCATGGTGCAATGGAAGCAGACTAACTTTTAGATCCCAGCTCTGTCACTTAATCTTGTGTGACCTTGGCTTCATCTCTTGGAGCCTCAGACTCCTTGTTTACAAAATTGATAATGATCATATCTTCTTGGCTGCGTATTGTGGGTGTTAAGTGACATGATGCATACAGGCTCTAGCATCAGCAGGAACTGGATGGTTATTGGGTCCCCATCTCCTCCCCCTGCCTTTCCCTTCCCTAAATAAGCAGGTTTCTTCAATATCCTGTGAACAACTCCATTTGCTCTGGCTTTGTGCCTCTAATCCTGTTACTCCTATCACCCTTTTCACCTATTCAAAATAAACCTATTACTAAAGATCCAATTGAGTTCCCTAAAAATGGGACTTCTGTTCTGACTTCTTGGAATATTTAGAGTGTCCATATTCCTGTTCTCTGCCTTCTATTGCTTTTTTATTGTTTAATACCTATTAGCCTATTCTCTACAATGAAGCCAGAAGCTCCTGGAGAGCAGGAACAAAGTGGTTGTCTTCTTACACATTTCTTGCCACACCTAGTAGAGGTCTAAGTGAAGGATGAGTATCTGGGTTTCTCCATGGCTGTTCATTTGGAGGTTGGCAGATCCCCATGTGGATGGGGCACATCTGCATGAGGTGCCACAGGAGGTTGAGGGGCAAATCAGTCAAGGCTTTCCTCTGCCTGATGTGTCTAATTGGGAAGATAGACCAGTATCAACTGTCATATAATTCACAAGACTGACACAGATAAAATGCTACAGATGGGTCGGTGGGCAAAGAGCCCACATGCAGCTGCCATTTGGGAATCCTGAAGGTGGTGGATTGTAAGACAGGTAATACCATCCAGGCTGAGAGGACAGCATCTGCAAAGGCAGAGACCAAAAGTTATGGGTAACATATAAAGAATATTGAGTGTTTTCAGTACCAATAGTGTAGGCAACATAGAGAGTAAGGTTGGAAAGTAAGTGAAAGAGTAGATTAGAAGGTAAATCACAGAATACTTTGAATACCAGATGAGTAGGATCAGACCTTTTTGGGAAATTATTTTGGCAGTCATGGATGGACTCCAAAGTGGGGAGATGGGAAGAGCAGTTAACGGGTTGTGACAGTGGCCCAGCCAAGAGGTAATGAGAGGGTGCTGGAAAAATATGGGAAGGAGAGAGCAAATTTGACTCAGGTGAATTTTGTGCTGGTGCAAAGGAGAGGAAGGTCCAAGATGACTCCAATTTCAGACTTTGGTCAGTAAGAGGAGGAGAATGGTTTAGCATATATTGGGAATGTGGGAGGAGTGAGGCAAATTCAGGGAAAAGGATGAGTTCTGCTTTTATATACATTTTATTTAAGTTGCCATTGGAACATAGTGATTGCAACATTGAGTAGATGGTTGAGGATAGAGGCCAGCCACTCAGGAGAGAAGTCAAGTCTAGCAATAAAATTTGAGAGTCAGGCTTAGCAGAAGAATCCATAGGAAGCCTGAGAGGCAGTGGAGTGATGGCAGAAAGGAAAAGAATCTTTAGACACACCTACATTTAGAAGACCAAAAGAGGAGGAAAAACAAAGGAGATGGGGAAAGAGATGGTAGGTTTGGGAGGACCAGGAGGAGAGAGTAGAGATGGGTGAACAGGTAGAAGTTTCTTCCAAGATGCAATGAATCTAATGGAACCTTTGGGAACTCAGTTGCCAACTATTAGCAAACAGTATCCCTTCCTTTGGTCTGCAGGATCTCTCTGCCAAAGGGAAGAGGGGTGGGGACATGGTGGGGGAACCCAGGGAATATGAAGAGGAGGTGGGGAAAAGTTGGGGGAAGTGGAGGTCAACAAGACAAGCCATGAAGATGGCTAAGAGCCTCAGGGCTTGTTCTGTGAGTACTGCCTGAGGATTTTAAGACTTGTTCCTCTCCTTTCCTCTCTTATTTCCTTTCCTTTCTACTCCCTCTTCTTCCTTTCTCCCTTTGTTTCTCTCTCTCTCTTTCTTCTTTCATTCATTCCTATCAGTTTTGCTTATAGATACTTGGAGCAAAATCACATAATAAAAATCCATTTAAGGGTGCATGGGTGGTTCAGTGGTAGAATGTTCGCCTTCCATGCGGGAGGCCCAGGTTTGACTCCTGGGCCATGCACCCTGTCCCCCAAAAAAATCCATTTAGAAAAAAGGGGAGAGAGAAAGGTTTGAAACTGATCCTGTTCATTAGTGGCTGGAGGCAGTAAGAGAAAACCCAGGCTGGAAGAAGGGGTATGACAGTCTAGAAGGGGAGCAGGTAGGCAGTGCTGAGGCTGAAAGGAGAAAGCATGGAGGACTCAAAATGCAGAAGGGACACTGGGAGACCAGCCCCAGTAACCCACTAACTGATGCCTTCTATGCCAGCAGCCTCCCAGCAAACACCTATGGGACCATGCTTGGCCACTGGAAATGGCTGCCAAGTTTAAAACATGCTGGCTTCACTGTCTTCACCTGCTGGAGAGAGGGAATGGTTATAAGCCCTGGGATGCAACTCACACTGAGCATGATCTCGATAAGACTTAATTTGATAACCCCTCCTTTCCCACCGTGCTAAAATATAACCACTGCACATGACAATAAGGAGCCACTGCTAACAGTCATTTGCAGACCTTTTTCAAAAGTAGTTGCCACTCACCTCCCTACTGTTGGGCCAGTGGGGCCGTGGTGTAGAGAATGAAATGCTTCACATTCTGTCCTGCATGTATGGCCTGGGAGCCTCAGTGCCCTTTCTCCGTCATGGGTGCCAGTCAAAGATCATTCTCCATGGCCCCATTCTTGTACTTCCTTTATGATGTGTTATCTTCTCCATTCTTAATCACCCTCAGCTCAAAGATGGTTGGATTGGGCTTAGTACTTAATTACAAAAAGTGTTTTTCATAGAGAAGTGGGTCAATTAGTGCTGTGTAATGTTTATAGTGAAAATAGCTAGCTATTTAAATAGTAGACAGATGGTTTATAAATATCTGAGGACAGAAAGAGTGTAGGATGAAATCTGGAAGTTTCATGCTGTGATTGCAGAAATATAATTGGCATGGAAAGAGAAACACATACCAAGAAATCAGGCTCCCCTGTGCTAGCTGTCAGGAAGCCATTTTTCAGAGTTTCTTGACTTCCAAAACAGGAGGTTGCTTGCAGCAGTTTGTGCATTGTAGTTCTCGGGTATTAATAATCAGATTGCTGTTTCTTCCAAGCTATGGGAGTTCTGTCAGCGTGCATGTGGTTTATATATTCCATCACTGAAAAACACACCGCAGCTCTTTTTTCTGAAGATAAGCTTACAGGTTTGCAGATTTTGTCACTATAAACAAAATTGCCATGTAAAATTAATGCATGCTTTACTAATTACAAAACCGTTGCATGTTCCTTGTTCACATAAGCACAGTGAAAAAGTGAATATCATCTTTGATCCCAATACCCAGAGATATTTCCCAGACATATTTTCTAAAGATATATTCATGATGATAATGATGATGACAGCAATACTTTATACTGAACTCACTGTGTGCCAAGCACTGTTCTCAGCATTCTGCATATATTAACTTGTTTAATTCTGGCAACAATCCTATATAATTGGAATTATTAAAAATCCCTACTGTATAACTGAGGAGACTGAGGTATAAAGATGCTGAATAACTTGCTCAGGGCTATTCAGTTTCATAAGTACTGATATGGGAACTGGGATCCTTTCCCAGAAAGTCTGACTTGAGAGTCTGTGCTCCCCATAGCCTCTGTTTATAGATTTTGGGACTTGTTTTGGGGTTTGCTGTTGTTGTTCACAAGATGAGGTTCGTGCTACCCCCACAAAGTGATCACTTGGAATGATGGTTTTCATTTAGAGACAGCTGGGTAACAAGTAGAGAAAGCAGCTGGGGAGCCTGAGTTCCTGAGTTGTGTCACCCCAGCTAGGCCATGCTTTGGCATCTGTAAGATGAGCTCAGTAGCATTTTTTTTAACATTAGTGTTCATACAGTTCTCTGGGGTTTTTTTGTTGTTTTTATTCTAATAACATATATACAACCTAAAGTGTCCCCTTTAACCACATTCAAATGCAGAATCTGTTGGTGTTAATTTCATTCACAATCTGTGCTACCATCTCCACCGTCCAATTCCAAAATTTGTCCATCACCTCAAACAGAAACCCTGTACCAATATTCCATTGTATAGATAGGCCACATTTATATGGTCTTCTGTTGATGGACACTTGGGTTGCTTTTACCTTTGGGCAATTATGAATAACACTAAGAACATCAGGGTGCAAGTATCTGAGTGCCTGCCTTCAATTCTCTGGGGTATATGCCTAGAAGTGGGACTCCCGAGTCATTTGGTAATTCTGTACTTTCATTAGCAACCTTGACCCAGAGCTGACTGGACTTGAGTCAGTGGATAAACATGTCACCAGCAAATGAGAATTAATTGTTACCCTCATGGAGTGGCTGAGTTGTGAAGCAGCTTGGGGTGTTTCTAGGAAGGAATTCCTTCTTCCTCTCCTAGATAGGAGAGCCTTCCAAAGTATGAGACAACTGTGAGTAGTGACAGCGCAACCCTCCCAGAGCCTTGGTGTCGGTGAATCATCAGCCTGAAATGTTGAACAAAACCAGCATCTGTCACTTAGTGGCAGAACCAAGGATGTGATGTGGCAAAACCAAGGATATGAAGTGGCAACAAGCCATTTACGTCTTCTCTCTTTTTCTGTAGAAATAATAGCCCTTCTCAACTTACCTCAAGTATTTCATAGTACATATTTTCATGAATCTCTCAAGATTCCAATTAGAAAGGTTGTATAGAAGTCAGGCTGAAATATTAACAGTAAAAGAAACTTAATCCACCATGAATTATTGTTCAATGACAATATTTGTTTTGTTTTGTTCTTCATAAAGTGCCCAAGAAGATAACACAACTTACCATTTCTGAATAGCGTTATGGAATCTGCAAATTACCAAATCATTTAGAACCAAATATTTTCTCTTCTCCTGTCTTTCTTTGCTGGTTTCCTTGAAAACAGAATTGCCCTGCTCCACAAAATATACCCTCTTCCAGCTGAGTTGTGAAGTGACATTTTCCACAGATCACCACTAAAGCCAACCTACCCGGGGCTGTAGACCAAAAATGGCATTTTTTAATGAGATGCAATATGTTCCTAAAGGTTTCTTTGTTATTGAATAGTAATTTTGTCTTCTGTTTTCTTTCATCTAAGAAACTTTGTGGATTAACAACATCAAAAGGATTTCTTAACCCCTATTCTGTTAGCATGGTGGTGGTGGTAGTGTGTGTGTGTGTGTGTGTGTGTGTGTGTGTGTGTGTGTGTGCCTTTTTATACTCTCAGCTATAATTAATGCACATGCATGCAAATGTGGGCACCTCCATGAGGCCTGGAAGTTCCCATATTGAAATTTGTTGTGTTCCAAGCATTCATTTGTTGAACTGACTATTGGAAAGTTGGAATGCATTTTCCTATGGCAACAATAAATAATGTGAAGGTTCCTGGACCAGGCCCCCCAAACCTTAACTCATGATGTTTACTGTTAGGGTTTTAGAATCAGTGACTATATATAATAATGTTACCATGGGAAAATGCTTCTAGAGCTTTAACTAAGATCATATATTTTCATAAAAGTCTGTCAAGGGCACAGAAGTTATATGACCTGGGTCCAGAAACTCTTCCCCCTGTAACTTCAGGACACTTGCATAACGTCACTAAGCCTCAGTTGTTTGATCTGTTAAAGGGAAGAATAAAAGTTATGTCTTTGCACAGGTTTTTTGTGTGTGTCCAGTTTGAAATATTAAAGTAATCCATACATAATGCACTCAGCACTATCTTTACAAAGTAGGAGGTAGTAAATGTACTCATTGAATGTGAGCTGTTATCCCCTTACCTGATTGCTGCAGAAATGGCTGCGAACAGGGAGTGAACCCAATTCCTCCTATGTTCAGAGCATGTTCTTGTCCCTGGAGTTTGCACTGACATGGATGAATGTGGCGCTGTAGGTCCAGGCTGGGAGGGGCCAGAGCTGGTGAAAGAATGTACACATGGGGTGGTGATTTGATGGTCTTGAGGGCCAGGAGGGATGCTGGGGAAAATGAGTTGCAGCAGAACTGCTACAGAGAGCGTCTCCCTGCTATTTCTCCTTTTTCTGCTCATCCCCTCCTTGGAGCAAGAGATAGAGGAGAGGGGATGGGGGTGGCCACCCCATCTCACTGGCCTCATGAGTTTTCCTTTCCCACCCTCAGGGAAAACTGATGTAAGTCACTCTTTCCTCCTGAGAGGAGATCAGTTTGGTCTGGGAAAATCTGACTGGGGTCTATAGTAACCTAAGTAGACCCTCCTAAGGGGTGAGGGAAAGGCACCATACAGGCAGGGCAAGAAACAAAAGCACAAGAACTGAAAAATTCTGATCTGTTAAACAAAACCTAAGCTAGAGGACTAGAATAAACTGAACTGACTATCAAAGAACAAATAAACAAGAAAGTCATCCAGCAAGAAAATCCTAGGAAAAAAAAGTGAAAACAATCTCCAGAATAAACTAATTAAGGTAATTAAATATCTAGCCAGCAAAAAATAAAGAATCATGCTGGGAAAATTGAAGAAATGGCCCAGTCAAAGGAACAAACTAACAATTCAAATGAGATACAGGAGTTGAAACAATTAATTCAGAATGTTCAAATAGACATGGAAAACCTCATCAAAAATCAAATCAATGAATTGAGGGAGGATATAAAGAAGGCAAGAAATGAACAAAGAGAAGAAATTGAAAGTCTGAAAAAACAAATCACAGAACTTATGGGAATGAAAGGCACAGTAGAAGAGATGAAAAAAACAATGAAAACCTACAATGTCAGATTTCAAGAGGCAGAAGATAGGATTAGTGAACTGGAATATGGGACATCTGAAATCTGACAAGCAAAAGAAAATATAGGGAAAAGAATGAAAAAATATGAGCAGGGACTCAGAGAATTGAATGACAACATGAAGTGCATGAATATACGTGCTGTGGGTATCCCAGAAGGAAAAGAGAAGGGAAAAGGAGGAGAGAAATGAATGGAGAAAATTATCACTGAAAATTTTCCAACTCTTATGAAAGACTTAAAATTACAGATCCAAGAAGTTCAGCATACCCCAAATAGAACAAAATCAAATAGACATACTCCAGGACACTTACTAATCAGAATATCAGATGTCAAAGAGAAAGAGAGAATCTTGAAAGCAGCAAGAGAAAAACAATCTATCACATACAAGGGAAGCCCAATAAGACTATGTGTAGATTTCTCAGCAGAAACCATGGAGGCGAGAAGACAGTGGGATGATATATTTAAAATACTAAAAGAGAAAAATTGCCAACCAAGAATTCTATATCCAGCAAAACTGTCCTTCAAAAATGAGGGGTAAATTAAAACATTTGCAGACAAAAATTCACTGAGAGAATTTGTGACCAAGAGACTGGCTCTGCAAGAAATACTAAAGGGAACACTAGAGACAGATAAGAAAAGACAGAAGAGAGAGGTGTGGAGAAGAGTATAAAAATGAAGATATCAGTAAAGGTAAAAAAGAAGAAAAATTAGATATGATACATAAAATCCAAAAGGCAAAATGGTAGAAGAAAGTACTGTCCATGCAGCATAACACTAAACGTTAATAGATTAAATTCTCCAATCAAAAGACATAGACTGGAAGAATGGATTACAAAACAGGACCCATCTATATGCTACCTACAGGAAATGCTCTTAGACCCAAGGATAAACACTGGTTGAAAGTGAAAGGTTGGGAAAAGATATTCTATGCAAATAACAATCAGAAAAGAGCTGGAGCAGCTATACTAATATCCAACAAATTAGACTTCAATTGTAAAACAATTAAAAGAGACAAAGAAGGACAATATGTATTAATAAAAGGAACAACTCAACAAGAAGACACAACAATCATAAATATTTATGCACCGAGACAGAATGCTCCAAATTACATGAGGCAAATACTGAAAAGAGAAATAGACACATCTACCATAATAGTTGGAGACTTCAATTCCCCACTCTCATCAATGGACAGAACATCTAGACAGAGGATCAATAAAGAAACAGAGAATTTGAATAATACAATAAATGAGCTAGACTTAACAGACATATATGGAACATTACACCCCACAACAGCAGGTTACATCTTTTTCTCAAGTGCTGATGGATCATTCTCAAGGTTAGACCATACGCTGGGTCACAAAGCAAGTCTCCATAAATTTAAAAGATTGAAATCATACAAAACACCTTCCCAGACCATAAAGGAATGAAGCTGGAAATCAATAATAGGCAGAGTGCCAGAAAATTCACAAATATATGGAGGCTCAACAACACACTATTAAACAACCAGTGGGTCAAGGAAGAAATAACAAGAAAAATGAGTAAATATCTCGAGGCAAATGTAGATGAAAACACAACATATCAAAATTTATGGGATGTAGCAAAGGCAGTGCTAAGAGGGAAATTTATTGCCCTAAATGCCTATATCAAAAAAGAAGAAAGAGCAGAAATAGAGGAATGAACTGTCCACTTGGAAGAACTAGAGAAAGAACAGCAAATTAACCCCAAAGCAAGCAAAAGGAAAGAAATAATGAAGATTAGAGCAGAAATGAACTTGAGAACAAGAAAATCAACAAAACTACAAGTTGGTTCTATGAGAAAATCAATAAGATTGATGGACCCTTAGTGAGGTTGACAAAAAGGAAAAGAGAGAAGATGCAAATAAATAAAATCAGAAACAGAAGAGGACACATAACTTCTGACCCCACAGAAATAAAGGAAGTAATGAGAGGATACTATGAACAACTTTATGCTAATAAACTAGACAATGTAGACGAAATGGACAACTTCCTAGTAAGGCATGAACAACCAACATTGACTCAAGAAGAAATAGGTGACCTCAACAAACCAATCACAAATAAAGAAATTGAATTAGTCATTAAGAAGTTTCCCAAAAAGAAAATTCCAGGACCAGATGGCTCCACATGTGAATTCTGCCAAACATTCAAGAAAGAATTAGTACCAGTCCTGCTCAAACTCATCAAACAAATTGAAGAGGATGGAAAACTACCTAACTCATTCTATGAAGGCAACATCACCCTCATATCAGAGCCAGACAAAGATATTACAAGAAAAAAAAAATGGCAGACCAATCTCTCTAATGAATATAGATGCAAAAATTCTCAACAAAATTCTTGTAAATTGAATCCAGCAGCACATTAAAAAAATTATGCACCATGACCAAGTAGGATTCATCCCAGGTATGCAAGGATGGTTCAACATAAGGAAATCAATTAATGTAATACACCATATCAACAAATCAAAGAAGAAAAACCACATGATCATCTTGATTGATGCAGAAAAGGCATTTAACAAAATTCAACATCCTTTCTTGTTGAAAACACTTCAAAGGATAGGAATAGAAGGGAAGTTCCTCAACAAAATAAAGGGAATATATGAAAAGCCCACAGCTAACGTCATCCTCAATGGGGAAAACTGAAAACTTTCCCCCTAAGATCAGGAACAAGACAAGGATGTCCACTATTACCATTGTTATTCAACATTGTGTTTGAAGTTCTAGCCAGAACAATTAGACAAGAAAAAGAAATACAAGGCATAAAATTGGAACAGAAGAAGTAAAACTCATGCTGTTTGCAGATGATATGATACTATATGTCAAAACCCCTGAAAAGTCCACAGCAAAACTACTAGAGCTAATAAATGACTACAGCAAAGTGGCAGGTTACAAGATCAACAATAAAAAATCTGTAGTGTTTCTATACACTAGTAATGAACAATCTGAGGGAGAAATCAAGAAAAAAATTCCATTTACAATTACAACCAAAAGAATAAAATATTTAGGAATAAATGAACTAAAGATACAAAAGAGCTATACAAAGAAAGCTACAAGAAATTGTCAAAAGAAATTATGAAAGACCTAAATAAATGGAAAGGTATACCATGGTTCATGGATTGGAAGACTAAATAAAGTTAAGATGTCAATTCTACCTAAATTAATTTACAGATTAAATGCGATACCAATTAAAATCCCAAAAACTTAGTTTTCAGAAATAGAAAAAACAACAACCAAATTTATCTGGAAGGGCAGGCAGGGTACCCCAAATAGCTAAAAATACCATGAAAAAGAAAAATGAAGTTGGAGGCCTCACACTACCTGACTTTAAGGCGTATTACAAAGCTACAGTGGTTAAAACAGCATGGTGCTGGCATAAAGATAGATATACTGACCAATGGAATTGAATAGAGTATTCAGATATAGACCTTCTCCTCTATGGACAATTGATATTTGATGAGGTAATCAAGCCAACTCGCCTGGAACAGAACAGTCTCTTAATAAATTGTGCCTAGAGAACTAGATATCCACATGCAAAAGAATGAAAGAGGATCATATCTCACACCCTATACAAAAATTAACTCAAAATAGATCACAGACCTAAACATCAGATCTAAGACCATAAAACTCTTAGGAGAAAATGCAGGGAAATATATCAATCTTATAATAGGAGGCAGTTTCCTAGACCTTACATCCAAAGCATGAGCACTGAAGAAAGAAATAAGTAAATGGGAACTCCTCAAAATTAAACACTTTTGTGCATTAAAGACCTTCACCAAGAAAGTAAAAAGACAGCCTACACAATGGAAGACAATATTTGGAAATGATATATCAGATAAGGGTCTAGTATCCAGAATATATAAAGAGATTGTTCAACTCAACAACAAAAAGACAGACAACCCAATTACAAAATGGGCAAAAGACATGAACAGACACTTCTCAGAAGAGGAAATACAAAATGGCCAAAAGGCACATGAAAAGATGCTCAAATTTCCTGGCTATTAGGGAAATGCAAATCAAAACCACAATGAGATATCATCTCACACCCCCCAGAATGGTCATTATCAATAAAACAGAAAACGACAAGTGCTGGAGAGGATGTGGAGAAAGAGGCACACTTATCCACTATTGGTGGGAATGTCAAATGGTACAACCACTGTGGAAGGCAGTGTAGCGGTTCCTCAGGAAGTTAGGTCTAGAATTTCCATATGACCCAGCAATACCATTGCTAGGTATCTACTCAGAGGACATGAGGGCAAAAACACAAATGGACATTTGCATACCAACGTTTATAGCAGCATTATTTACAATTGCCAAGAGATGGAAACAGCCAAAATGTCCATCAACAGAAGAGTGGCTAAGCAAGCTGTGGTATATACATTTGATGGAATAGTATGCAGCTGTAAGACAGAATAAAGTCATGAAGCATGTTACAACATGGATGGGCCTTGAGGACATTATGCTGAGTGAGATTAGCCAGAAACAAAAGGACAAATACTGTATGTCTCACTGATATGAACTGACATTAGCGAATGAACTTGGAGAATTTCAGTTGGTAATGGAGACCATCAGGAGATAGAAATAGGGTAGATATTGGGTAATTGGAGCTGAAGGGATACAGACTGTGCAACAGGACTGATTGTAAAAATTCAGAAATGGATACCACAATACTATCTAGCTAATATAATAATAACTGAATGAAGCTGAATGTGAGAATGACAGTGGGAGGAGGCCTGGGGGCACAAATGAAATCAGAAGGAAAGATAGACAATAAAGACTGAGATGGTATAATCTAGTAATGCACAGAGTGTATAATGACAGTGACTAAATGTATAAATTTAAAAATGTTTCTGCATGAGGAAGAACAAAGGAATGCCAGTAATGCAGGGTGTTGAAAATAGATGGTAATTAATATTTTAAAACTTTGATGTATGTGTGAGACAAGCAAAAAATGTTAATTTGGTACAAAATTTGTATTTTGACTAGTGCATTTCCTAATATAAGTTATGTGGACAACTTAATCGAACACCACAGTACTTGGAATCTTGTGTAGGGCATGAGATTTCATAGTTTTGTCCAGAGTGATGCCCAGATAAATCCCAGAGCGACTTGAACAGTGAATAGGAAAGTATTTGCAGAATCCCCTAGGGGGAATGGTGAGAAAGGGGGAAAATTCAACTTCCCCACATGGAGAATTCTTAATATTCTCACAAGCAGTGTGGACAGCCAAAGCAATGGGCCAAGCCTCTAATCTTGGGATTTGTTCATATGAAACTTAATCCAGCAAAGGATAGGCCAAGCCTACTGAAAATTAGGCCTTAAGAGTCACCCCCAAGAGAACCTCTTCTGTTGCTCAGATATGGCCTCTCTCTCGGCTGACACAGCAAGCAAACTCACTGCCCTCCCCCTGTCTATGTGGGACATGACTCCCAGGGGTGTGGACCTTCCTGGCAACCTGGGACAGAAATCCTAGAATGTGCTGGAACTCAGCATCAAGGGATTGAGAAAACCTTCTCGACCAAAAGGGGAAAGAGTGAAATGAGACAAAATAAAGTGTCGATGGCTGAGAGATTCCAAACAGAGTCGAGAGATTATCCTGGAGGTTATTCTTAGGCATTAAATGGACATCACCTGTTCAGTTAAGGTGTAATGGAGAGGCTGGAGGGAACCTCCTGAAAATGTGGAGCTGTGCTTCAGTGGCCATGTTTCTTGAAGATAATTGTATGAGGATATGGCTGTCACAGTGTGACTGTGTGGTTGTGAGAGCCTTGTGTCTGATGCTCCTTTTGTCTACCTTATTGATGGACAAGTAAAACATATGGATTAAAAATAAATAAATAATAGGGGGAACAAATGTTTAAATGAATTAAGTAGATTGAAATGTTGGTGATCGGTGAAGGGGGGTAAGGGGGATGGTTTGCATGAATTTTTTCTGTTTTCTTTTTATTGCTTTTTCTGAATTGATGCAGATGTTCTAAAAAATGATCATGATGATGAATAAAAGAAATAAAAATAAATAAAATAAATTTAAAAAGCCATGGAACTGCACAACCCAACAGTGAACCCTAAATTAAACCATATACTATGGTTAATGGTACAATTATTTATAATGTGCTTTCATCAATTTTTAACAAATGTTCTGCTCCAATGCAAGGTGTTGGTGAAAGAACAGTATATGGGACCCTATATTTTAAGTATGATTTTTTATAAACCCATAATTTCTCTGAAAAAAAAAAAGGAAAGCAAGAAAAAGCTCAGGGGAAGGTGGCACAGCAAGTAGACAGGAGGGCTGATCTTGAAGGTGGGCACAAGGGGAGCCCCAGGCCTAGACAGGGGAGAGGACCCCTATGGCAGCCTTGCTGGGCCAGCTCTAACCCCCAGAGATAGGCCTCTAAGCCAGGGACTGGCTAGGATTGTGGGCATGCAGAGCCTGTTGGGAAAAGTGATTCTTTATGAGTTAGCCATGTGTTATTGAAACTAATAATTTGACAGTGAAGAGAACAGCAAATACTATACCCATTTTCCAGATGAAACCTTGTTAAGTGTATTGTGTGGAATACAATGTGAAGGCTGAAGTACTAACTACCAGATTTGCTTAGAAAATTAACAGAATGTTAGTACTTAAAGGATCCTTAGAAGCCACTTTGTCCACCTCCAACATTGTACAAATGGGGAAACTGAGGCCCAGAGGTGAAGTGGCTTTATTATGGCCACACGGTGAGTTGGCAGCAGTCAGAACCAGAACAGAGGCAGCCTGGCTTCCAGAAAAAATGCTTTCCCCATAGATGGATTGTGGATATGTGGTTTTCATTTCTGTGTATTAGGAGGAGAGAGAGAAAAGGAATTGGTGATAATGTAGTCATACATTACAACTAAAGTATGTGCCAGGATTTCCAATGGAGTCAGAAGTGAAGAATTCCAGTAATCAGAGTAAGAGCTGTGTCACATACCCTTCTGTATTAGTTAAGGTTCTCTAGAGAAACAGAATCAACAGGGAACACTTGCAAATATAAAATTTATGAAAGTGTCTCACGTGACCGTAGGAATGCAGAGTCCAAAATCCACAGGGCAGGCTGCGAAGCTGATGACTCCAATGGATGGCCTGGATGAACTCCACAGGAGAGGCTCACCAGCCAAAGCAGGAATGGAACCTGTCTCCTCTGAGTCCTCCTTAAAAGGCTTCCCATGATTGGATTTAGTATCACTAATTGCAGAAGACACTCCCCTTTGGCTGATTACAAATGGAATCAGCTGTGGATGTAGCTGACGTGATCATGACCTAATCCTATGAAATGTCCTCATTGCAACAGACAGGCCAGCGCTTGCCCAATCAGATGAACAGGTACCACAACTTGGCCAAGTTGACACCTGTCCCTAACCATGACAGTCCACCCCTTGTCAACTTGGCACATATATATATATATATATATCACCTTAGACCATACTTAATTTCCAAATGAAAACAAATAAGCACACATTTTTTCTTTTACCTGACAATACTCAACTGTCCTGCATATAACTGGAAACACATTAAATCTCTCCAGAATAGCGTGCAAATCCTTGGGCAACATTCATTCTTAAACTTGATATCTTAAAACTTAAATAGTATAACACAAACAAAACAGCATTACAGTCCTCGTTTCTGTAACTGATCACGTGGTCGAAGTTCATATTTATCACTACCTTCTTCCACTACCCATTCCATGTTCCCTTTTCCCTCAGCAAGCACTTCAGCTGGCCGTGGTTCTTTGCCTGGTGGGGTGACCCAAACCTTCATTCCTGAAGTCTCAGAGCCATTAGTGGTCCTGCCTGTTTGTGTTGTTGCAGTTTTCCATTGATTTTAATCACAGGGCATGGTAGTACTAATAGACGCCCCAGGGGATCTCCTATATTCCAAGAAAACTCTTCTTTACCTCCATTATGTAGTTGCAGTCCTACTTCCTTCTGATAGTCAGGGTCAATTACCCCAGACAATAATGTAATCCCCTTCTTGGTGTGTTGATCCAGAGGCATAAGTAGCCCAAAGTGGCCAGGTGGCAATCTTAACTTCCAGTTCACTGGTGTCACTGTTGTTTCTCCTGGAAAAAGCATACCCCATTTTGGAACTAAAACCTGTAGACCAGCAGAACTCAGGGTAGCAGGGACAGGAAGCAAAAATTTTCCTAGTGGATCACTAGGAGTAATAGTGAGTGGCACCACACGCATTTCCACCCCTTGGTTCCTGGACCCATGGATCCTGGCTATGGGAGAAACAGCACCATACAGTGGACGCTGATTCAGAGCATACACAGCTTCCTGGAGAACATTACCCCAGCCTTTCAAGTTTTTGCCACCTAGTTGGCACCGTAATTGAGTTTTCAAAAGGCCATTCCACTGTTCTATCAATCCAGCAGCTTCTGGATGATGGGGAACATGGTAAGACCAGAGAATTCCATGAGCATGTGCCCATTCCCGCACTTCATTTGCTGTGAAGTGTGTTCCTTGATCTGAAGCAATACTATGTGGAATACCATGACGATGGATAAGGCATTCTGTAAGCCCATGGATAGTAGTTTTGGCAGAAGCATTGCATGCATGGAAAGCAAACCCATATCCAGAGTATGTGTCTATTCCAGTTAGAACAAATCGCTGCCCCTTTCATGAAGGGAGTGGTCCAATGTAATCAACCTGCCACCATGTAGCTGGCTGGTCACCTCGGGGAATGGTGTCATATTGGGGGCTGAATGTGGGTCTCTGCTGCTGGCAGATTGGGCACTCAGCAGTGGCTGTAGCCAGGTCAGCCTTGGTGAGTGGAAGTCCATGTTGCTGAGCCCATGCATAACCTCCATCCCTACCACCATGACCACTTTGTTCATGAGCCCATTGGGCAATAACAGGAGTTGCTGGGGAAAGAGGCTGACTGGTATCCATAGAACGGGTCATCTTATCCACTTGATTATTAAAATCTTCCTCTGCTGAAGTCACCCTCTGGTGTGCATTCACATGGGACACAAATATTTTCATGTTTTTAGCCCACTCAGAAAGGTCTATCCACATACTTCTTCCCCAGACCTCTTTGTCACCAATTTTCCAATTATGGTCTTTCCAAGTCCCTGACCATCCAGCCAAACCATTAGCAACAGCCCATGAGTCAGTATACAAACGCACCTCTGGCCAGTTTTCCTTCCAAGCAAAATTAACAACCAGGTGCACTGCTCGAAGTTCTGCCCACTGGGAGGATTTCCCCTCACCACTGTCCTTCAAGGACACCCCAGAAAGGGGTTGTAATGCTGCAGCTGTCCACTTTCGGGTGGTACCTGCATATCGTGCTGAACCATCTGTAAACCAGGCCCAAGTTTTCTCTTCCTTAGTCAATTCACTGTAAGGAACTCCCCAAGAGGCCATAGCTCTGGTCTGGGAAAGAGAAGGTAATGTGGCAGCAGGAGTGGAAACCATGGGCATTTGTGCGACTTCTTCATGTAACTTACTTGTGCCTTCAGGACCTGCTCTGGCTCTATCTCGTATATACCATTTCCACTTTACAATAGAGTGCTGCTGTGCACGCCCAACTTTATGGCTTGGTGGGTCAGACAACACCCAACTCATGATAGGCAACTCAGGTCTCATGGTAACTTGGTGGCCTATGGTTAAGCGTTCAGTCTCTACTAAGGCCCAGTAGCAGGCCAAAAGCTGTTTCTCAAAAGGAGAGTAGTTATCTGCAGCAGATGGTAAGGCTTTGCTCCAAAATCCTAAGGGTCTGCGTTGTGATTCTCCTATAGGGGCCTGCCAAAGGCTCCAGACAGCATCTCTATTTGCCACTGACACTTCCAGCACCATTGGATCTGCTGGATCATATGGCCCAAGTGGCAGAGCAGCTTGCACAGCAGCCTGGACCTGTCACAGAGCCTCCTCTTGCTCAGGTCCCCACTCAAAATTAGCAGCTTTTCTGGTCACTCGATAAATGGGCCGGAGTAGCACACCCAAATGAGGAATATGTTGTCGCCAAACCCAAAAAGACCAACTAGGCGTTGTGCCTCTTTTTTGGATGTGGGAGGGGCCAGATGCAGCAATTTATCCTTCACCTTAGAAGGGATATCTCGACATGCCCCACACCACTGGACACCTAAAAATTTTACTGAGGTGGAAGGCCCCTGTATTTTTGTTGGATTTATCTCCCATCCTCTGACACGCAAATGCCTTACCAGTAAATCTAGAGTAGTTGCTACTTCTTGCTCACTAGGTCCAATCAACATGATATCATCAATATAATGGACCAGTGTGATGTCTTGTGGGAGGGAGAAACGATCAAGGTCTCTGCGAACAAGATTATGACATAGGGCTGGAGAGTTGATATACCCCTGAGGTAGGACAGTGAAAGTATATTGCTGACCTTGCCAGCTGAAAGCAAACTGTTTCTGGTGGTCCTTACTAATAGCTATTGAGAAAAAAGCATTTGCCAGATCAATAGCTGCATACCAGGTACCAGGGGATGTATTGATTTGCTCAAGCAATGATACTACATCTGGAACAGCAGCTGCAATTGGAGTTACCACCTGGTAGAGTTTACGATAATCCACTGTCATTCTCCAAGACCCATCTGTTTTCTGCACAGGCCAAATAGGAGAGTTGAACAGGGATGTGGTGGGAATCACCACCCCTGCATCTTTCAAGTCCTTAAGAGTGGCAGTAATCTCTGCAACCCCTCCAGGAATACGGTATTGCTTTTGATTTACTATTTTGCTTGGTAGGGGCAGTTCTAGTGGCTTCCACTTGGCCTTTCCCACCATAATAGCCCTCACTGCATGAGTCAGAGAACCAACGTGGGGATTCTGCCAGTTGCTCAGTATGTCTATGCCAATTATACATTCCGGAACTGGGGAAATAACTACAGGATGGGTCTGGGGGCCCACTGGACCCACTGTGAGACAGACCTGAGCTAAAACTCCATTGATCACCTGGCCTCCATAAGCCCCCACTCTGACTGGTGGTCCAGAGTGACGTTTTGGGTCCCCTGGAATTAATGTCACTTCTGAACCAGTGTCTAATAATCCCCGAAATATCTGATCATTTCCTTTTCCCCAATGCACAGTTACCCTGGTAAAAGGCCGTCGGTCTCCTTGGGGAAGACTTAGAGGAAGGTTAACAGTATAAATTTGTGGCAGTGTAACAGGTTTCTTCCCCATAGGGACCTGGCCTCCCCTTCATTCAAGGGACTCAGGGTCTGTAAACTGTTTCAAGTCTGGAAATTTGTTAAGGGGCCGTGACTCTGTGTTTTTGTAATTCAGGTTAGACTTCTGTTCCCTTGACCTAGAACTCTTTTGTTTATACAGCTCCAACAAGAATTTAGTAGACTGCCTTTCTATTGTATTTCTAGGCACCCCATGATTTACTAGCCAATGCCACAAATCTCTGCGTGTCGTATAATTTTGATGCCTCCTTTGAGTTTGTTGTCTATTATAATACCCACGTCTAGCCTGTCTTTGGTGATTAAGTGCTGTCACCTGGCTTCTGCCAACTCGGGATCCTGTCATCCCCATTGTGTTTAAGGATTCCAGCTCAGTGACAGCAGTTCCCACAGTAATATCTGACCTACAGAGAAGTGCAACCACAGAGCTCTTGAGGGATGATGGTGCTAGTCTCACAAATTTATTTCTCACTGTTCTGGTAAAAGGTGCATCCTCTGGGCATTCCTGGGGTGTAAGAGCAGGCTTTGCATGATAAATCCACTCTAACATCCCAATCTCTCTAAGCCTCTGGATCCCCTCATCTACATTATACCAGGGCAGTTCTGGCATTTCAACCTCAGATGATGTTGGCCACCTTTTGATCCATGTTTCAACCAACCACCCAAACAAGCTGTTAACACCTTTTCTAACTGCTCTAGCTATAACATTGAATGCAGAATCTCTGCTTAGTGGGCCCATATCAATAAATTCAGCCTGATCCAGCCTTATATTCCTCCCACCATTATCCCACACTCTTAAAATCCATTGCCACACATATTCCCCTGATTTCTGTCTATATAAATTGGAAACTCACACAGTTCTTTTGGAGTATAACATACCTCCTCATGTGTGATACTTTGTACCTCACCTTTAGGGGCCTGTTGGGACTTTAGTCTAGTTATAGGTCTAGAAGAAATGAGGGGTGGTGGGGGTGGGTCATGAAAAGAATTAGAAATATCTTCCATGCCATTTGCTTCAGGGCTTTCATTTGCAGTTTCATCTGGTGAAACAGGATTAATAACTCTAGGGCTAATCCCTTCAGGAGGAGGTTGGGTGGCCAATTCCTCAAGGCAGGCTGGAGGTGGGGCAGCTATGTCCTCAGGGCAGACTATTACAGGGTTATCTAAAGAAGGCTCAGCATGGTCTAGGGTTTCAACCACACCCCCAACATCATTATCAATCCATATGTCACCATCCCATTTTTCAGGGTCCCACTCCTTTCCAATCAATGCCCTCACTTTAATGGCAGACACTATGCAAGACTGAGATTTCAGTTTACGTTGTAAAGTTGCTACTCTAACAATAAGATTCTGAGTCTGATTTTCAGAGATCTCAAGTCTACGGCTACAGGAAATAAAATTTTCCTTCAGGATACTCATAGAAACCTCTACATCTTTCAGACGGCACTTAAGCTTCTTGTTTGAAGCCTTAAGCCCATCCCTTTCATGCTTTAATGTAGACAGTGTATCTAACAACAACCAACCAACATCTCTATAACTCTTATTTCTACAAAACTCTGTAAAGGTGTCAAAAACATTATCCCCCAGAGTCTGGCTTCGTACAAGCGAAGCATTAGGAGAATCGAATGATGATATTTTGACTATCTCCTTTGCCAACTCAGTCCATGGATTGGGAGTGTCATTCTGATTACGGGAATCAGAGTCCTTAGTGTCTCTGAGCCCAGTCAGAGTAGAAAACCATTCATAAAAACCCATTTTTAAGATTCTGTTCCTTAAGAACCACTCCTGGTACCAAGATGTATTAGTTAGGGTTCTCTAGAGAAACAGAATCAACAGGGAACACTTGCAAATATAAAATTTATGAAAGTGTCTCACGTGACCGTAGGAATGCAGAGTCCAAAATCCACAGGACAGGCTGCGAAGCTGATGACTCCAGTGGATGGCCTGGATGAACTCCACAGGAGAGGCTCACCAGCCAAAGCAGAAATGGAACCTGTCTCCTCTGAGTCCTCCTTAAAAGGCTTCCCATGATTGTATTTAGTATCACTAATTGCAGAAGACACTCCCCTTTGGCTGATTACAAACGGAATCAGCTGTGGATGTAGCTGACGTGATCATGACCTAATCCTATGAAATGTCCTCATTGCAACAGACAGGCCAGAGCTTGCCCAATCAGATGAACAGGTACCACAACTTGGCCAAGTTGACACCTGTCCCTAACCATGACACCTTCCTTATTCCTGAGCTCTTTGATCCTTTTCTGTATTGCACTGAGCATTGTTTAAATGCTACAGACCTCCTCATCCAAATAACCCCAGTCCTGTGATCTTGACCTAAGTCCTAGGCTGTAACAAAGCAAGTCTAGTGACTTTCTACTTCTTTTGCTGAATCCCAATGTCATTTCAGACATTTTAACTTTCTCCATGTGATTCTTTTGCCTGAAAATTAGAACCATTTCATTTGCCTACTTCAGAACAAAACAAATTTTGCTATATTATCTGTAAAGTTCTTAGGCGGAAGATTCTATGAGCAGCTAGTATCATTACTTAACCTTATTAATATTGATGGCAATTCTATGGCAAAATTATAGTTATTAAGTATGTGTTTCCACCTGTGCTAGTTTTAAATTGCTATGTACCCCAGAAAAGCCATGTTCTTTTCCTAATCCAATCTTGTGGGGACAGACCTATTGTTTAGGGTGGAAAAAAATTTTTTTTCATGGGCAGGCACCGGGAAACGAACCAGGGTCTCTGGCATGGCAGGCGAGAACTCTGCCTGCTGAGTCACAGTGGCCTGCCCTAGGGTGGAAACTTTGGATTGTTCCCATGGAGACATGACACACCTCATTGTGGGTGTGACCTTTTGATTAGATAGAGATTTGACTTTGCCCATTCAGGGTGGGTCTCGATTAGTTTACTGGAGCCTTTAAAATGGGAAACATTTTAGAGAAAGCTTCAGAGCTGACACAACTGCAGACACCAACATTTGGAGATGCTTGCAGTGCTAACAGAGAGAGCAGATGCCTAAACACGGATGCTGGGAGATTCAGAGGCCAACAGACATCACCCTGTGCCTTCCCATGAGATGCTAAGCCAGCCAGAACCCAGAGTTCTGCCCTGGAGAAGCTAAGTGAAGGCCCTCAGACACTTAGAAAGGAAGCTGCTGGAATCAGAAGGTGGGAACAAGGATCAGCAGACACCAGCCATATGCCTTCTCATCTGACAGATATTGGCCTTTCTTTGGTCTCAAAGTATCTTTCTTTGGATGCCTTAGTCTGCGTATTTTTAAGGCCTTAAACTGTAAACTTGTAACTTAGTAAATCTCCTTTATTAAAACCATTCCGTTTCTAGTATTTTGCATTCTGGCAGCTTTAGCAAACTAAAACACCACCATCACATCATTATTATCATAATTACAAAAATTTGATGAATTGAGGGATTATATAATCTTGCTTTATCTTGTGGCCAGATAATCTTTTATCTTCCGGCAAATTAGAGAAGACCTTTCTTCTCTGTAATGGTAAGCTGAAATTCTAAGTGAGATAGGAGCGCAGACCCCATGGTCTTGTTTTTCTGAGCCCTCTGAGAACGGCCAGGTGGGGACTTCTGAAGAAACTTCTCTTTAAGACTATCTGGGCCACAGTGGCTCAGTGGCAAAGTTCTTGCCTGCCATGCTGGAGACCCAGGTTCAATTCCCAGAGCCTGCCCATATCAAAAAAAAAAAACAATTAAAAGACTACTCTGAAGGCCTTTTCTTCAGCGAGTTTTTCCAAATCATGATTTGAGCTTAACAATCATATTTGGTAGAGCTTTGCTTTCAAATCAAGTAGCCTAAAAAATGACTTCTTTGCATTCCAGTGATAGTCTCTATTTTTAGTTCAGAAGTAATCTAAAACCTTTGACATATTTATGATTCTGCCTGTTTCTTTCATGTAAAGCATTCCCTTCAAAGGCAGGTGATCCATCTCTAGGTTGGCTTCAGAGTGACAGTTGGATGAAATTTGACTTTCTTTCCCTTTTCCCCTTTTAGGTTAATTAGGGCTGCACTCTCAGTCATTCTAGCTCTGATAACTCATCGAAAGACATCATTTAAAAAATATTAAAAGGAATCTATAGTTGTTTAGTAATTGGGTAATTGAGCATCTTTGCTGTTTTCTGGGAAAATATATGAAAGAAAATGGAAGGACAGATATAAGTCAAATAAGACCAAGTTCCCCATATAATTTTTTATGGTCTTAAAGCACTCTACTTAACCTTTCAATTCCTTCCAGATTTCTTGTAAAATTGGTTAATTAATGGTGTACTCTAGCCGTATTTGGCTTAGAATATCTGAAACCTACAAATCAGTTGTGCCAGTTTGAAACTGTTTTGTAGCCCAAAAAAGCCAAGATCTTTAGACCTGATTCAATGTTGTAGGGTGAGATCTTTTTGATTAAGTTGTTTCCATGGAGATGTGACCTACCCAGTTGTGGATGGGGCTTTCTGATTAGGTGGTTTCCAAGGAGATATGTCTCTGCCCATTCAAGGTGGATCATAACAGATTTTCTGGAGTCCTTTGAGAGGGGACCATTTTGGAAAAAGCTGAATCAGTAGAGACACACATTTGGAAATGCAGAAGCCCTAGCAGGCGCCAGGAGCTGAGGGAGCTGGCAGAAGCTAGACAGGAGCCAGAAGTGACATAGACATTTGGAGATGCTTAGAGTGCCAAAGGAGATGCTTAGAGTACTGACAGAGAGAGCAGATGCCTAGACATGGATGTTTGGAGATGCCGGGCCCAGCAGATGTCGCCATGTGCCTCCTTCCCAGGAGATGCTAAGCAACCCAGAAGCCAGAAGGATCCACAGGGGCTGAGAAGCTGTTGAAACCAGAAGCAAAAGGCCCAGGAGATGCCAGCCAGGTGCCTTGTCAACCAATTGAGGTGTTCCAGAAGCCATTGTTCTCTCTTGAGTCAAGTTATCTTTCACTGGATGCCTTAGTTTGGACATTTTTATGGCCTTAGAATTGTAAACCTGTGACTTCATAAATACCCTTTATAAAAGCTGTTCCATTTTGCTATATTGCATTCTGGCAACTTGAGCAAACTAAAACACCAGTGGTTCTCAAATTCCAGGATTGTAGTTAACTAGTGTTCTATGAGAAACAACATGTTCCGGTACTGAAAACTTTTTCCCAATTCACAGGGAATTTAAGTTAATGAATGGAATGCTCAATTTTAAGTCCTTCTCTAAAAAACATTCCTAAATCTTTGGCTTCATTGCATCTATCAGAACCTAGTGGAAAATGTCATTTTGTGCAACCTAGAATTTTCTATTTAGTTATTGTAAGTACTTCCAGAATTATATATAGCTTCCAGGTTCTCTATTATCCAAAACAGTTAGAGAATCACTGTTATTGTTGCACAAAGTCTATTTCACAGATTCTCTATAAATTTCTGATATCCTACCTCCTGAGAAGTTTTCATTTTTCTTAAATGAAGGCAAATTCTGTGGGGAATGATGTGAAGGTAAATATATCATACCACTTCCCAACATTATCAACTCTTTTCTCTTTTCCAGATTTTTTCCATATTTTCCTTCCTCCTCTCTTTAATAATCACTATCATTAATTGTACCAACCAATTTGCCAGTCCTCACATCAACTCTGTAGATGAAAAAAATAAAGACTCAAATAAGTAACTTACCCAAGGACACATAAGTAATAAGTGGCAGAGTCGAGAGGGTGAAATCCTCCTCCCTTCAAAGACTTAGACTTCCTAGGGCACTCTGCTGCTTCCTCCTTTTCCTCTTCTACCACATGCTTTCCCCTGCCTTCCCTCTTTTTTTTTTTTTTTTTTTTGGCATGGGCAGTCTCTGGGAATCCAACCCAATTCTCCAGCACAGCAGGCAAGAATTCTGCCACTGAGCCACCAGTGCATTGACCCCCTGCCTTCCCTTTGGAACGCACTCCTTCCCCTTCTCTTCTGCCTATACTGTGGGCTTGTCAATGGAGCCACTGACTTTGCTTAGTCCTCCTAATAACACTAAGACCTAGAAAGTGCCTAACGCCATATCAGGTATATATCATTTCACTTCTTTTTCTTTTTGTCATTTTTCTTTTCTTTTCTTAACTTGCCTTTCTTTTCAAGTTCGCCTACTAATGACTGCATTTTTTTTTAATTATTCTATCATTTGCTCCTGTGTCTATATACATCTTCCTTGGTTACCATTGGATGGAACTCTATTGTCTTTTAACTTCCAGAGAAATTGTATCCAAGACTCCATCCACACACGGCATTAGGCTAGGTGAGTGAGAGAGCATACCAAGGCTGGGCAGTGGCAGGGAGGTAGGATAGCTGAAGTAGAGATTTGGCCACAACTTGCAAACATTACATTTTTTAGTTATTTTAAATAATTGGGAAATTGGGTTGTCAGATTCATTCACTATGTCAGTCTCAACTGTCTCAAACCCACCGTCACCCCCAGGCTGGGGACATTTGGCAGTGACTGAAGATATTTTTGGTTGTTACAACTAGGCTGAGGGAGGTGCTATGGACTTTTAGTGGGCAGAGACCATGGCTGCTGCTAAATATCCTAAATATTCTAAACATCAGGAAACCCACCCCTCTCTCCAATAAGGGATTATCCAGCCCAAAAGGACAATAATGCTGGGTTTGAGAAACTGCAGTATATCAAATTATTTAATTTAATATTGATTAATTGCCTAGTATTGAGCATAAAAAGATACACACTAAGGAAAACTGCCTTATAATAATGTGATAACATAAAATCCGGCTAGCATTTTCCATCCTAAAATTTTAATAAGTTGCTAATCCAGGATATAAAATTTCAAATGCTTGAGTGGAGCTTGCATATGTATAGATCCTAGTAAAAATATCATTTTAGAAATGTAACTTAGCATATAATATTTTGCCAATAAGTATCTATTTTAAAAGCAATAAAATATTAGCATGGCTAATACAACTTTCTTTGCATTTGAAAGGTGCTCTGCATTTGTCCCTGCCTATTTCCCTCTGGATGGCTTTGTTAGACTAACATATATTTCAACCTTAGTCCCTATACATGTATCTTTTGAGGTAGTGCTGCAAGCCCTAAAGGGTGCTTTCCAACGTTGACTAAGAATATTCCATGGCTAGCCCAGTTGCATAGCAAATGACACTAATAATATAAACAAAATTAACTCCCAATCTGCCCATTTTCCTCCTAAGTAGGAAACACCTAATTTGGTCATCTGCTTCCTGGTTCATGGGTTTAGTATAGAAATTATTTCCTAAACTCCTTGCTTTCTTTCACAAAGCAGGCCTTTAACAGGTAGAAGGTGTTGAAATGAGAATCCTTTGGAGGTGTTCAGACACCGCCCAGGTTTCCTAAGAGGCACAGCGATGCCAGAGACGTGGCCGCTGCCTGTCGTTCTCAATCAGTCTCTGAAAGGCCAGGAAGGCGGGCCATGGAAGTGTGCCCTAGGCAGGCACTGTCAGACTTGCATTCAGATTCGTGTGTTTAAATTATGTTTATTTAGCGTATGTACACATGAAACAGAAATCGTCCTCTGATCCCACCCAGAAAACAGGCACAAAGCCGAGGTTTGTGTGGAAGGGAGGGGTCCCGGTCAGGAGTGCGCTGAGCTGGCTATCGCCCCCTGCTGGCCGTAGACTGAGCATGCACCGAATAGCCAAAGGTCTGCTTGATACTTTCGAAGTAGCTCCGCTGCCAGCCCTTCCCGACACAGCTCAGTCTCTCCATTCTTGTCAGTTCAGGGTAATGGTGGCACAGGGTTTGAAGATCAGTGTCCCTCTGTCACCAGTCCCCTGCCCTTTGTGCATCTTCAGTGTTGAGCCGTGAAAATTGCTGTTCATCATTAGAGTCCTGAAATTCTTTCTTAATCGTCAAGAAAAGACTAAATTCTGGCTTAGTCTATCCAACTATTTGTTCTGTTTATAGTTTGTCATAAAAATGACTTCCTGCACATAGATATGATTTACCTTCAGCCCTCCTAACTGATCAAAGCTCTACTTAAAGATCTGTATTTCTCTGTTCCAGGACCTGGGAAGAAGGCAAGGTGCTCATCTTTGATGACTCTTTTGAGCACGAGGTGTGGCAGGACGCTTCCTCTTTCCGACTGATATTCATCGTGGATGTGTGGCATCCTGAACTGACCCCCCAGCAGAGGCGCACCCTTCCTGCAATTTAGCATCTTGCAGGACGCCCTAGAGAGAGGCTCCCTTTCTGGTTCCATCTCCTTGGAAGCAGGGATAGACATTTGAACTCTCATGGCTCTTAATTTCTTCACCTGCAGCCTGAAAAATTCTAAGCCTCCTGCTAGGGTTAGAAGACCCTAAAGGAAGATTTGTCTAGCTCCAATTCATCTAGAAAATATCCTGCTTATTTCATCGATGGCGGCACCGAACAGATACATATATTTGAGTTGAATGTATGATCGCTTTTACCTTGCCAGCCAAAGATACTTTATTTTCACCTAGAATAGGTCTAGATCAGAGTACTATAAGAATATATGTAGAAACTGTGAATGGAGAGGTTTAGTTTGTAAATTTTCTATGCAGTTATATTTTTCTACAATAACTGGGCTATTTTGTCATCACGTACCACTACTTTTTGTTGTTGGTTTTAATGATAAGCTCTGTGACATCTGCACTTCCAGCTGTGTAGTGGTAACATTCCCATGAGCTCAGATTTTCCTCTTTTTATCCTTTTTAGTAAAAGATACTCATATGAAAGAAGCTATTTTAATTTCCTAATATGAAAAGATGTAATTATGCCAGTGTCTGTGAACTGGATTAAGCCGTACCCACTGAGTCTATTTTGCTTTTTTGTCATCAGTGAGAGCAGGCGTCTTAATTAATTTCTCCCCTTACCATGCTAACGGTCGGAAATAGTGGCAAAAGCTTATTTCTCTCTAAGAGGAACTTTTTACCATAAAGAAGGACATGGAATCATTTTATATTGAGTGATGAACTGTCACATGTGTTGTTGTTTTTTTAATGCCAAGTATTAAGGCTTGGGGAAAAAAAAGTAAACTTTCCCAAATATTTCCTCTCAGGATTAGGTAGATACGCAACTAACTGCTAAGGCATCTGGCTCCTGAGCTCTTGGCTACCTGTCAGACAGGATTGGGAATCCAGCGTGTCTTTGCTTACTGTAGATCCATGTGAATGGCAAAAACATGGCCCTTTGGTCCTTGAGAGGATTCCCCTCATAATTTTATATAAACATTAAGAATGGCAAAGTGGAAGGTCAGTAAGAAGCTTTGTCCTGGGTGTAGGAGGTCAGATGTGCTTTACTCTTTTGGAGAATTTGGAAGACTCTTCTAGCAACCTGGCCTGAGGAAGTTCTGCCATTTAAACATTAAATGACACTTTGAAATAGCAATTATTGTCCACAGTTTTGTTTTAATATTACCCACAACATTGAAATAACATTTGAAAAACGATCTCGCCTACTCATTCCAAAGTTGATCAAGTCATTAATTTAGTAAAGTATTAATGCATTGAATTTTACCTTTTTTTAAATGAAAGCTAATCAAAATGTTAGCTTTAAGGATGTAATGCTATTCATGCACGAAATTCTAAGCTGGTGTGAACATAAATGATGAAGAAATGGCACATAGTTTATGAAATGTCATTCACAGATAGAGAAAACACTTGTGCTTTCTTTTCCATCCAGCTACAAAGGAGGAGGTTTTCTTTCTCTCATTTGAAAGACAGTTATTTAAGATTGAAATTATTTATTGGGTAACCTTAAGGACCCTTGCTTCCAGTAGAAGAGTCTGCAAAATATTTGTCCTGTTCCCTTCCATTTTGCCAATGCTCAAAAACCCCACTAAAATAAAGAAAGAGGCGTGGGAGGAAAAATATCAAAGTTAATTACCAAAATCCAGAAGAAAAAGCAAACTCCTGAAAAAATAAAAAGGTATTTATGTCCTTCAGTATTTATTGAACAAAGGAAAATGACTGGATGGAGGACATTACAATCCAATGCTCATGAAGTAACATTCATGTTGCTTCTTGAATTTGGTTCTTGTATGCATATCGCATATGCAGAAAGAAAATTCAGACAGAAATTGTAATGGCTGAACCGTCATCATACATTCATTTACAGAAATCATGGGATAGAGTAAAAATGAGCTCTTATTAGCTTAGCAAATATAATGTAGTATTGAAAATCGGGTCACTACAGTCAGATTCTAAATCGTACCAATTGAAAAGCCAGAATTATTATTATTACTGTTGAAAAGTGGTGGCAATAATTCTTGGATTATAAACCCAAATAATGAAATAGATTTCCTACTTTATTTTGGCTCCTCTTTCTTCCCTACATCATGGAATCTAAGACAAATACTTTCATGATTTATTTCAATATTACTATCTTGTGATTTGAAGTGTCTATACAGAATAAATTGGTTTTACGTGTACTATGATGCAATTGCTTAAGAAGTATGTTTAATTCTGCTTCAATTTTATTTCATTAAGAGTGTATTGGAATATAAAAATTACTTGTTATTATTCTCTACCAGTAGAAAAAAATCACAACATTTGATTCATTGAAGAAGAGATGTGATAAGTGGTCACAATGAGCAATATCATCTATCAGGGGTGATTATGACCAGGTGAATCACCTCTCTTTCCTCTGACTTATTCAGCTAACAACTTAACCCTCCCAAATGCTTAAAATGTAAAATCATATTTTCCATTTGAAATTGAACTCTTCATATGAATAAATGCCCCATCATGCGGATGGCTCGGGGACTAAGAGATATCTAAAAATATACAACCAGTTTGGGGAATCATGGCACAAGAAAGGATATCATATCCTATGACGTCGGTTTATTTTCTATCTACTTCCCCTTGAATGGGTAGTTGGGGATGCCATTTTTAAAGAAATAAAAATGATCTTTGGCATTTCATCTTGCATTCTTAGCCTTCTCTTGTTTTCAGGACTTGCATACTTAAGCCATTCCTTCAAAAGTAAGGGTTTTCCTCCACGACTGAATCTCTACCCTCTCAGCAACACCTTTAACTGATTGCAGGGGGCTGGGGGTTAAATGATTTGGTAGAGTACTTTTTCGCTGTAGTGACCCAAGTGAGGCAACTTGAATGGATTCATTAATCACTGACACGTGGTTTCAGTGCGCTTCCCCTCTCTCCTCAGATGTGCACCAGCCTAATGGGCTCTGGGGCTGCCTGTGGGAAATAACACTATTAAGATGAAATAATCATATTTCAAATGGGTGTTTCTTCTTTTAACATCAGCTCATTCTAGTCAGCTGGTGGCCTGCTAAAGGATGTGATGTCAAATTCACTTGGGCAGGATATCACAATAAGCTGACTTTGCAAATAACCAGAGTTATGAGAACATACTCTTAGGCAGAACAATTGGATGCTGGTGATGAGGTCAAAGAAAAATATTCACTCAGAATGGAAATAACTAGAAATACTCTTGTCCCAGGGCTTTGCTCTATGTTGAGCTTGACAACTACGTCTGCACAGTTTAACTCTGATATATCTACTACAAATGCATTTAGTCTTAATTTGCAAAAACTGGAGAGGGTCCCTTGTGTGCTGCCTCAGGGAAATCCTTGTCCTAATGCATGTGTGCATTGGATTTAGTTTTTCTTTCTTCAATCCACTTAATACCATAAATACAGGGAGAGAGGGAATTGTGTTTACATCAATGCCTTGCATGATCCTCCAATCCCCTCTCTGGGGAAAGAAAAAGAAATCTCCCAAGTCTTTGTCCAGCTTTGGCTGCCCAGACCAATGGCGGTGACAGTCATTACTGAGTGGCAGAAGTGGAGGGTCTGTGCCAAGCCAAATGCACGTGTCTGTGTGGGTCAGTTGCGCATGTGTTTCCTGGGTGGCTGAGAGCACTGAAGGCTGGCGATGTGGGGTGCATCTGATGATTGGGGGTTCAGTCCAGAGCCAAGAGTGGCTGAGTGTTCTCGTTCTCTCCCTTCTCCTCATGTTTCAGGGTCCCGGCTTCAACCACAGACTGAGATCTAATGCAAGAGGAGAGTAAAAGACACAATTACAAATGATTCATGATGGCAACAATTTCAACAACTTGGGTGGCATTCAAATTTTATACTCCCCTTTGCTTTTTATTTAAGACTTTCAAAACAACTACATAGATTCTACTTTTTTTCTTTTTGTATCTCTGTTTATCTTGGTTTTGTTTTTTCTGTGCCACATTTTTATGGAAAGGGTCCTGGAAGTTTGGAATCTTCTTTGCAGAAATATCTTATATTGGTAGAAGAAATACAAGTGTGCTGGCCACAACCTTGTGCCTTGTTACTTGTGTGGCCTGGGGAAAATTATTAACCTATCAGACCCCAGGATCTAAACATTCTGTAGATCTTGAGATGCATAAAGTCAAATTTTGTTGGATCTTCAATAGTTCAAAATACATTTTAGAGCCTTTGTTTTTCTGGGTCATGGGAAACCATCATGCATGATGTGAAGACAATAGAATTTGGAATCAGATTGTAGACTGTGCCCCTTATAAGCTAGGGAACCTTGAGGGGTATTCTTGATCTTTTCTGGGACTTTATTCTCTGACCTATGAGAATAGAGGTAGGTAATAAGAACTACTACCTACCTCCCATGGTGTTGACAAGGACTAAAACTTATAATATTCATAAAGCACTTGGCATGCAATTTTAGATGCAGTTTATGGCATGCTCTACCATCACAGTTTTGGTTGATGGGAGTAGGGATCTTGAGTTTCTGAGGTACCCTTTACTTTGGACTACTAAAGATTTCCCCCCTGGGTTTATAATATAGATTACACTGAGATTATTTTTCAGCCTATAGAAAAGATTGCAAGAGCTCTGCATGCAGTAGGCATTCCATAAATATTCACAAACTAAAAGATCATTGAAAACATTAAGAAAATGGTGCCAGTAGGTTGTTCAAATAAACAAATACACATACTTGGTTAGTATACACCTGATAATGCTCTAAGTGCTTTACATATATTAGCTTATTTTATTCTCACTGCAGCCCTAAGGGGCAGCACTATCATTATCTCCATTTTGTAGAAGGAAAAAGAGGAAAGACAAAGGGGCGAAAAGTCAAATAGCATATGAAAGGTAACACAAGTTGAGGTAGTTCCATTCTCCAAGTTCCACAATGGAGTTCCATTCTCCAACAACAAACTTTATTATGCAATATGTACACTGCTCTGGAGTGTACTTAAGTCCACAGAGCCATTTCAGTGGGGCAGTTAGTGTTCCTTTCACCTCATTGCAAAAATTAATTTTCTGCCTGAAATTCGTATCTCTGTTAAGGATGTATATATAGAAAGCATAAAATTAAAAATTCAAGAAACAAGTCAGTCCAGTTGTCTCAGACCAATTGGTTTCTACTCTAAATATTAATCCATCCAAACAGTCCATGTATTCAGCCCAACTTATATACCCAGCCTAACCTTTAAAGAAGAAATGAGCTCATTTACTGCCAGCATTCTCCTCTCTTTGTTTCCATTAAGGTCCTGTGTGTGTGTGTGTGTGTGGTGGTAGTGGTGGTAGGTAGATTTATCTAAGGAACAGGGGGAAACTGAGAACCAGAAGACATTAATACAAACCTTAGCAAACATGGATAAAAACTGAGTCGCTGGACCACCGTCATAGACCACCCATCTCCAGCACCTAGGACAGCCTCCCTAACTGCTTTGCCCTCCAGGTCCTTATGAAATAGAGTACAGGGCCTATCTCATTTTAAAGACCTTAAAATTGCATTTCCCTTCTTTTTATGGGAATTGCCTTTATTATGCCACACTGCAAGTGAATCACAGCCTCAAAATTAAATGGAATCTTAATGACCCTTCTGGATCACCCTAATAGAAACCTCCAAAAAAGAGGCCATGCAACCTCTCTTTGAACACACCCAACATGGGAAACCTGCTCCTCCTTGCCCCAGGAAGAGCAACTCCACCTGAAAGTTCTTCCTTACATTGAACTCAATCTGTCTTTAAAAAAAAATATGCTTCTGCCTACTGGAGCACCAGAGAACATGCAAATCCATCCCTTCCACATATGACCCATTAAGGATTGAGTATACAGGTAGTGCCCTCCAACTCTGCCCCCACCAAGGCTAACCAGGTTCCTCTGTGCCAAGGTTTCTAAAACATAATACCTGGCACTCTCCTACATCTGTTTATCAATTGGGTGTTTGCCCACAATTGAACAAAAATATTCCTAATGTAATTTCAGAATAGACTGAAATTATTGCTTTCTTTTTTCTATGTACTGCTGTTCAGGTTACCTAAAACTTCATTAGCCTTTCTGACACTCATATAACACAGCTGAAGAAAAATCTGATTGTATATGCAGAGGATGCTGTTAAGCCATTTCTTCCTCAGCTTGAATGTACATGGTTGAGTATTAAATTCTTTTCTTTTTGGATTTGCCTCTTTCCACACTGACCACATCCTTTTGGATCGTGACATTTGTTAGATACCCAAACAATTATGTGTGATTGATTAGGTTTGTTTGCAGATTTTCCCTACCATTATTTTGGGAACAACTATAGGAAAAAAAGTCAACAAACAATCAAATAATGAGTCTTCAAGCAAAACTCATGTATTCACACTCACTCATGCTGAGGAATGTTTGTAACTGTCCTCTGCTCTGTGCCAGGGACTGAGCAAATGTGCAGGAACGAACAAAATGTTCATTCTTTTGTGGAAACATTGCATCAGTTATCCGGCCATTGACCAGGAAGCAGATTTGGGATCCTAGACAGAGAAGAGACAGTTTGAGGGAGGGGACTCTTTGCTCTAGAGGGAAAGGAAGGAAGGAAAAATCTACCTTTCACACAGAGACTTCATTGATAGTTCTCTGCAGGTGACTGAGGTTCATTCTCCCCTTGGTGTAGGAGTCAAATTTAGACCTACATTATTCCCCCTCAATACATGTATGACAGCAGGAATCCAGAATCCGGCTTTCTTACCTCAGCCAGTAAACTGTATCTTTGGTTAATGGCCAGTTATAACAGTGTAACCGAGGAGTTAGGATTTAGGGGATGATTATGATTACTGGATTATTATATAGATATTCCTTCTTCACTTTCTGTTATATTGGAATAGACAGAGGGAAATACCTGAAATCTCTGAACTGTGATCCAGCTGCCTTGATCTCTGATAATGTTTGTACGGCCTTTATCTTAGGCCCTTATGATTATAAAAACCTTGTGACTGACCTTCACTTGTACCTATTTTATCCAGTTTTTCAACTTTAGAGTCTAAAAAACAATCACATCTATCATCATGTTAAGGCCACCATTTTCTTTACATACGTCCTGTGACTATGCATGTAATCAATCTGCACATTCTCAATAATTAGGTCACCTCCAATTACATCATCTGGGGCCACTCGTGCTCATTATTGTAAACTGCCCATCATTTAATTCTATGAAACTATCAGAATTACTGCAGTTCAGGGAGACAGATTTTGGGCTGCTAGGCCATCTGCTTTCCTGCTATGCACCTAATAATTAACTTTTTCTCTCTTTGAAACCCCGTGTCTCAAGAATTTGTCATTTGAGCGCATTGGGCAGAGAACCCACTGCTTTTGATTGGTATCAATAGAACAATTCTGAGGTGCAAATCCTGAAGAACCAGACATACACAATTTTTGTTTTTCCTAGTCTACATTTTCCCTGATTGAGGTGACCATAACCTCTTTTCTTTCAACATGAGATAATTCCATTTACCTGGTCACAAAGAGTGGGGAGAAAAAAAAAAAAACACAGAAAGTGTTCCCTTAAAAACATCTAGTAGCAAAAAATAATACTAAGAAATACCGTTCTTGTCCTCAGTCCCTTTAACCAAGTCAAAATATTTCCTGGGAAGACTAACCAACTGCTCACTGATTGAAAAGAAAAGTCTCCACCACTTCTAAACAGAGGGCTCAGGAAGTGTTAATTTATTAATCATCCAGGAGCTTCGTGCCTTGAGGCTTGCTTCGTTGTCCCATCATCCTTGGTGTCAGTCTCCCCATTCAGTGGCTTTCCCTTCTCACTAGAAGCTTAACACTTCCACTAAAGTAAACATCTCGGACTTTTCTCTGGAACCCTCTTTCCAACACTGAGAGCCAGCTTAACTCCAAGGCAGGCAAGAGAGTGATTTGAGTTACTTCCGCCATCATTGTCTCAGTGGGTAGCCAGCAACCCTAACAAAGGACATATTCCAGCCTTGATAGCTACATTTTGTTTCCCTGCCACCCTCTCCCCTAATCAACATCCCCCCCCCGTCCCCCCCCCCCCCGTTCCCCTTTTTCCTTATCCCTCTTCCTTTCTCCTTCTCCCTTTCCTCACCCCAAATTTGGAAGTTTCCACATTTCATCTCATCAAGGATCATAGCTGCTGTTTAATATTCACTGCCTCCAAATGCAATTAATTCAGGAAAAAAACAAAGTGGAAAACATGACAATGAACCAGTCTATTCTGTAAAGACCTATCATTGAACTGAGAGTTCTGTGCAATACAATTCTGACCAACGTGTATTTTCCAAACCTTTATTTAGCTACCTTAACTCTACAGCTAACAATCACCGAGCATTCTTCTTTCCAACAAACAGCCATTGCCTGGTTTGAGCTGGCAAATAAGGTCACAGGAACACTGCCCTTCAATCCCAGGTATCACCAAGCATTCTTGAGGGTCAGACCTGTAAGGAACCTTAGGCAGCTCAGGCAAACCCCTTCATCAATGGCTTTATGATCCTTATTTGAATTGGGTTCTACCCATTAGTTTTCAGAAACCAACCTCATCATTTCATTAGACTTGGTGATGGGTTGGTTTTGTGGGAGAGCACAGGCCTCTAATATACTAAGGAGCCTAAATAAAGACTTCCAGATGGAAAGATACAAATATGGTATCTTTAAAAGATTCTTCTAAGTAATTCCATCTCAGCCTATAACATCAAGTTTCAGGGGCATTCCCCAGGGGAGATGTAGTTCGCATCTCTGTAGGCCTATGCCACAAGGACTTGATCTTGGGCAACTTTGTTTCCTTATCTCTAAATTGAAGGTCAGTTGGCACCTTCCTTGATGGTGGTAATGCACGTGAATTAAAGCAGATGAAATGTTCAGACCAGTGTCAGCTTTGTATAAGTAGTTATTAGCTTTTAGATCTTATTATTCTTCCCCCTTTTACAGATGAGAAAGTGAAGATCTGGAAATATTACTTTATTTACAAATTTAGCCGCAAAGCATAAATGCAACTCATAGGTCCCATAGCTCCATTATAAAACTACAATAGAGAATTGCATGTACTTGCAAATCCTGTAACCTAACACTAAATGAAAGATGAACATTTTAAAAATGAATGAAAGACAGGTATTTTAAAAATTCAAAATAAGAGATGAGAGGGTTCCACATGAAAGCTAACTTTATTACCTTGCTTTATACCTTGTAATTTTTAGAAGTGACATGAAGATTTCCATCGGATTAATAATTAGTGTAACTTTTAGTCCAATGTGCTGATAGTTGTTTTCAATTTGGTTATATAGCTTTTTTCCCCTACTATAATGGCTTCAATAACGTCCTTGAGAAGGAGTCTTAAGAAATATCTATGACATATTCTTCTGTTCAGCTTCCAAATTCTTCATAATCAGCATCACCCTTGTTGAGAACAGTTATCATTTACAGAACAGATAAATAAATAATTAAAAAAAAAGATAAGCCCGAGTTTTTTCATACAGAGCAGCAAACTCTTCCCTATCAGAGTAAACAAATAAAAAAATAAACCTCTCTTTACTTGGACAGTACAATTTGCCACAACTCAGCTGAACTGGAAATATAAAGAACCCAGCTGATGAAAAAGTATTTCATCACTCTTTAAATGAACTGTTTTTAGAGTGAGACAAACATTCAACTCACAGTTTTTGCCTGTGTGAAGGTAATAATAAGTTAAAAGGTTATAACTGATTTCTATTTTAAAGTGATGGCTTTGGGCACTCACTACCCAACTTATCACAAGGAAGAACGAGCCAAGAGAAATCATGTGCTCCTTCAGAAAGGAGAGAAGTAGGTTGTTTTAGTGGAGTCTGGCTCACGTAAAGTGGGACTAGAGCTGCACGGTTCAATACAGAGCAACTAACCACACATGCTGAGGACCTGAAATTGGGCAAGTCTGAATGGAGATTGCCTGGAAAGGTAATTTACACACTGGATTTACAAGATTTAGTTGGAAGAAAAAAAAGTGAAAGATATCATGAATATTTTTATATAGTTACCTATTGAAATGATAATATTTTGGATATGTTAGGTTAAAAATATTATAAATACTAATTTTGCCTGTTTCTTTTTACGCCTAAGGTGGCTCCTGGATGATTTTAAATTACACGTGCGGCTTGCATTTTATTGCTATTGGACAGCTCTACAACCTGCTTTTTAGTTTTTTGCATGGGCAGGCACCAGGAAGCGGCTACAACCTGCTTTTGACTGAGCCTAGAATAAGATACCTGATCCCCACTTAGAGATCCACAGTCACCTGAGAGAACCTCAGTGACACCATCACAAATATCCTCACTGTCCTTGTGGTCACTGCTTTCACTGTTCTGAGCCCTTTACATGTATTCGCTCGTTTAGTCTTCACACCGACCCACGCAGAGCCCCATATGGCATGGAAGCCATGTTCTAAGTATCAATTCTCGCTTGAATTCCATCTAGAAAGCAACTTCATTCGTTTAGATTCCATTCATTTGTGGTCACTTAGATGATGATGAAAACTTACCTTTCATTTAATGTGTAAAGAAATCAATAATATGAACAAAACTTCAGAAAGAGATTTCAGCTACTAGAAGAAAAAGCCATAAGCTCTTTGTGAGCATGTTGCAGCAAAATTAACTTTATGTTACAACTTCAAATGTGTCTTGCTGTTTGTTAGAGCAGGCCATTTGCAAGATGGGATGGACAAATGGACAAGGACGAAGCTAGAAATTAAGTGTCCTTCTCATTACCCCATGTGGGAGGTTGAATTCTGTGCCCCAATAAACATATGTTTATAATCTTAAATAGCACCCTTGTGGATGAACCCATTGTAAATAGGAAAGGTTTTTAAGTTAAGACGTGTCTCAAGAGAATAAGTGTGGGTCTTAAGTCCAGATTATTGAAGGCCTTAGAAAAAGAACCGGGAAGTCAAGCCAGAAAAGAGAGGACAGCACCAGGTGACAGAGGCAAAGATATAAACCAAGGAATCACCAGGACTGTCAGCAGCCAGCACCACAACTCTAGACTTCGGGGAGAAAGCGAGCCTTCTCAATACCTTCATTTTGTATTTCTTAAAGCCTCAAAACTATAAGTCAATAAATTCCCACTGTTTAAGTTAAATCATTTCATCTATTCATGAGAGCAAACTAAAACACCCAATCACTAACTCACACTGGGGCATTACACTCAGCTTCTCTGACCCCGTATTTCACATGTAAAATGATGGTCTTGGAGAAGATGAAATGTTTAACCCCAGGAGCTCATGAACTCTACCCGACTAGGGCACAGACATCATTTGTACATGAAATCATTTGATTTCAGTATCCAAAGTTCTGCTACTGAGACTTGACATAATATAAGTGCATTTGCTCAGAGTTGAAGAACCTCTCTACCTCAGCACTTGTTTTACCTCCTTCTAAACAGAGAAACACTCTAAAAATGATGTTTTTTTTTTTTACAACTGGACAGGCTTGGACAGCCTTCTGAAAGTTAATTTTATCCAGTGTATTTAGGTTTCATGAGTCCAACAGATTTACCTTTTTGAACATTTTTCACTTCCATCAGCTTCTACATGTTGACTTCAAAGCTGCCAGGCGCCACCTGATAACTAATACCCTGTGTTGTTGTTAAAGGGTTTTATTTTGTTAAAAATATTTTATTGCTACAAATTATCTGTATGCAGGTCAAAATTTCCTCCCTTCAATCTAATCTGTAGCCAGCAAGAGTGTTCCAGATGTGCACAAAATTTCCAGTCTGTGTACAGGAACTCTTTGCCGCATCTGAAAGCAGTTTGAGGCTGTTTGGGAAAGAAGACTTCAATATATACTTTATTTGGATATATTTAGAATTGTCACCTACAGGCGAGTTTCCCAAATCCACAACTCTTTATCATATCATCATCATCATCATCAACAAGCACTTACTACATGCCAGGCTCTATATTAAGTGTTTGACAATGATCTTCTGAGGTGGTGTTGCTAACCCCATTTTGCAGATGAGAAAACTGAGCCTTAAAGAAGGTCATTAATTTGCTCAAGAATCCACAGATGTTTGTGGGTCTGAACCCAGATCTGACTCTATCATCTATATTCTTAAACACTCTGCTGTATTGTACAGGCATGCCTATGATGTGAGAACCCAAAGGACACATTTTCATGTCAGGAAATGTGAATATTCAATTCTCATAAAAGCATTTCTCATATTGGTTTTGATGAATCCAACAGTTAACATGATCATCTATTATTTATAAAAATTTTATTTTAGGCACAATAAATAAAATCAGAAAAGAAAATTGTAGGCCTTCATTTGGGGGAAAAGTGTGCTTAGAAATTATAGGTTATGCAATTGGAGCTTCATCTATAAAGATCTGGATTGTATTTCAAAATATTCAAGCTCCTTTCTACTAAATGTTCAGCATTCACCCAAATATCTGGGGAAAATATCCAGAAGTACAGTCAATACTGAAAGCTGATTAAAGTGGGAGCAGGGCACAGATCAGACTTTGAGAACAGAGGTCAGGTGCCAGAAGGCAAATTAGTCCAGGAACTTGGAGATGACCAGGAAGAAAAGGGAAAAAGGGAGCCAGAAAAGTTCCTGGTGGTCATGGGCAGCTGCAATTGGGCATTTCTGCATAATTTATTTACAGAGTGGGTCATTGCTGTTTATGAAACTGTGTATTCTTGTCATATTAACACACCCACCTCAGTTTTTCACCTGTAAAATAAGGATAAAATATCACCACTTTTCTCCACGGGGTTATGAAATATAAAAGATACGATAAAGGGCCTGGAGCTCTTGGAAGGAGATGTTATTTAAATGGAAAGTGTTTATCATTTTTTACTAACACATCCCAAGCATGATTCTTTCATGAATAACTCATGTTCTGCCTTATCTGATATAACGAAAGCCAAAGAATGCAAATTTAGAAAGCAGATAAAGAGCAAGCAGTAGATTATTTACATTACAAAATAAGTTTTCTTAACTTTATTAAGTAATTTATCAAAGAATTCCTTTAAGGAGGGTAGCCCTCACACACCTGAAAAGTGAGAGTATTCGTGCGCCATCCCCAGATCCTTAGGGAGAGCCCAGGGAATCAGAAGAAGGTCTGTGGAGGTGCCAGGACCTGTTCTGTACCCTCACTATCATTTAATAATCGCTGTATCTGGTTAAATTTTGAGGAATGGAATGTGCTGCTACATGTGTTTTGGTGTGGGTTCAGATGGTCTGAGAGGGTCCAAAGTAACCTTAAAATCCTACATTGTTAACCTACAGATGTTTCTGGAAAGCTTTTTCCTATACCAATCACAACTTAAAGATAGCAACCCAGCAAAGGGCTGCAGGTGTTGGCACCACCGTCTCTGAACAGAGCCACTTTTCATTGGAACAAGACATGCACAAACAGCTGTCAGTGAGTTTCCGAGCAGTCCTAATTGTCTTCCTCCCTCTGAAACTGGTGGCGGCCACCTCAGCAGACTGAACTGAGCATGATGTTCTGAAACAGGCTGAGACGTGCCAGGAGCTGCCAACAGCTGAGGCAAGGATGATGTCTCTTTACATCTGCAGGATGAGTTTTAAAAGGATGGCTACTGTTCCCAATAAAAACTTCTGAATCGCTTTTTAAATCAAATGTCAGTATGTCGATGGGTCATCTTCAATATCACTAGATGAGTCTGAATATCAGCTTTCTTCCTGGGTGTTTGTATCTTTCTCACTTGGGGAGTTTGGAGAGAGCACTGTGTATGGAAAGTGTCTTGGATAAAGTTGCTTTTTTGTTTTTATTTTATTTTAAAGTTGCCTTTCAATTGTATCTAATGAACAGAGTAGAATTTGGGCAGGCAGGGGTGGGAGCAGACATTCAAGATCGCTGCAGTAGTTTGAACAGAGGCAAATGCCCAAAGAAGGTGCCCTGTAAACCAATGAACAAATGAATGAATGAAGGCACAAATAATGTGAGAACAGGTGTGACAAAGGAGAGCATTTGACTCTCAATGAAGAGACCTGAATTTAAAATATTTTTCTGCTGAATAGCTCTGTGACCTGGGATAAATCATTTAAGCTCTCTGTGCCTCAGTCACTTTTATCTATAACATGGGTATAAAAATTTATACCTTTGGAACCACTTTTCATCTGTTTTTTAAATCAGCCTTTTTTTTTACTTATGTTTTAAAATTCTCAAAACCTGAAAGGCCCAGTGTTCAGTGACCCTCAGAACAAGCCAGGCTACGCCAGCTGTCCTGTCCTAAGTGGTGGCATGTGGGAAACTACCAGCCCTAGGCCTCCCAGAGGTCACCAGCTCGAGAAATGCGCAATCTCAAAATCGGCATTTTAACAAGATCCCAGGTGCTTTGTATGCATATTAAAACTTTCCAGGCACTGCTGTGGAGCTAACTCTGCCTGTCTGAATAACCCTGGGTCAGTTTAGATACCTTCTTCCTTCTAGGTTCTCCTGAAAGGAAGCTCGGTTCCACCTACCTCCAAAAAAACAAAAAAAAGCTGTGTGTAAGGTGTGACTCAATGAAATTAATTTCTGATTCTATTTACTACCTTACTCAATATCTTAAAAGCTTAAGAGTTAAAAAAAAATGCCCAATTTTGATTACTAGAGAATAGCTCTCTGATTAGGAAATTCTGACCTCACATAGGAAAATACCTTGGAGAAAGAAAAACATTTCCGAAATTCAAAGTGGGGAAACTGAGGCCACCCAGCTTTCTTATTCCACATTTTGTCAACGTTCACATCACCCAATAAATATAAATAAATTACATATAAATAAATGTCTATTTAGCATATACCTTTTGCTGTATGAGCAAGAAGAAAACTTTGCACTTCAAGGGACTCACGTGGAAGAGACAGAAATTAATGTTTGTAAAAAACACCCATCTGTCACATCCTAGAAGCACTCAATCAACAAAGTGACCAAGACCCAGGCGTCAAGTCAACAGCTTGCACACAGGTAAGAAACACCCAGGTGCTGGGCATTGAAGCAGATCTCCCATAAAGACACTCAAGTTTTAATCGTGTCCCTGCGGGTGTGACCCATTTGTAAACAGAGCCTTTAACAATGTTATTAGTTAAGGTGTGGGCTCACAGGTGAATAGGAACTTCAAAGATCCCATTTTGATGAGGCCAAATTGAATCAGGGTAGCCCTTAATCCATAAAATGGAAGTCCGTATAAGGCTGAGGAAACTTAGACGCAGAGAAAACCACGAGAGGAGACCAAGGGGACAGATCCCCATGTGATGAAGGCAGAGATGCGAGCCAAGGAACCCCAAGGATTGCCATAAAGCCAGACCAGAACGCTACAGACTCCGAAAGAAAGCATGACCTGTTGAGACCTCAATTTTGAACATTTAGCCTCCAAAGTCATGAGACAATAAATTTCCATTGTCCATACCAGCATATTGCATGGTACTTGTCATAGCAGCCCTAGCAAACTAAGTCATCCGGATCATCAGAATCGTGCCTTATCTAATCAACAAATATTTAGTGAGCACGTATTAGTTCCAGGCATTAGTGCCGGGACACAGGACAGAACCAGTCAGATGAGCCTCTGTTTATGCAGCTGGTAGGGGATGACACAATGAACATGTCAGCAAATGAGAAAAAACAATGTGCTGGGAAGCAAATGGATCAGAGCAGTGAGACAGTGAGGGCAGGGAAGCGATCCCTTATGAGGATGCATTTCCAGCACGGTGAGCCCCAAGAAATGTTCTGCCTCTGAGGGTCGAGCGTGCCCACAGCATTGTGTCTCCCCCTGAGCCAGAACGCAGCCTTCCTTCCCTAGACCCAACCCACAGATAACTTCTCAACCCTTCCATTTCCACCATTGTAGTTCTCGGCATCGCCAACTTTGAAGAAGCTTCAAATCTACAATTTATTCTGCATGAAGGATTACTGTGATTTACTTTGGATCATTGTTTTACTTTGTTCAAATGGAAGATACTGGCTGATTTTGAAAATAGTATAAAACTCAGATTTTCCAAAAATGCATTCATGTCAGTAGCCTGAGCTTTGATTTTAGTTAAACACTAAAAATGAACCAGGGGTATAAATACATGAGCTTGGCAAGTTCTTATGAGACTACTATTAATGTTAACTCTGCTTCATTCATTCATTCATTCATTCTTCATCCAACTAATATGTAAGTGATATATATTTTTGGTATGCCTCTAAGGTAGGTACTGGGGGTCAATGCAAAGCAAAATCAAGCATGCTGCCTGCCCTGCTGAGCACTCCTTTCCAAGGAAAGTCCCCTGCCACATTCTTTTTTCCCAAACTCTCTGGCCTCCTCTGAGGGTAATATTCCATCAACTCTCCCCTATCTTATATGTCAAGATGATCCTGCAAGTAGTTGGCCCTTCTCTGGGATCCATCAGCACTCTGTGTCTCAAAGATTACAGAATTTAACAGGATGTAGCTCTCTATAAAAGCAGCAACCCATAGGCAACATTTAATCATGAAGAAATAAATGGACAAACGGTGGGAGGTAAGTCTTATCTTTTCATTCACCATGCCTATTGCAGTCACTGGCAGGTAATAGGTGCTGAAAAAACTTTGCATATATTTATTACCTATATCTAATTTTCAAACTGCTTTTATCTCTACTTTGTAATTTTATCTCATCTCAATAAGCAGCTGGAAGGGGTAAGGCAAGCATTATTTATGCCACTTTATAGTCAGGGGAAGTGAAACAGAGATGTAGGATATGCTCCCAAAGGCATACAGTGGGGATGCAGAGTAGGACTCAGGGTGAGGGGCTTTGGGGCACTTTCCTTTAGGTCATTCTGGACAGGGACTGGGACTGCCTCCTCGTTCAGCCTCTTAGGACAAGACCCACATCTCCTTATCCTTGAGGCCCCTCCTAGTTCCACCTCCCTCCTGCAAGCTGGAATATTACACGGCCTAGCATTTCAAATCTCTCCCTTGACAGCAGGCTGAACTCCTTTAATTAAAATCCTAGCAAATCCCAGCCCCAGATGAGCTGACAATGTGATCACACCATCACCAGGAAGATAGAGGTCACTGTAACCTCATTATCTCCACTCGCATCCCACCCTGAAAATTGGCCGCCACCTTCCACGTTTCCTCCAAAGCAGTATGAAACCCTCTCTAATTCTCCACAAACTTCAGCTCATGCACCTCTGTACCATGCTACCCAAGCCCCCTCCTCCACACCATTCCAATCTCACTCTTAGGATTTCCTCTACTTCACTAGGAAAATAGGAGCCTACAGACCCGTCTGCAGGTAAATGGTTGCTATGGAAACTTGAAAAGGCAAAAACCTCCTCTATTCCGTCCCTGGGCCTTAACCCCATTTCACCTGTTTGGTGTTACTACTTATTCCATCTCCTATAGCTTCAAATTCTCCCTTTCCTGGATCCTTGCTACTGCCATTGAAATATCCTGGCTTCCCCATTTTCAAGAAAAAGAAGATGAAGAAGAAGATGTAGAGAAAGAGGATGGCAAAGACAAAGGACAAAAAAAGAGAAACAGAACCAAACAACAGTTAAGCCCTCTGGCACCTTCAGATACAGATGTCCCTCTCCTCCCTCTTCACAATGGAGCACAGTCCTTGTCCTGTCCCTACATGGCCCAGTATGGCAGCACCTGCAAACCTCACAGCCATTCTTCCCCTTGCTTTCTAGTCTCCAGACTCTCTGATCTTTTTAATTTTTAAGCCACGTCTCATTGAAATTAAGATGCCATCAATTGTAGGACATGACCTGATTTCAGGAGCTTTTTTCACATGAAAAAATTACATCTTGACATCGGCAGAACCCGGTAGTTCCTGGAACTGGCCCTGTCCCTTCCAGAAGCAGGGCTTCACTTCCACTCTCACTCTGTCCTGTTTTGCCTGGTAAACTCCTTCTCATCCCTCAAGTTTCAGCCGAAGTGTGACTTCTTCAGGGAAGCCTTCCCAACCACCTCCCCCCTCTGCTAGACTAGGTTAGAACCCCCATTTCCTTTCGGTGCATTGTAATTTTTTATTGCACTGATCACGGTGATAAGGAAACAGCTGTTTGTACAGTAATGTGCTTAAGTTTGTCTTCCTTAATAGGCTTTGGACTCGGAGAGAGCAGAAGCAGCGTTTGCCTTGTAACAACTCTCTCCCCAGTAGTTAATACTTGCAGTTTGCAGAATCTTCTGCCTTCAGTCCTCATGATGCACTAATAAGGTAGATCTACTTCTGGGAAGACAGGGACACAGACAGGTAGCTACTTGGGTCCCTGATTTGAGGGACCCAAATCAGGGTCCCTCAAATCATCTCAGCTGATGATTTGAGCCCATAGAATCTAATTCCAGACCCTGTTCTCTTAACTTCTCTCTACACTATATTATAGTTGGTGCAGAGTATGTATTCAATAAATATTCGTTGAATGCATGAATGAACACAGTTTTCAAAAAGAATAGTATTGTCAATGTCAATTGCTAATGGAAATTCGAAAACTAGAAAAAATGCCAAGGTTAAGGAGTTGGTAATCAATAATCCTAGAGACAATTTCAAATCCTGATCAGATATTGTGCCAGTTTAAAACTGTTGAGTGTCACAGAAAAGCCATGTTCTTTCATCCTGATTTAATATTGTAGAGTGTGAACTTTTGATTGTATTATTTCCATGGAGGTATGGCAGGCCCAGCTGTGGGTATGACCTTTTGATTAGATGGATATGTGACCTTGCCCATTTAGGGTGTGTTTCAATTCATTTACTGGAATCTTTTAAAAAGGGAAACATTTTGGAGAGAGTTCAGAGCCGACAGAGATGCAGACATTTGGGGATACTTGGAGTGCACAGTGCCGACAGAGAAAACAGATGCCTAGAAATGGACATTTGCACATGCAGAGTCCAGCAAACATCACATTGTGTCTTCCCATGAGATGCTAAATGATCCAGAACCCAGAGTTTTGTCCTGGAGGAACTAAATGAAAATGCTTAGAGAGGAAAAAACTGGCATGAGAAGCTGGAAGAACTGGAACCAGGAACAAGGACTAGCAGATGCCAGCCATACGCTTTCCCATGTGACAGACATTGTCCTTTCTTGTGTCAAGGTATCTTTCCCTGGAGGCCTTAGTTTGGACATTTTCATGGCCTTAGAACTATGAACTTGTAACTTAAATTCCCCTTTTAAAAGCCATTCCATTTCTGGTTTATTGCATTCCGGCAGTAATTATCAAACTAAAACAAACAAATTACGAAGGCCACATTGCTGTCTTATTCCCTTAAGGATGGTTGTGACTCCTTGCCTCATCGTGCAGCACAGAACCTACTCCTAACAGCACATACAGTCATAAAGTTCTTCCCTTCCTTGTTTCCTCCTTCCCTCTCTCTCTTCCTTCCTTCCCTCCCCATCTTCATTCCTTTTTTGGAACACATGTATTGGGCCCCTGTTATATAGTAGGGAATATGCAAGGCATAGGATCCATATTAGGGAATGAAGCAGCCACAGTCCTGCCCTTAAGGAAGCATATAACCTTTAAAGGATTGCTTTAATAATAAGCAAATCAACGAATGAATGATTATGGAATTGTGATCTGTACTGAGACAGGCAAGGATTTCAGTGGCAGAGAAAACAGTGGGAGGGGCCTCTTTGGAAGCCAGATCTGAAGGAGGAGGAGTATGCCAGGAGTAGTGGGGAAAATGTCCCAGAGCCAAAGAGGCCCTGGGCAGGAGAAAGCCTCGCACGGAGGGAGTGGAAGGAGGCCAGGACATCCGGACAGGGCTGAGTGTACCCCAAAGGGGCCGGTGATAAGGGCTGGCAAGTGTGGGAGCAGTCTTACTGAAGAAAAGGCCAGTGGGAAGTCTTTGAAGAGTTTAGGTCAAGAAAATTGACAGGAAAAGAAACATGTGACTACTGCCTCAGATCTTCAGATAACAGGAACTTAGAGAGGCCTGACCTCAGGGGGGACCTTGAGTTTCCCATGAAATGCTTCAAGCTCAACAAGGATCTTATATGGCTTGGAGATAAAAACTTACATTACAGAATTTGGGCCCCTACGCCCGAACGATCGACACCTACAAGATGTGGATGAACCTGAAGGGGCTGTAACAAAGCACACAGGAGTGCACTGTTTTGTTTTGTTTTTAAATTTTTTTTGTTTATTATTATTTTAAGTGCACTGCTTGTAAGAGGGATATTGCACAGGGATTGTCTATATCATTTTAAGTTTGTTAATTGTTTATTCCGTATGAACATTAAAGCTTATCAGAGAGTTCCATGGCAGGCTAGATGTTGGGCAAAAATAACAGCAGCTTTATTAGAATCGGCCAAAATGTTTGTTTATAAACTGTAAGATGTTCACAAGAAATAAATAAATGTTCCTGGTATTTCTTGCCCAGGCTACCTCCCCCTTTCCAAGTAATTGCATCTGAGCTTGGTGTGTCTGCAAATGGGAGTCTTTTTCAGAACATGCGCTGTGAGTAATCAAAGACTTTGCTTTTGAAATTATACCCCAGCAGTTCACCGTGTCTGTTCATTTCCCTCGAACTCAATCTTATCTCTGTTTTCCCCATAGCTTAGTACTCTTTATCTCATAAATTTTCATGTCATCCTTTAAAAAGCAAAGAAAACATGCCCCTTTACACAATGTTTTAACTAGCCCCATTCATTTTCATATTGATGAAATTCATCATATAGATTTTCTTTCACTCTCATGCTGCAAGGCTCTATGGGATGTGCTTGCAGAGATGGCCTCCATCATTTCTACCACAGTAAAGAAAGCCATACAAAAGCAGGATATCCATCTCAGCCTGATGCACAAGCAAGGATGAGGCTCTGCAACTACTTTTCTTTACCCTTTAAAAAATGTGAACAAATTCCTGTCAGCTTCCATGAAATACTCCAGGATGTAATGAACAACACAAAGCACTTGACATTTTTTACTCATCTGAGAGGTCTTTTGCTTCTAGAAGCAATGGCATATGAAGCATTTGCTGCCTGATTGGGAGTGAGCCTCCCCCTACTCCATCCCCTCAGAAGCTAATTAGGTTAGATCCTGTTTAAGCTGGAAACACTGTCCACTGTTAAAGGACAGTGAAGACTGTGGGTCATTCCTTAAGAAATGATGCATTACATCGTTTTATTGAACTCGACGTTCTTATGGGACATCTGTTTCCCAGGCTAACCAGTAAAATAGTCCACTTGTCCTGACCATTCAGAAGATAAGAGTCCTTCTGTGCCAACATGGCCATGCCCACTACTTCCATGCAGATTTCATTTCATGATGGTGCATTACTTCTGCTGGAAATTGGTAGTTACCTAGGAATTGCATAAGCTTGCCCTAGGAAAGGAGGACTGCAGGCTGAAAGATCACCAAGGTTGTGGCCAACCCTACTGGCAGCTAAAATGGTTAAACTGACTTTTACCACCCAGGGAGGGGCCAAGAAGGAACGACATGGCTTGAAGTCACCATCTGGTTCAGAAATCTGAACTCACTCCAAGCATAAACCCCACCCCTCCAATCAGATGCTCACAAGGTCTTTATGAAATCTTCTCATTTCCCGACATGGGATCTGAGGGGGTGTGCTAGACAGATGAAAGTGCTCAAAACAATGAAAAGTAGGTCCACCATGGTTCAGCTGGTGGAGACCCTGAAGCCTTGGCTCTTCCAATTGCCCCACCATATGAGGAAAATTAGGGCTAATGGTTTGAAAGTTTGTGTTTGTTTTTCTGCAGGTGGAGGCACAGCTAGGATCTTTTTGGCCTAAAGGATAATTTTTGGAGCCCTGAGAAATGCTAAAGTTTAACAAATAAAGAAAAAGAGGAATTATCACATGGATTCAGATTGTCTTCTTCTATGGTTGCCTAAGCCAAAAGCTAACCCCATGTTCCAGTTTGCTAGCTGCTGGAATGCAGTATACTAGAAATAGAACAGCTTTTAGAAGGGGAATTAAATTAGTTGTTAGTTTACATTTCTAAGGCCAAGAAAATGTCCCAACTAAAACAAGTCTATAGAGATGTCCAATCTAAGGACATCCAGAGAAAGATACTTGGTTCAAGAAGGCCAATGGTGTTCAGTGTTTCTCTCTCAGCTGGAAGGGCACATGGCAAACATGGTGGTGTCTGCTGGCTTTCTCTCCAGGCTTCTTGCGTCATGAACCTTCCCAGGAGGCATTTTCCTTCTTCATCTCCAAAACTTGCTGGCTGGCGGACTCTCTGCTTCATGGTTCTGCAGCATTCTGAGGCCTTCTCCAAAATATTTCTTTTACAGGATTCTAGTAAACTAATCAAGGTTCACATAGAATGGGTGGAGACATGTCTCCATGTAATCAAGTTTAATACCCACAATTGAGTGAGGCACATCTCTGTGGAGATATTCTAATCAAGTTTCCAACCTATAGTACTGAATAGGGATTAGAAGAAAACGTTGCTCTCACAAGACTGATTGGGACCAAAACATGGCTTTTCTAGAGTACACAAATCCTTTCAAACTGGCACACCCCAGGATCCCTGGAAATGACAAGATTTGATAGTTTTTACATTATATGAATGATGTTGCATATATATATGTTTTTAAGCCTCAGAGTAAACATCTTTCAATCTAAACATACACTCAAAGTAGCAGATGCATTTTTAACACATGCCACCTTGGAAAATTAGTACAGAATTAATAATCAAATGTCATGTTGGTGTAATCATGTCACGTTTGTACTGAGTTGCTTTCCAAACATTCGTTTTCAATTCCATGAATGATGGGAGCACAGGGAGATGCTCACTAAATAAATGTTGAATGGATGTGCTTCCTATTTGGTACATGTTGGATTACCTCTCCCACTATCTTCTCGGCTACCCTGGCTCTGCTTTTTCTCATGCAGGGGTGCTTGGTTGCAGCTTGTCCCAGGCACCTTGGGGTGTGGTTATCAGGTTCCATACATCTTACTTGATAAAGTTTGAGAGAATATGTGTTTTTCTGCCTTACACTCCTAAGGACAGAGAAATGTCCAAACTAAGGCATCCAGGGAAAGATATCTTGACCAAGAAAGGGCTGATAATGTTGGGGTTTTTCTCTCAGCTGGGATGGCAAATGGGGATGTCTGCTAGATTGCTCTCTTGGCTCTTTCAAATGGCTTCCTCAGGGGTGTTTTCTTTCTACTGCTAATCTCTGGGCTCTAGAACAGAAGTTGTGGCTCCACTATCACCCAGCCTGGAGTTTCTCTTTACATGCTGAGACATGAGTGTTTATTGGGAAAATCAGCAAGCTGAAAGGAACTAGAATGTTAGATAGTATTGTTTTTTTTAACAATTTTTTCCTTGTGTTGCCAGGATGCCAGATTGAGGCCAGGCTGAAATGCAGATGCGTCTGAGCTTAGCAATGAGTGGGCTTGGGGAAACAGTGAGGTTGAAAAAATCAGTTAAGGTTTAGACCAGTTGGGTTTCTGTGCCTGTTTGAAATTGTTGTATATCCCAGAAGAGCCATCTTCTTTAACCCCGATTCAATATTGTGGGTGGAATCTTTTTGATTAAGTTTTTCCATGGAGATGTGACCCACCCAATTGTGGGTGGGGTTGCTTGATTATGTGGTTTCCATGGAGATGTATCTCTACACATTTTGAGGTGGGTCTTAATCTTCCTACTGGAGTCCTTTGAGGAGAACCATTTTGGAAGGAGCAGACAGAGCCAAAAGAGCCAACATGAGACACAGATGTTTGGAGATGCAGAAAGAAAATGCCCCCAGGGAAGGTGTTTGAAATGAGAAGCCAAAGGACCAGCAGATGCCAGCCACATGCCTTCCCAGCTGACAGAGGTGTTCCAGACCCATCGACCTTTTTTGAGTCAAGGTATCTTTCTATGAATGCCTTAGTTTGGACATTCTTATGTCCTTAGAGCTGCAAACTTGTGACTTAATGAATTACCTTTTTAAAAGCCATTCCATTTCTGGTATATTGCCTTCCTGCAACTTTAGGAAACCAAAAGTTTCCATAACTTAAATCAGTTTCTTTCTGTTCTATTTCAAAGACAAGAGCAGTGTTTTGCATTCTGTAGTCTCTGGGAGACAAGCGCAACATGAGCTGTTATGCTCTTCTACCCACCTCCCCCAAAGAATTCTATGATAAAATGGACATGGTTACTTAGATAGAAATGATAATTATAGGAAGGAAAATATTTTTGAAGTTCTAGTACTTGTATAAAATCACTTAGTGTAAGGGTGCATATGTAGATCAAGTACTGTAGGTTTTAACCCCAAATATTAAGTCTGCATGCAACATCTGCTATGTGTGACACTATGCTGTGGAAGAAACCAACAGCATGAATGTGCAGACAAGTCCTCAGCCTCAGAGTTAGGTGGCTGAAGCTTGAGTTCCAGCTACTTCATTTGGACAGAATGGGATGGATACAGAGTTTCTGTTTCGGGGGGGGATGAAAAAGTTTGGGTAACGGATGTTGGTGAGGGTAGCATGACTTTGTGAATATAACCAGTGCCACTGAATCATCCACTTAAAAATGGTCAAAGTGGCAAATTAAAAAATGAAAAGAAAATAAAACAGTAATGATGAAGAGGGTAGAGACAGATATTTTTGCAAGAGTTTTACTATTCCAGAAAACTTAATGGCAACCTCAAATTTACCATCTATAAGATCGAAATTTCAATAAAACTTTGACTTCAGTTTACGTTGACATTAAAGATCTTTGGATAATTCTATGAAATAACACTGATTACATCATGGTCATGGGAATCTGTGATTCCTTAATAAATGCATCTCCTTTGGTAGCCAAGGTCATTCAACACTTATCTATATATGCATTGTAGGGGCCATAGAAAAGGTCTTTGTGGTGGAAAGTCTGGTAATCTCTAGATGACCTTTAAGGACTTCCTCCAGCTCTAAAATTGTATAAAGAGCATGGTAAAATATATTGTTATATATAATATATATATAATTTTATTATCATATTTTAAAATTTGCTAATCATTTGTGGTTGTGTGTGGAGGATGTCTATTTAGCAAATGGAGCCTGCCTGCAGTAATGGAGCTAAGAAAAACATACTGAAAATCAAATTGAGGATGGCCTCAAACACATGCCTCCTTCTCCCTGTGGCCCCATCAGAGACTACCTGCCACTCCCGTATGGAGTGGATTTACGGTTTCATTCTGCTTCATACCCCTTCCTTTAGAAAACCATCTCTTTCCCTTTCTATACCCACCCCTGGTTAGTCCAGGTCTGAACCTCTGCCCTCGACCAGACCCAGGCATGGAAAACCAAAGCCCACCCTCACCCCGACCCAGTGATGGGTTCAGAGGTGGCGACAAAGCCCGGCTTTTCAGAATCCACCCTGTGACTTCTGCCCAGAAAGACCAAGACAGATTCTTTATTTCTTTAAGAACATCCACTCTCTCGTCAATAGCTGCCATCAGGGCTGACTAAGATGAGAAGAAACAAATGAAATGATGCATCTGAAAGCAATTTGTGTTCTCCAGATTGCTATTAGAGCTCTGGTTGTAACTTCTGCCAAGCGCTGGATCTAATCAGCATGGTTCGAAAAATTTCCTACCTTGAAGAACGATCTGCTTCAACTTCAGGGAATGGATCAAGTTCCTTACTCTGACTCAATCAAGGACTTTGGATAAAATTACATTAGGGTTATCACAGGTAAGCTTAAATATACACATACATATGCATATATATTATATAGATGTGTGTTAATATATATATAAATGTGTGTATGTATATATATATACGTTAATCATCCATTGGTAGTTACCACAAGATAAGATGTATGCATACCTTTTTAATAATATATTAAAGGCTAGAGCCAGAAAGTAATTAAAAATATTGCTCAACAATTGAAAGAGATGTCATGAAGTCTATGCACTGATTAAAAGACCATGCATTTACTTCACAGGGCAGAAATTTCAAGCCTCCACTCTCAAGTCTATTGCAGCATTATGGTTACCAACCCCAAGCCGTTCCGTCCACCTCCCTACTGGGTGAAAGCTCCTTTTGTTTGAGCATACTCCTCTCCCATGACTCAGGGATAGACCCCAATAAGTCTCCAATCATGCTGGAAACAGTGGAAAGGTGGAGAGAGACCAGGTTCCAGTTGACACCCCTGAGCCTCTGAAATAAACACCTTTTCTTGGGAACTCTTGTTCTGTGAAAGAATAAATTTTCATTATTGTTTAAAGCAATTTGGTTGGGGTTTTCTCTTATTTGTAGCCAAAATAATCATAAGAAATACAAATGCTGTTTACTGCTACTTGTTGGGCAGTTTTATAAGTTTGGCTATCTACTTTCCAAGCCTAAAACATATTCAAAGCAGCAACTTAGGAGAAAATGGGATGTTTCAGATACACGCACTCTTACAGACAGAACGTGCCAGGGAGCAAGGAAATAGGCTTCGCAAAATAAAATTAAAAAGACAAAGTTAAAAATATATCATTTGGGGTCATTTAGTATGGGAGCAGAGAATGTCACAAAGTGCGAAAGTGATTGAAAGCATTGTATTAAAGGGCAGGAAGATATTGAAATAATCTATTTAGAGAAATTTCCAAGTAAAATGATTACTTTTCTTTGTTCATTTTGCTACCTAAAGGGTTGAGTCTTAATTATCTGCAAAAGAGCTTGTTAGAACCACTCAGGCCCTGAGCATTTCAGATGTCTTGGATTTTACTCTATGTGTTTTCCAAAATGTGTTGGTCAAGAAAGCTTCTTACTTGGAAGCCATTTTTGCTCAGAAACCACATCATATAAAGTGACTGGTCCCAAGGATGGCCCGCAGAAGCCCACTTAACTCCACAGAGACCTGAAGCATGCTGGGAACTACTGGAGGGATTGGGGCATTAGATACATCTTATTCTCTGGAAATACCAGCACTGATGCAGAAGGCAGACCCGTGCCATCGGGCTCATAATCAAGAGACACTTTCTACAGCTCTGTGATGGGGGACAAGCTGCTTGTTGAGTTGCCTGCCTGCCACTGGGTCAATTCAAATGGTGGCTGACAGCCCCTACTCTGTAAGGAGGCTGGAGAACAGACCACTCTATCAGGTGGGAAATGGGAAAAGAACCTTTAAGGTCTCTTCCAATTTTGTTTTCAATTTTCCCCTGACCCTATGGGGTTTTAGGAGTGGAAAAGACACAATGAATGTGGCCCAGTTCTGTTCCTGTAATTCTCTCCTGTCACTGAGGACTTCACTCAGTGAAGCAACTGGCACCAAGCACCTATCAAGAGGAGGTGCTGGCGCCCCTGCCAGCCCCACAGTCTCCTCACTCCTCTCATGCAAGAGGTCAAAGGGCACCATCCCAGAGGGCAGCAGAGGTGGGTCGGTTACACCTGGATGGGGAAATGAGATCTAGCCTGTCTGGAGCATGGATGGACAGATTCCAGGGGTGGTTGTTTCAAATGTTGCTCCAATGGATATTTTACCATGTAAAATCTTAATCATCTCTAATAACTTCATGGGTAACGGTTGCTAAATTTCCACTCTGTGCAATGATTGAACTTGGTTCTTTTTTATTTTTTTAATCTTTGAGCTTGGTTCTTTAACTCACTCTCTTATGTAAAAACGATGCCAATCGTGTAACGTAGATCAGGCTTACAGTGGAAGACTGAGACTCAATCAAACCACATGAACCATCTCAGGACAAACAGCTAATTATGGCAGAGAGAGTTCTGGAACCTAACCATCTTCTTTAAAGCCTATGCTCATTCTAAAATAACATGTTTCTAAGCACCTAAGAGGTAATAAATACCTAATTAACAGTAACATATTTCTGGGTTTTCCAGCAAAGAAGAATTGCTCAGGCTGCTAGTTCGGTACTTTCCTAAAAAGAAACATTTGGCCATTGGGTTTCTGAAGGCATTACAGGTAAATTAGAGGAGGTAGAAGTCAGACGTCACACCAAATTCCAAAGTGTATGTTATTTCCACTTTCTACATTGCCACTTTGGGCTCCAAAAAAAAAAATTACATAAAATGTCTGGAATATAAAACTCACATTTCTATAGGGCTTAAGGCTGGGCAGGATTTCAAGGACTGGTTAACCCAGTAAATATAAGATGGACTATCTTATTAATTTACTATATCTCAAACATCAATTCAACTGGAAACTAAGAAATTCTTGTGACATCAAAACAATTTCATGCTATTTCTGTGATTTTTCTGCTACTGATAGAGTAGTAATCTCAAACAATGATGTGCAAAAAACCTGAAGACTTCTGGGGGGGGATGGTGAATGAATGATATCTCTGGAAAGAGCACAGCCTTCCAGCTAACAGTGAACATGGTGGGGGGGGTGTAATCCAGCACACAAGACTCACATCTCCAGAGACGTGCCCTAGGTCAGGCCATCCCCTGGGATGCCTATCCTCTATATGGAAATAAAAACAGTGAACTCTCTTAAATGTGCCCCATGGTCTGATTAAAGATAGAAAAGGGCTCTAAAAATTCATGGCATTCTCAGGGGAAAATCTTAAATATCATTATCATTATTACACCAAATGCCATAATTTGGTCTCCTCAGATTCTCTTTTATCATAACCTGACTTTTGACTTTTCACCTCCCTGACCAAATCTCTAGTGACAAAGCAAAGGGAAATGTTGAGGCAATTAGTGAGAAATGGAAGCAATTAATTCCCTTTTTTAGTGAAGACCTGGACTCTGTGAACTAGTTTAACCAAAAATAATCAGTGACCATTTCCTGACCAAACCAGAGCAAATCTACTTGTTATTTGTCACTGGTTGTCCAGCTATTGCTTCAACATTAGAGTCTCTTCACTTTGCCCCTTTCTTTTGTGAAACTGAGATGTCTATTCTGGGTCCCTGACTACCTCTGCAATACCTGTGTTGGGCATTGAGCTGGATGCATTGGGGACGATAAAATGAATAAAAACAAGACAAAGCCCTTACCTCCAGAACACACTGTTTTGGTCTCAGCATCACCTTCAGGTGATCCAGGTGGAACCTGGAGCCATGACATGTGCGGTTACCAAAAAGAGATGTGACTCTGATCATGTGGGGACAGAGCAGCAAATTCCTATTTTATGTCACGACTTTGGGAGTTCAGACACAAATTGGCATAAGGTGACCTTCTCCTAAAGTCTCTGGAGATAGGGTAGGGCAGACCATGTGAAGTGTCACTGGCCCCCACATGGAGGGGCTGGAGAGAGGGCTGGCACTAGTGCCAAAGAGAGAAATATGGGCAAGACCAGACAGCTTCCATGTCATGTAGTAGATACAAATACAGACTCAAGACCCAGCCTGCCCAGGTCTGAATCCCAGCTTGGCTATTCACTGGCTGTGTGACCTTGGGCAATTGCTTAATCTCTTTGGGTCTCAGTTTGCTCATTTTTAAAGTGGGAATAATGATAGTACCTTTTGCCAACAGTTATGGTGAAGATTAAAGGAGCTGATGTAGGTAAAATACTCAGAACAGCGCCTGGCATGTACTCAAAGTTCAACAAGTGTTAGTGGTCGTTGTTGTCATGGTTGAGCTGTTGTCTAGACTGAGGGTGGGTCAGGACCCATGTGGAGTGATCTCCTTTAGACCAGTAAAGGCAGTTTCTTACTGGTAGAATAACAAAGCCAACCTCACAGCCACTGTGAACAACACTTCTCCGAGTATGCTAATCTGGGTTAATCTGAGGCATCAAGGAACTGCTGGACCTCTCCAAGTCCCAGCAAAGAGGGCTCTCCAGACACAGGGAGCAGTATCTGCAACCAGACAGAGAATGTGGAGATTCTTCCCCTTGACATTCTTTCTTGGTTCAGGATCTCACCATATTCCCAGTTACCCAAAGGAGACTTCAGCTGTGATTCCTCCTCCTCCTCCCCCACATCTAAACATCTCTAGAGCTTAGTCATTCTCCCTGGGAGTGTCTTGCGCTGTCTCCATTTTTTTCCCATTGCTTCAGCATCAAAGGTGGGAAGACAGCATCATCCCACCTGCGCCACCACACCAGCCTTCTGATGATCTTTCCTCTCTGCTCCACAAACCACTTCTCTGAAAATTCCAATGTGGTCCTTATAAAACACAGACCCTATGTCATTTCTCTGCTTGACTATGTCTGATAAGTCATAGTCTGAAAATATCAAGTATTTTCAAGAGTCTGGTGAAAGATTCTCACACATTGCTGGTGAGAACATCAATGGATATGGTCATTTTGGAGGTCCACATCGACAGGGTGAACTAAAATTTGAAATGCACCCTGTGACTCACAGCAACAAGGCTCCAAGTCTTCCCAAGAGTATCTTCATGTGAGAATGAAAGAGGCTGTGATGGTTAATTTTAAGGGTCAACTAGCTAGGTTAGGACATCCAATTGTTTGGTCAAACACTGGTCTCCATGCTACTTTGCAGATGGGATTAGCATTGTGCTGGTTTGAAACTGTTGTGTACCCCCAGAAAGCCATGTTCTTCAATCCTGATTCAATACCATTTGGTGGGACATTTTTTATTAAGTTGTTTCCATGGAGATGTGACCCACCCAATTATGAGTCACTAAATGTAGTCCTTTAAGAGGGAAACATTTTGGAAAAAGCTTTAGAGCTGACACCAACAGAGTCCTTTGGAGATGCAGAAAGAAAACATCCCCTCCCCAGAGAAGCAAATTTAAAAGGAGAAGCCAGGAGAGAAAGCTAGCAGACATTGCCATGTGCCTTCCCAGCTGAAGAGAAACTCCAAATGTCATCAGCCTTTTCTTGAGTCAAGGTTTCTTTCTCTGGATGTCTTAGTTTGGATATTTTTATGACCTTAGAACTGTAAACTTGTTACATAATATATTCCCTTTTTAAAAGCTGTTCCATTTCTATATTGCATTCTGTTAGCATTAACAAACCAAAGCAAGCATCCACAATCACTTGACTTTAAGTGAAGGAGATGGCCCTCCATAATGTGAGTGGGTCTCATCCAATCAATTGGAGACTTTACATCCTTAAATGCAAAGAATAGCAGGTTCTGGAATAAGAAGGAATTCTACCACAAGACTACATCCACCACTCCATTGTGGATTCCAGCCCAAGGAATTCAGACTCAGACTTCAACATCATTCTCACCAGAATTTACAGCTTATGGCCAACAATAAGGTATTTAGAATTGCCAGCCCCCAAATCATGTGTGCCAATCCTTATAATAAATCTCTTCATACACACACACACACACACACACACACACACACACACACACACACACATCCTGTTGGCTCTGTTTCTCTGGAGAATGCTGACTGTAAAAAAGGTGTATCAAGGGCATTCATGGAGCATTGTTTAAAATAGAGAAAGAAGAGTCCGAGTGGAGCTAGCGAGTCGAGCGGTTGCGTGGTCAGGTCTGGGAGACCGGTAGCGCTTGCAGCATGGCTGACCAACTGATTGAAGAGCAGATTGCAGAATTCAAAGAAGCTTTTTCACTATCTGACAAGGATGGTGATGGAACTATAACAACAAAGGAATTGGGAACTGTGATGAGGTCTCTTGGGCAGAATCCCACAGAAGGAGAGTTACAGGACATGATTAATGAAATAGATGCTGACAATTGACTTTCCAGAATTTCTGACAATGATGGCAAGGAAAATGAAAGACACAGACAGTGAAGAAGAAATTAGAGAAGCATTCGTGTGTTTGATAAAGATGGTAATGGCTATATTAGTGCAGCAGAGCTTCACCATGTGATGACAAACCTTGGAGAGAAGTTAACAGATGAAGAGGTTGATGAGATGATCAGGGAAGCAGATATTGATGGTGATGGTCAAGAAAACTATGAAGAGTTTGTACAAATGATGACAGCAAAGTGAAGACATTGTACAGAATATGTTAAATTTCTTGTACAAAATTGTTTATTTGCCTTTTCTTTGTTTGTAACTTATCTGTAAAAGGTTTCTCCCTACTGTCAAAAGAATATGCATGTATAGTAATTAGGATTTCATTCCTCCATGTTTTCTTCCCTTATCTTACTGTCATTGTCCTAAACCTTATTTTAGAAAATTGATCAAGTAACATGTTGCATGTGGCTTACTCTGGATATATCTAAGCCCTTCTGCACATCTAAACTTAGATGGAGTTGGTCAAATGAGGGAACATCTGGGTTATGCCTTTTTTTAAAAGGAGTTTTCTTTAGGAACTGTTAGCATGTTGTTGTTGAAGTGTGGAGTTGTAACTCTGCATGGACTATGGACAGTCAACAATATGTACTTAAAGTTGCACTATTGCAAAACGGGTGTATTATCCAGGTACTCGTACACTATTTTTTTGTACTGCTCCTCCTGTACCAGAAACATGTTCTTTTATTGTTACTTGCTTTTTAAACTTTGTTTAGCCACTTAAAGAAAATCTGCTTATGGCACAATTTGCCTCAAATCCATTCCAAGTTGTATATTTGTTTTCCAATAAAAAAAATTACAATTTACCCCCCCCCAAAAAAAATAGAGAAAGAAGTTGAAAACAACCTAAATGCTCACTAATAGGGAAATGGCTAAATAAATTGATATGTCCATGTTCTGGAATTCTATGTAGCATTAAAAACATGAGGTATATCTAGCAATACTGGCATGGAGAGAAGTTGCATGACAATATTATATGGATTCTGTGTGGAATTCATAGAAAACAGTCAACTCAGATTGATAACAATAGTTATCTTTGAGGAGGGATTGGGGTTGGGACCAGGGATGATGTTAAAAGGGATTTTAGTTCAAAGTAAGGTCTTAATTTTTACAATGAGAAAGTACTCATGCATTATTTGTATATTCATTTAAAAAAAGAAAAATACTTCTTCCATGATACTCCATGGCACATATTATCCATTGCAACATCTGGATCCAAGTATCTTGTGAATTTTACTCTCATGTCCACTCCCTTCCCTCCTCTCTCAAGCCCGTCCTCTGCCAACATACACATACCTAAGCCTATTCCACCCCTCTAAGGCCCCTACGCCTCTGTCTGGGCTGTCCCCTCTGTTTGGAATGCCTCTTCCCTTTCTTAAGCCTGGGTTGCTGATTTCATGCCTCAGAGGCCAGCTCAAATGTCATCCACTTAATAAAAAAAAAAAGGTCTTATTTTGAGGATTTTCATTCATTTGATTTCTTACTCATATTTATACTCCCGGTCTCTAATGGGTACCTAGAGCCAAGTAAATGTTCAATAAGCAGTTCCAAATGAAGGAATGAGAAGAACTCTTTCTAGCAGGTTGTTAGGTCATACAATGCATCTCAAAGGCTCAACAATTCATTCGTGTCCCAGCAGACTCCTCAGAGATCAGGAGTGCACTGTGACATGACTAAGGTCCCAGCCTCTAACTGTTCCTTTTATACAAAGGGGACAGCTATATTTCTTGGCTAGCCATGGCCCATTTGTTTCCAATTCTAGTGAAATCCATTGAGAAGACATTGCATTTTATTTTATTCCAGTTCTGTGCCCAGAAAGGTCTTTGATTACTTTACCCACAAAAGGCCCAAATCATAAATGCCCATTGGTCTCTGACGGAGAGGCTCTGGAAACCCAGGCCTTACCTTTTCATTGGCTTGGGTGAGCACTCCCTTTCCAGATTGGAAGATGTATGTTTCACATGCATCGCATTATAGGAAGTGTGAGTATAGTCATTTTCATCGCTGTAGTCAGGACCCAGTAACGTCCGAGCCCACGTTCCCATGTCATAAGGAGGAAGCGTTCCTCCAAATTCAGATGGCAAAAATTCAGGGTGTATTAGCTGGTGAAGACTGTTCAAATTGTTACCATGCAGGAAAATCTGGAAAGAAAAAGAAATAGTAATAAAAAATCTGAAACATATGACCAAATGTTTAATGTAATACCCAATTTTGCAATGACAAATTGGATATGCTGCCAATGATACGCTGCTGATGATCATGCTTAAAGAAGCATTCATTCTTGTGTCTGTAACATGGTCTTCATAAAATGCTAATTTATTGCTCAGAAAAGGGGCTGAATTAATAGTCCTTACAAATGAAGTTTATGAATAATTGGATGTTACTTGGCCATAGCCCAAGTTTAAACATGCAGTCGTCTCCTAATTATCCTGCTGATCAAAGGAGCAATGAAGCTGATCAACCAAAGCACCCCTCATACTTATCCCATCATCTCCACCAGCCACTCTTCCCCCACTCTGGGCCACCCCATCTTTCTCAGGCCTTGATCAGTTTGTAGCTTGGCCCCAGCTCTGTCTCAGTGACATCTGCTCATTCTAATCCCCTCCCTCCCACTAACTCTTCATCATCGGCTGGCTTCTATTTTTTTTCCCTCTGGCTTATTTGTTTGTGTCTTACTACCCCAAAGGGGAAGAAGAATTCTTATAGCAAGGAATGGTGTCCTCTCACCTCTGTAATACTCTCTATGGCTTCCAAAGTGGAGAGGAAACCGCATCGGAGCTCAATTGATTCTTCTTCAATGGAATTAGTGTGGGAATTTACTGTGGGATATTTTTTGCAGCAATTTTCCGTTTTTGTCTTGACTGGGGGTTATACATAAATAAGTCTGCCTTTCTGAGCATGCAAGGGAGAATGATGGAATTTGGTCAAGCAGAGAAGAAAGGACTCTCAAATTGTAACTATTTTCAGACACATCCACAAAGTGGATAAGTTACAAGTGGATGACTACCATTGACTGCAATTTAGGAATTGACTCCTGAACGTTTATTTATAGTGCATCTGTATAACGTTAGTTCCGACACTACTTTTTGTTCCAGGCTTAATACATGGAAGTCACCCTCCAAGTATAGGAACATAGATTATGCACAATTACCTGCACATGTACAGGTGTGCACGCACACAAATGCACATACACACATCACAGCTAACCGGGATGAACTACTGTGACTTTTTAAATACTTAAACACAGGACTTCAGCAGTAACGACTTGCCATCTTGTTCCATTGGACCGATTTTAACATACGACTTAATGGCATCATTTGCAGATGCAAAGGACAAGAAGCAAAGTGCTACATTGTTTTGAAGAATACTACAGCAGTTCAGAAAATAATGTTCATCTTTTAAAACTGGAATCTGGCATGACTGGCCTTGAACAAGACACATTTCTTTTGCAAAACTCCTTAGAAGGGGAACGGACCATTGCATTCAAAGTAGGGAAAGGCTGGAGTGAAATACTGGTCCTGGTGTTTAGAACCATCATTCATATCCCCCCCCAACCTAATGCCCACGGAGGGCTGTGGACTGGCCCTGTCTTTTGGGGACCTGCCAGATGAAGGAACATGACAAGTGAAAGACAACTTTCGAACCTGTTTTTTTTGCCAAGGGCTCCAGAATCCCCTCCAAGAGCACAGCTGCAAATGTCTGTTGCTTTGTGGGAGGAATTTCCACAGGCTCCTTCCTGAGTAGAATGTGAAGTGGGCAGGAAGCCTGAAGCCATCCTGGGAACAGGCTCTGGCTTCAGCACCATCCTCAGCCCCACGCAGATTGCAAAAGTGAAGAGACTGTCTCTGCCCCCAAGGCTGCTGAGTTCTAGGTCCCAGTTCCACAGCTGTTTGGGGCCAGGGAAATTACCCCTCTGGGCCCTGGAAGCATCCGAGGCCAGGAAGTTACAAATGCTGCAGTGCGTGTGTGTGTTTGGGTGGGTGAGTTGGTACTTCATCAGACCCCCTGAATACCCAGAGTTCCTCCCTGGTGCTGGGTGCCCTGGGGTAGAGGGACATATGTGAGGTGTGGAAAGAATGACCCTGGCCAGGTTCCCGGGACAAATGGGTTTCTGACCCAGGAGGTAGTTGAAATCAGAAGAGAAAGGAGCTAAATGGTAAAGAGAAATAAAAGTCATGGAGTCTCTATTACTGGGTCAGCACAAGGCTACGTGCGTTCATGTGCCATCTTATGAAAGTAGCCCAACAACTCTGGGATGTGAATGTTCATTTCCCCATTTGATAAATGAGGAAACTGAGAGCAGCTAAGGAATGCCCAGGTACTCAGCTAGTCAGAACACCACAAAAAAAGCTCAGCTCTGATAGAAGATGCTGGCTTCCCAAATGTCATCAGCTGCCATAACTAAGATGAAAAAAGTCTTCTTCCTAAGAAAATAATTATTTCCAATGATTAATTTTCCATCATGACAGGTATTGTGGTTGCAGCTAAGACCCAATAGCCATGAGAAAGGGGGAGGGAATTATAAACATCCTTCTTAGTGATAATACATTTGCAGGATAAAATGCTAGCTAGTAAAATATTCCAGGAACAAGAAATTGCTTGACCCAGTATCTCTCACAAACATTTACAGTAAAATGAGCATCTGGTGTTTGCATGTCTTCAAAGTTTCCTTTGGTCTGTTAGTGGGACTCAAAATAACCCTGTTATACTGAATTATTGATTAAGTCCAGGCCATTTGCAAACTCCAGCTGAGGCTTAAATGCTCAGTGGCTGCAGAAAAAATCACAGTGAACAATGAGAGAGAAAGAGAGAGAGAAAGAGAGAGAGAAAGAGAGAGAGAGAGAGATCACAATTGTCACTCTGCATTCCCCAATTGAAATTTACATGATGCATTTGTAGCCATTACCCTTTTCCTTGTCTTGTCTTTAAGGAATGGTTTGATGAGTGTGTACAAGGCATGAATGTACCAGGGCTGGTTGACAAAATGGACTCCTCCAAAACGGGCAGGAAAGCTGTCCTGGGGAGGAAAGAGAGAAACAGTCCAATTAGTCAGCACTCCAGGTCATGAGGGAGCCAGCGGGGCCACAACCCCACAGAACCATCTGCTTCTTGTTTCTGATTGACACTCGCTAATGGCAGGGAAAGGAAGAAAGCTGCTTCCTGGCTGCTAAGGTTTCCTCTGTTCCCTTTGCCTCCCTTCTCCTCCCGCTTTGAGTCCAGAACCTAAAAGTCTGTATAGGGGCCAGGGCCCCTTTAACCAATCACAGTTAAGTCTGCAGCAAAAGTGACCTGGATAAGAGAGGAGGCTGAATTGTAACTCTTCAGTGTGGGGGAACCAGGACTTCAGTCCCCACCAGCTCTAAGCTTGAAAAGGTCTTTCTCTTCTTGACCCTCATCCTCGGCTCTCCCCCTCCCTCTCCCGCCAGCATTATCATGACAATCGCTGAACTTTCCAGCTGAGTGGGCGCTTTGTAGGAAGGTGTTGCAAGTGAGTTTAAGGTTTAGGGCTCTCTTTCTCCGGGATGCAGACACTAGCCCAGTATTCAGTCCTGAGAGAACACACAGTAGATCCTCGGGGTGGGGGGGGGGGGTGATGCTTCTTGAAGGATGGGCTAATTGATCCTCCTAATAGAGGGGTTATGGGGCCCTTTATCTAGTGATCAACACATTGCAAATGGCAGAAACTTTTTTAAATGGTTCCAATTTTGGAATCCAGATCAGGGCACAAACTCATGTTTTAGAAGCTGGGAAGCTGTTCTCAGTACTAATTAGAGAAACAGAACAAAGGAACTTGGCCGCAGATTCTGAACTAGTCCCAGAGGGCCAGGTCTGAGCTCGCTCCTGATGAATGGCTTCAGCAGACTGGGTTAATCTTGGCTAAGGGAATTTTTTTTTTTTTTTGAAGAAGTCTAAACTCTCTTTGTATTGTCAAGTTTGCTGTCAATCAATTTTATTGCAACAAACATCTTTATAAAATGTTACCAAGAGAAGATGAAAGTGGAGAAACTTTGCTGTCTGAGCTAACAGTTCAGGCTGCCCCCAGGGTGTATGAAATGCCTTGCCTGGGTCATTTTTAGGAACAAGGAAAGAGAGTTATTAACTTTATTTCCAGAATCCCTTCGAGTCTATGGGATCTCTGGGTGTCTTCCACCCCGAGATCTGGCCTCAAATGTACTGTATGGAACTGTGCTTAAGGTACACACGTGAGAAACTTAAAAATAAATTTCCCTCTACCTAGCAGAGTTTTTACAGAGTAGAAAGAAATTAAGTATTTTGATGGTTCAACTAGAAAATTTCAATAAAAGTTCTTGGCTTCGCAAGGTATGGATATTTTGTTTTGTGGTTGTTGCTGTTGTTAATTGTATTTTAAAGAATTTAATGAAACCGCCAAGTGTAGGGGTAGAGAGAGACTATATATAATAATTTCTAAATGCATCATCACTCACTATTCCCAATCTGATTTTAGTAATATAAAAGTTATTAATAAGGTTGCCTCTTTGCTTTTCTCTTTTATATACAGTTGAGGATCTAAAAATTCTTTGGTTCCTTGAGAAAAGACACCATGTCCAAAAGTTTTTCCTTTGTAATAAGCACTGCTTGGTAGCCTCGCTCTTACTGGGATCCTTGAACTTCCTATTCAGAAGGTTAATTCATTACCCCACACACGCTAAGCTTGACTTCTGAGGGCTTGCAGAAGGAGAGAAAAGGGTTTATTTACACAACCATGACTTTACTTTCATTTTAAAAAAGACTGTGTCTCAGTTTGCTAAAGCTGATGAAATGCAATATACCAGAAATGGAGTGGCTTTTGTCAATGGGGATTTATTGGTTTACAAATTTACAGTTCTAAGGCCATAAAAGCATCCTAATTAAGGCATCAAGAGGAAGATACTTTGCAAAAAGTCCCTTGGCACGCAGGGTTCTTCTGTCACACGCATTGGAAGAATGTGGCCAGTGTCTACTGGTCCTTTGCTCCTGGGCTCCGTTGCTCTCAGCTTCTGATTCCAGTGGCCTCTCTGAACATCTGTGGGCCCTTTCTCAGGGACTCTGGGAACTATCTCCCGCTGTCTCCAAATTCCCCTGAGCTCTGCACTCTCATAAAGGGACTCCAGTAAAGGATTAAGATCTGCCTTGAATTGGGCGGGTTACATCTCCATGGGAAAAAAACTAATCAGATATCCCATCCCTAATGGGTCTGGACCCACAAGAATGGATGAGAAGAGCACGGGCTTTTCTGGGGGACATAACAAGATTCAAACCAGCACATACTGATAAGAAGATTTTTATTTTTATTAAGAGTCCACTGTGTCAGAAATTGTTCGGTTAATAAAGTGGAAGGAAACTCTAAATACTGCTCTAGAGGCACTAGTCAAAATCACAAAGAAAATATTAACCTTTAAAATATATCTAGAGACTCTTAGTTTTAGATGATAGAACTCAATCACTAAAGAGATCAAAACTGTCTTTTTCTCTATAGAGTCAGAAATTAGAATGCAGATTACCAGGGCCTGGGGTGAGGTTGAGGAATGGAGTATGAATGCTTAGTTGGTTCAGAGATTCTGTTGGGGGTGATGGGAAAGTGTTGGTAATGGATGGTCGTGATGGTAGCACAACACTCTCAATGTAATTAACAGCACTGAATTGTATTTTTGAATATAGTAAAAAGGGGAAATATTAGGTTGTATATATGTTACAATTTAAATATTAAAAAATAAAAACCATAAAGCTATACAACCCAAACAGTGGGCCCTAATGTAAACTATGGACTATAGTTAATGGTATAATTATAATAATATTTCATCAATTATAACAAAGGTACCAAAATAGTGCAAAGTGTTAATAACAAGGAAAACTGTGTGTTGAGGTGGAGGGCATAGATGGGAACTCTGTATTTTCTGCATGTTTTTCTGTAAACCTACAACTTTTCTAATTTAAAACAAGTGAAAGAATAAAGATAAAATATTTTCAATAAAAAATTAATCAAATTGTCTACTGACAGCGTTGGGTGATTTAAAAGATATATGTATATATAAAGACATATATTGGACTGCGATGCTGTAAATTCTCCTAGGTTGGCCTTGGCTGACTGGCCTGGAGCTCATGGTATAGACTTCTATTGATCTCATTCAAGTCATCCAGTGAATTATGCAGATAAACACAAATAACACCCAGTGCCTGAGAGCTCTGGGCTGGGTCAGAGAAGAAACAAGACCACTCTATAGTTTCCACCCATGAAATTCAAATGAAAGGAACCCCTGTGCAATAAAGTCAGTGTACAAATGTTCTAGTATTCCAGAATTCCTGTCCATGGTATTAATTGTAATCTGTGTGTGTGTGTGTGTGTGTGTGTACTGTGCATATGTGCAGGGGTGGTGAGTGAAAGACAACTTAGCAAACAACTCTCCTATTATCAATGGCTGTCATTGCTGGTCACTTTTGCCTGGTCACATTAGCAAACTGTAGAGAAAGGGAAAGTTGTCTGTCACAAAAATGCCTCCCCAAAGTCCCCAGGGGGGTCCACCATCCTAATGGAGGGACGTTGCCTAGAGGCTGGAGAAGACCCATCACTTGATTCGATTACAGTATCATAGAGGTCTTGGGGACTAAAGCGTATGCAGCAAAGCATGCTATATGTTCAAGAAAATGTGTCATGAATTTGCATTCACTTTATATATGTATCAAGAAAAATATAACATTGTTTCAAATTATAAATATTCAAATTGTAAAATTTGTCTGCTCAGCCACCCCCAGTTTTTTGTAAATTAATTGCATTTGCTTCCTTATTACAAAAATAATATACATTCTATGAAATTTGAAGATAGATTAAAACATCATTTAAAAAATTAGAAAATATAAGAAGACATGAAAGAAGAACCGTCACCTCACATCCTACTCCTAAAGACACAGTTTTGCTATGCACTCTCCTTCAGGTCAGGTTATGTTATTGTTTAGTAACTTTGTATCATTTAAATTATAAAGATCCATTTCTTACTCACAGTAAATGTTCCCGCTGGGTTGGAGAGGCTCTCAGCCTCCACCACTGGGGACATCGGTGTTTGCCACAGCCGGAAAACCACATGGGGAATCACACTGAAGCTCTTAAAGCTCTTACAGGCCAAAACATATGCCTGACTTCATAGGTGCCAGGAAGTATATGTGTCCAGTAGGGGAAGGACCATAAGTAATGGTAAAACATTATCGGGGCTCTTCCACCATGCCCTTCCCCTGCTTTACCTCTTAAGCTTCCTAGCTTAATCGCTGGACCCACCACCCATCCAGATGCACAACCAGAAAGGATATTTAATGGATGGTGTCCTTGAATCTTCTTTCCCTCTTCCTCATGTCTCCATATACAATCAAACATTAAGTCTTGGCCATTCTTTATCTTAAATATCTCTCTGACCTTTCCAGATTCTCCATCCTTACCACTGCTCTCCTGGAGTCCATACAAAAGCTTCTTCACTGAGGGTAGGACTTGTCCCTCCAATTCATTTCACTCACTGAATGAGAGTTCTCCTGTGGTTTCCATGGCACCCTGAAAGTCTAATCGTCTTATCACTGCTTTTTAAGACCCATCATGAGCCTGACTTCTCTCTTCCCTCTCTCTTTGTTTAGATCTTAGTAATGAACTACTTTTAGATTTATGTGCGCTTCATATTCTCTCTAGCTTTAGGGCCTTGTTGCGTCCTCTGTTGCACACATTTTGCCTACCAACATCATCTTTCAAGTCTCAGGTCAGAAGTCACTTCCTCTAGAAAAAGCTTTCCTGACCCCAGCTCTGGGTTGGGTGTCCCTCCTGTGATCTTCAGGAAAATCCTGACCTCTCCTCCTAGGATAACACTTATCATATGCATGGTAAGTGTCCACTCATCTTTCCCTGGTTGGACTTGAACTTCCTTAGGGCAGGAGGCAACTTCTCTCAGCTTGGCCTGTGTCTATCTCTGATAAGATATATATAAATTTCTCTCTCTACATATATATATCTTATCAGATAAGATAAGTTATATATAACTCTGATAAGTTATATATATATCTATATAAACAAATTTGAAAGTATTTCTCTAGCTGTACGTAATGGAAAGAAAAGGGAAAAATATGTCTATATTTTTTTAGAAGGAGAACTTTTATTTTTAAGTACAGAAAAATAAAATGTGTACATTTAACCCACTTTAGCAGTAAGTTCTTTAGCCTTTGCCTCTTCCAGCTTGGCAATCCAAACCACAGATTTTTAATCCAGGACATTATCTCCCTGGTGACGGTGGATCTCATCATATCTGTCATTGGAGTTGACCTTTCCATTAAGTACAGCTAGAAATCCTGGGCATTGTACATAAAATAAACTTAAGAAGACTGTAGAGTGGAGAGAAGAAGCAGATAAACTGGCTGTGAACCTCAAGGCCCAAGGAAACAACAAACATGTTGATGAGTTTCCTGGGTTTCTTTTTTATGCCTCATATTTCCCAGATGTGGCATTGAAGATGCCAGGAACCTGAACACCAATGGCAGCAGGTCAAAAAAAAGGAAACCAGAGGAAAAACTTACTCCATCTAGCCAAAAGACTAGGAAAGGGGCAGCTTACCCAGACATATATATATTTTTTAAATATGGAACGCTTCACGAATTTGCATGTCATCCTTGTGCAGGGGCCATGCTAATCTATTGTTCCAATTTTAGTATATGTGCTGCCGAAGTAAGCACACCCAGATGTATTTTTAAACAGTAAACACTCAATTCCAGCCTCCAGAAAAAACCATGGTTGACTCCTCCTGCCACCTGTGCAAGCAAAGGCTGAGTGGGGAGCATAAACTTCCTCTCCAGTGACGCTGTAACAAGGTACTTCAATATTCCTGCTGCAGTACTGTCACAGAATGCAGGTGGGGAGTCCAGATTTCAGCCCCATGGGCAAACAACTCGACCCCAATCTCCTGCAGGAAAGTGAAGACCAGGTGGGGAGCCTTGACTGTCTCCCCCACCAACAATAATAAGTCATCGCTCCCTCCCTTTCACTTAAGGTGGTGTCAGAAGAGGCCCAATGGAGAGTCAGGGCTTTCATATCATTCAGCCTTAAGGAGGTGGCCCCACCCACGACGGTGTCAGTGGAGACCATGTGGAGAGCTGGAACTCCCACTCCTGTCCTGCAGTAACGAGGAGACCCTTCCCCTTTGGCATCGGTGGAGATCACGTGAGGAACCTGGACTTCTACCTCCACCTGGCAGCAATAAGGCAGCTCCCCTGTCTTCTCTTGCTGGAATGGCATCAGAAATGTCAGCTAAAACAACATTTAAATAAGATTCAGAGCTTTAAAAGAGAAGACAAAAAGGAGAATCAAGTGGGAGTTTTACAACTGGAAAATACAGTAACCGGAGGGACAGAAGCTCAATGGATGAATGCGAAGCAGAATGGAGGGTATGGAGGAGAGAATCAGTGAAATGGAAGATGGAATAATAGAGATTATCCAGTATGAACACAGGGAGAAAATGGACTTAAAAATTGAACAGAGTCTCAGGGACCTGTGAGTCTATAATAAATGATCTGACATTTGTGTAATCAGAATCCTGGAAGAAGAGGAGAGAAAGAACAGGACTGAAAGAGTTCCCAAAGAACTAATGGCTGAAAACTTCCACAATTTGTCAGGAGAACTAATCCTAGAAATGTAAGCAGCTGTGCAGACCCCAAAGAGTTAAATTGAAAAAAAAAAATTGACAAGGCATATAATAATTAAATTTTTGAAAATGGAAGACAAACAATCTTGAAAGGAGCCAGAGAAAAGTGACATCTTACCTATGAGGGTGTGGTAGTTAGATTCAGGTGTCAACTTGGCTTGGTGAAGGTGCCTAGTTCTATTGCTGTGGACATGAACCAATGGCATGTGAACCTCATCTGTTGTTGATTACATCTGCAGTCAGCTAGGAGACATGCCTGCTGCAATGGATGATGTTGATTTAACTGGCTGGTGCTTAAATGAGAGAGCACAATGTAGCACAGCCCAAGCAGCTCAGAATACTTCATCTCAGCACTGGCAGCTCAGCCCAGGCCTTTGGAGATGCAGAAAGGAATCACCCTGGGGAAAGTTGTTAGAACCCAGAGACCTGGAGAGAAGGCCAGCAGAGATCAATCACCCTGTGATTCCCGCATAAGAAAGAACCTCAGTTGAAAGTTAGCTGCCTTTCCTCTGAAGAACTAACAAAATAAATCCCCTTTTATTAAAAGCCAATTCATCTCTGATGTGTTGCATTCTGGCAGCTAGCAAACTAGAACAAAAGGTAAAACAATGAAGATGACAATAGTTTCTCTTCAGAAACCACAGCACCAGAAGGAAGTGGCACATTTTTTTCCAGGTGCTATAAGCAGAGAATTATCAACCCAGAAACCTACATTCAGGGAAATATCCTTTAGGAATGGAGGGTGTTATGGTTTAAAGCTGTATGTACCCCAGAAAAGATTATGTTCTTAAGCTCATCCATTTGTGTGGATGTAGACGTATTGTGAGAGGGACTTTTTGGTTAGGTTAATTCTGTTGAGGCATGCCCAGGTGGGTCTTAATTCTCTTAATGGAGTCCTTCAAAAGAGATGAAATCCAGAGAAGCTAATAGAGGATACAGAAAACAGAGAGAAACCACAGAAACAGAGAGGGAGCCATTGAAGCCAGAAATTGGAAGTAGTGAAACCCAGGAGAGACAGGAGAGACCAGCAGATGTCACCACGTGCCTAGCCATGTGACAGACCAGCTGAATATTGCTGGTTGCTGGTCTTTGGGGAGAAAGCATTGCCTGTTGATGCCTTGATTTGGACATTTTCATGGCCTCAGAACTATATGCTTGAAAGTTATTAAATCACCATTGTAAAAACCAACCTATTTCAGGTATACTGCATTTCGGCAACTTTAGCAAACTAAAACAAAGAGAAGTCAGGAAATTCTTAGATGAAGGAAAAATAAGCAAATTTGTCCCCAGCATACTTACCCTTAAAGAATGCCTAAAATAAGTTATCTAAACAGAAAAGAAAGGGTTCTAGAAGGAACACTGAATGATAAGGGAAAAAGAACACAGTAAATAAAAAAAAAAGAGCAAATCAATAGACTTTTTTTCTCTTGAGTTTTCTAAATTATGTTTGACACTCGAAGCAAAACTTATAACACTATGAAATGTGGTTCTAAAATGTTTGTAGAAGAGCATATATTTCAGACTCATATTTCAAACAGTGAAAGGTAAAGGGACATAAATGGAAGTAAGGTCTATATATTTTACTTGAACTGGTAACACTCGCAGACCATGATAATTTATGTGTATATGATGTAGTATCTAGAGTAACAACTTAAAAAGCTGTAACAAGAGATACACTCAAAAACACTATATATTAATGCAAATGGAATTCTAAAAATATGTTCAAGTAACCCATAAGAAGGCAGGATAAAGAAAACAGAAATGAAAAATAGAACAAAAAATGGCAGACTTAAGCCCTACTATATTGATAACTACTTTATATAAGTGATCTAAATACACCAATTAAAAGACAAAGATGGGCAGAATGGATTAAAAAACATTTCTGAACTATGTATGCTGTCTACAAGTAATTCACTTCAAATATAGCAATGTAGGTTATAACATACATGAAACACTGATAGACCTGAAAGGAGAAATAAACAAGTCCACAAAAATTATAGTTGGAGACTTCAACGTTCCTCTTTTAAAACAATTAGACATACTCGAATAGATAGACAACTAAACAGAAAATCAGCAAGGATATAGAAGAACTCAAACACACCTTTGCCCAGTAGGAGCTAAACAATAGTTATGGGACACTCCATCCAACAACAGAATGCACCTTCTTTTCAAGTGCCCATGGTATCTATACCTGGCAGACCATATCCTAGGCTATGAAACAAACCCCAACAAGTTTGAAAGAATTGAAATCAGACAAGGTATTTTCTCTGGCCATATGGAATCAACCTAGAAATTATTAAGAGAAATATTAACAGGAAAATCTCCAAATACTTCAAAACCAAACAACACACTTCCAAAAAGTCCACTTGTTAAAGAGGAATACTCAAGGGAAATTTTAAAAATACATGAAACGAAATGAAAATGAAAATACCACTTATCAAAAAAATCACAGGAGACAGCTAAAGCAGTGCTGAGAGGGAAATTTCTAGTATTTATTACATACATTAGAAAAGAAGAAAATCTCAAATTAATAATCTAACCACCCCACCTCAAGAATTTAGAAATAGAAGGGCAAAATAAATTCATAGTAAGCAGAATGAAGGAAATTATAAAGACAAGATCAGCAATCAATAAAATAAAAAACAATAGAGAAAATTTATGAAACAAAGGGTTGGTTCTTTGAAAAGATCAATAAAGTTAGTAAACTTCTAACAAGACTGTCAAAGAAAAAGAGAAGACACAAATTGCCAATATCAACAATAAAACAGGGGATGTCACGACAGCCACTGCAGACATCAAAAATATAATACAAAAAGCTCTACACACATAAAATTGACATCTTGGAGAAAATAGACAAATTCCTTGAAAAACAAACTATCACAACTCACCTAATATGAAATAGGTAATTTAAATAGTCCTATAACTGTTAAGAAAGTTGAAACTATAATATAATTTAAAACTCCTATGAACAGAAATCTCCAGCACTGGATGAATTCACTGGCGAAGTCTACTGAACTTTTAAAGAAGAATTAATACCAATCTCCACAATCTTTTAAATATATATATATATATATATATATATATATATATATATATATATATATATATAAAGAGAGAACACTTCCCAAATCATCTTATGAAGCTAGTTCTATGCTGATACTAACATAAGACAGCAATATCAAAAAATTATAGTTCAATATCCCTCATGAATATAGATGCAGAAATCTTAAGCAACATACCAGCAAGTAGAATTCAGCAATATATAAAAAGAATTATATACTATGACCTAGTGGGGTTATTGCAGGAATGCACAGCAGATTCTTTAAGAAAAAAAAAATCAATCAATATGACCATATTAACAGGCTACATAAGAAAAATCACATGACCATATAAATTGATGAAAAAAAAGCTTTTGACAAAAGTCAAATGAGTTCGTGATAAAAACTCTCAGAAAAATAAGAATCGAGGGGAACTTCCTCAGCTTGAGAAAGAGCATTTGCTCCAAACTCTATAACATCATACTTAATGGCAAATGACTGAATGTCTTCTTCCTATGATCAGGAACAAGGTAGAAATGTCAATTCTGCCCACTCTTATCCAACATAGCACTGGAAGTTTTAGCTACTGCACTAAGCCAGGAAAAAGAAATATAAGCCATAAAAATTAGAAAGGAAAGGCAAATGGGAAGTTTATGTTATTGTCTAGGTAAAGAATCCCAAGGACTCGGCAAAAGATACTCCTATAACTATTAAGAGAGTTCATTAACGCCTGAAGATAGAGGCCTTAAAAGTCAATTGTATTTCTATGTACTAACAATAAACATGAGTGCACCCAAATTAAAAATACAACACTATTTACAATTGCTTAAAAAAAAAGGAGAGAATCCTTAGGTGTAATTCTAAAAAAACATGTGCAGGATTTGTATATTGAAAACTATACAATGCTGATGAAGGAAATGAAAGGTCTAAATAAATGGAGACACATTCCCTGTTCAGAGATTGGAAGATTTAATGTAGTAAAGATATTAATTCCTTCCAAATTGACAAGTTTGATGCAACACCAATCAAAGTTAAAGCAAGTTTATTTTGCAGATAAAGACAAGAATAATCTAAAATTTATATGTAAAAGCAAAGGAAGTAAAGTAACAAAAACAATTTTAAGAATAAAGTGAGAGGAATCAGTAGACCCAATTTTAAGTCATGTTACAGTTATAGTTATTGAGATTGCATGGTATTGGAGGAAGGATGTAGAGCAATGGATCAGAATAGAGAATCAAGACAAATGGACCCACACAAGTATGCTCAACCGATTTTTGATAAAGGTACAAAAGCATTCCAATGGAGAAAAGATAGCCTTTTCAGGAATAGTGCTGGAGAAACTGGACATCCATAGGCAAAAAAAAAAAAAAGAACTTTAAGTCTCATATGCCAAACAAAAATTAATTCAAAATGGATTATGGACTTATATATAAAATATTCAAATGATGAGAATGAAAAGAGAGCTACAGGCTTCAAGGAAATACATGCAAACCACATATCAGACAAAGACTAATAATAAGAATATACAACAAACCCTTGAAACTCAACAGTAAAAAAAAGCAAGCAATCCAATTAGAACATGGGGAAAATATTAGCAAGTAGAATTAAGAAACACTAGGTCACTTAGATGTCGCTGGTGAGATGGTCCAATGGCATAGCCTCTGTGGAAGTTTGGCAGTTTCTTAAAATTAAACTAATGACCCAGTAATTATGCTCCTGAACATTTATTCCAAAGAAATGAAGATTTATGGTCATGCATAAACCTGTTCATGAATGTTTATAGCAGCTTTATTTGTAAGAGCCAAATACTGGAAACAGCCTAGATGTCCTTCAGTGGGTGAATGGTTAAATAAACGGTTATACATCTCTACCATGGAATGCTACCTGTCAATAAAAAAGAATGAACTACTGATACATATAACAACCGGATGAACCTCCAGACAATTTTGCTGACTGAAAAAAGCCAGTGCCAAAAGGTTATACACTGTATGATTCCAGTTATATAGTATTCTTGAAGTGGCAACAGGATAGAATCAAAACAGATTAGTGACTGCCTGGGGTTAAAGAGTGGCTGGGAAGTGGGTGTGGCTATAAAAGGGTGACAGGAGGGATTCCTGTGGTGATAGAAATTTCTCCATCTTGACTGTGTCAATTTCAATATCCTGGTTATGATATTATACTATTTGGCAAGATTTTATCATTGGGGTGAACTGTATAAAAGGTTCATGGGATCTTTCTGAATTATTTACACTGCATGTGAATCTAAAATTATCTCTAAAAATTTAATTAAAAAATATGATAATCATAAAAAGTTCAAAACTCCCATGGAAGTGGTCATTTTTTTAAGGTACAGTAGAAGCATCATGATCTTTTTTTCTGTCTTATGTAAAGTGCTAAAAACAAACAAAAAATCTTAAGGTAAAGTGTTAGGCACAAGAGGCATTTCAGGATATTCTTTCCAAGAGGTTCTTCTTTATTTTCTGTGAGAGTCTTGGACAGTGTTAAGTGATTCAAGTTATCTGGTAGAAATGCACTTCATTTTTTAATGGGCACTTCATTTTCACACTGGCAGTATTCAAGCATCACTCAGTTGCCTTTTCTTGTGTTTGATCAGGATTTGGAAGTGAGTTGATAAAGGCAAAGCTATTTCCTCTCTTTTTATTCGACAATCAGATACAGATGCTGGTGTTGGTGGCAGCTGGCTCAGTTTCATGCCGGAAAATGAAGCACCTTTTAGTACTATTTTCTAAGATTCGTAATGCTGACAGGCTAACATACTTCATAATAGGCTTCAAAACTCAAATGACCTCAAAATTACATTGTCCTACAAAGCTTGCCGAGCTTTGTTCCCATTTGCTGCCCTCTCTTACTCCTTCCAGTTCTTACCTTTTTTTCCTACTCTCACAAGGAAACTAGAACAGGACCACTCAAATTCACAAATACAATGAGCTTCCCCAGTACTAAGATTCTTCTGGTAACCAAATGCAAATAGAAAAGGAAGAGGATAAGCTCTGAGTGTCTTGCAGAAGGCATCCTCCATTCATTCACACAGCTGTATGTGTGTAGATCTGAAGAAGGTGTAATCACACACACACACACATGAAGTTAAGCTTTATCTACCAGTTCATGCATGTCCTACTAATGACACCCATTTCCCACATCAAAGCCGGCTATAAAATCACTTTCTGCAGTATAAATGGGCTTCACTGATGCAAGAGAGCCTTCTAAAACCCCTGTATTTCATAGTGATGGGTGTCTAGTAACTATCTATGACTACATGGTGGTCATCAGTGTGGAAGTAACATATCAACCTATTCACAAGGAAAAGGAGAGCTCATGTAATAGCAGTTACACACCAAGTGCCTTTTTTTTTTAAGTATATCAGTAGCAAACATGAGAGAGAAGAGATTAGGCAGAGGCTCCAGCTGATAGTGGGCTATGGATTTTCTTGGAATATGTGCTCTGAGAAGTCACTGTTGACTTCTAAGAAGCTGTACTGCCCTGGTGTTCTCTTGAGGTTAGGAGGGGTTTGGGATCAGGATAAAGTTTTCTCTGCAGTTCCCAGAACAGTTTGAATGCACTGGTAATTCTTCCAGCCAGATTAAGGGAAACCTGCCTTCTCCATACTGGTCCAGACCAGAAGATTAGGCTTAGGTCTTCCCTAACTGTAATCTGAACAATATTCCTTAACTGTCTCCTCTTAAGTTGAAGGTTCTCCTCAAGAAGTTGAACCTTCTGCTCAAAGGTTCAACAAGCATTTATTCCACTCCTCTGAAGTGTACAATGCAGGAGATACAGGCTGCATATGACGCACTTTTGCCTTCAGCCAGCTCATTGTCTAGTGGGAAAGATGAGGAAATGACAATGCTTTGCTCAAGAGAAAGAGTCAGAATTTTAGATTCGGGGTTTAGACTCTTCGGTACGTTTCTTCAGGCAGGGCTAAGAAATAACTTAGTTAGCCAGAGATGAAGATGAGGGGAAGGCTGGATGTCCCACAGAGGCCACATTAAAAAGGATTTGGTGATGAATAAACATATGTGACCATGGTTGAGAGTCTTCAAGAGTTTATTTGCCATTAGGAGTCCCTACATTTTGCTTAGCATCTCCTTTCTCCAAGAATAAGCACATAGATGATCTTGTTCAAAAAAAAAAAAATAGAAGGAAGGAGGGAAGGAGGAAGTGAGGAAGGGAAGGATGGAAGGAAGGAAGGAAGGAAGGGAGGGAGGGAGGGAGAGAGGAAGGGAGGGAGAAAGAAAAATGAAAAATTATTTCTTGTGCAGACCTGTCAATTTTCTGTCATGACAACAGAAAATATGACTTCAAATTTTAAAATATCTTAAAAGACTAAGATAATCCCAACTGCTTTTGTAAACTTCCTAGTAAACAGAACTTCAAACAGGAGAGCTGCATCCTCCTTTGTCACTGATGCTCCCACAGCTGGCCAGGCAAGGTGACCAAGGAGATGCTACTAGGTCTTGGAGAGCAGCCCTGGAATGCAAATCCATCCAGCCCAGCTCAAGCAGGGGAAGCTTTATTTGCTATAAAAATCACTTCCAGCTTCTCTAACTACAGTGACCTTAAAGAGGGTTTATATTAGGCTATGAAATAGCAAATACATTGTGGTCAGTACAAATACTTCATCTTCATTTAAGAGTTTCCCTCAGGGCCCCTAAGTGGTAAATAGATGATTGTTGTTCATGATTTAAAAGCCGATTTATGGAGAAACCCAGATAGCTTGAATCACTGATTTGTACAGGAAATCAATGCCAGAATAGATGGGACGCTTCACATGATTCGACCTGCCGTCACAGCATTTCTGGGAGAAGGGGGTATGACACAAGCAACATGGAAGTCATTCAAAGCAAATCTTCTAGCAAATGTTAAGCTTTTAACCTCACAATCAGCTTTGGATGGTACCATTTCAATAAGCAATACAATAAGCATATATTAAAAATGGTAATACATTTTTAAAGTTAATAAACATCATTTAAGAGAAAACAAAATCAGTAAAGATACTTTACTGGCTAAGAATTATTGGACATTTGGAATGTGCCAGGGAATTTTGCTAAGCACTTTTAAACGTATCTTACTTGATACTCATATCAATATTCTGTATTTACCATTATTATATATCCCAGTTTTAGAGACGAAGACAGAACAGTTAAAATTCTTACCCAAGTTCCCAAAGCAAGTAAGAGGTAGAGTAGAATTCAAATCCAGACCTGTCAGATTTTATAATTCAACCTCATATCTCCTATCTACTATATTGCTCTACTTATAAGTTCATTTAAACTCTATACATTGGTAAGACGTGTGGACTGTTAAATATCTCCATGTGGAATTTTAAGTACACACATGCCTCAAATCCGAGTTAAAATTTCTTCATCTTGTTTTAGCTGCATGTGCTTTTCATGACTTTGACAAGGCTCATGGTTTGAAAGCATTGTCTTTTTAAGAGTGTTAAAGTTGTTAATAGGACAGAATGAACAAATATTTTTAATAAGCCCTCTGGAAATATTACAGATGGGCCCAAGTAATTCCGTATTGTTCTAGTCTTATTAGGATACATTGCATATTTTACACTAGAGGTACATTCATTTTAACATTGTCTCATTCTGCAGAAGATTTGAGTTAGCTTGGACCTTTCTTGCATTTTTGTATTTCAGCCTATTTCATTTTCTAATCACTAAAATATGCACCACTTCTCCATATACGAAACTATCAGTAACCCATCTCCAAAATCAGCATCAGGGAGGAAACCATCCTTGAACAAAGCCATGACATCTAGTTGTGGCGCTGCCCTTTCCCCCAGTATGATGGAATCGGTTGGTGCTCTCCGACACCCTGTTCTCCTCTTCCTCCTGGGAGCAGGACTGAACTACGATTCCCAAGTCCCCTTGCCTCAAGGAGAGGCCATGTAACTAAATTCTAGAGAATTTCTGTAGAAAGGAGCAAGTCCACTGCTTCCAGCCCCAGATATAAAGCAGCTGCACAATTTTCCACATTCTTTCTCCCTTGTTTATGAAGTTGGAACTAAAGGACTCTGAGGACTTAAAAGTTGGTGTAGCCCCAGAATGGAAAGACCCCTAGTCTAGAAGCCACTCCTTGGAGGAGATACAGCTAGCTGTCCAGGAGAGCTTCCAACTAGGGATACCATTATGGGATTTTATGGGAGTGAGACGTTAACTTTCATTCTGTTAGTAAAACCAGTGCAGCGTTGCTTTTTCTGCCCTGATAAGCTCTAAAGCTGACTATGCAGGATAAGGGACATGTATGCTGGAGAAATAATTGGAAATTATCAGCTAAAAATGGTATTTATGAGCTGAGTGAAGTCACCCAGGAAGGGACTTAAGACAGAGAGGAGAAAAGATCCCAAGACACAGTCAGTGTTCAAGGGGCAGGAATATGTGATGGGCCCAGGACAGAAGTCATTCAATTGGAAGAAGAACCAGGAAAGTGGGCAGGGAACTGGAGGCTGAGCCAAGAGACTGTTTTCAGAATATCTCAGCATTTTTACAACTGACAGAGAAATCAGTTGTGTCAAATGCTCTTGAGAGTCTGAATGAGATGAAGACTGAGAGGTATCTCTTGGATGTGGCAATGTGAAGGGAATTGGTGTGGTAGGAATGAGAGGCTGTCTGGAATGGGCTGAAGAGAGAATATGAGAGAGTAAGTAGAGATAAACGTTTTGAGGAATTTTACAGTGAAAGAGAGCAGAAAAACAGGGCAGTGGCTAAAGAATGATGTGAATTGCAGGGAGGATTTTTGTTTTGGGGGAGATAGGTTGCAGAATATTTATAAACTGATAGGGATCACCAGTAGAGAAGAAAGAAGTGATTATGCAAATGAGATGGTTGACTTTCTTGTAGGAGTGAGTGTACAAGTGTCTTAAAAAGCACCATAACTGTTATTCCCTGCTAATCAGACAGGAGACAGAACACAAGGGTTCAGACTCATTAAGGTCTGTCACTTTGGCAATGAAGACTAACAGGCTGTTCTCTTCTAATTGCTTTTGTTTCCTCTGTGAAATAAGAAGCAAAGTCATCAGTGGAGGAGTGAGAGGGGTGGGTGGGGGTGTTGGGAGGAACAAGGAAGAAGGAGCAAGATAAGTGGGGGTGCCTAGAAGTGTGGGAGAGTGAATACAGCAGGACTGGCAGTCTCCCACGCTTCTTGACTTCCTTTCTCTGGTTCCCAAACTTACCCATACTCAGGAGTATTGAGTGGTGAAACATTACTGGAAATCAAATTGGCTAAATATGTTTCAAGAACCTTAATATGTTCATACTCTTTAACTCTGTGTTTTCACTCTTAGGAAATAATCAGAGATATCATACACCCACATGTACAGATATGTGTGTGCATGTACGCACCAATGTTTACCAAAGCAATGAAAATCATCAAAGTAGCCAATTACAGAGAAAGTTAAATAAATTATAGAATCTTCACACAATGGAATGATAAGTAGCCATCGCTTCTTTTGGTAAACTATTTAATCCATGAGATAACTGAATGAAAAAACAGGCTAAAAAATGTATAGATAATATTGTCAACACTTCTATAACACATTAGGTAAAATATATCAAAAACCCATAAAATATAATACTAAAATATTTACAATGTTAATCTCTGGAATTTGAATATAGAGTGATTTTTTTCTCTTTATTCTTTTTTCCCTAATATATGTATATATTTTACAGTGAACAAATGTTACTCTTATAATCAGAAAAAAAAAAAAAAAGATTTAGGAAATCCACAAAACCTGCCAGTCTTGAATAATTTCTAAAGATTTTGCTCTCCTTCCTGGCAATGACTTATAATGACTTTAATAAAAATAAAACATTTGGCCGTTTTATATGCCTATCCTCTCTGATCTATGTAACAGATGGTACACTTAACTAGTTCACAGTGAAGCCAGGAAGTCCAAGTGAGAAAATGATCATGGTGGTGCACTGAAAAGTATAAGGTACCAAACGTATGTAAATTATTTTTCTTACTATTGCAGTCATTTTACTATTAATTAATGTGTTGCTCCTTTCAAGCAACCTAATATCTTTAGCATATCAAAATGCACTTAACACTATAATGTCAGAACCAAAACCAAGAGCCTGGGCTACTCCATAGTAGAATTTCAAATGTTTATGGAATTGAACTGAATTGTGCCAAAGGATGAAAATTATTCAGGAAATTACCCTGGTAATGGTTCTAAGATTTTAAAAAAAGAAACGATTCTAATTTACCATTATTTTAGATAGCTAAAATCTTTTAAGAGGATGGGACTCAGTGGCTGAGCAGGCAGAATTCTTATCTGCCATGCCAGAGACCTGGGTTCGATTCCCAGTGGCTGCCCATGCAGGAAAAAAAAAAAAAGAAAAGAAAATTATTTTAAGGACACAGACCTCTAATGAAGACAATTTAACTGAACTTTTGAAAAAGAACACCCCATACCCCACGTCTCCACCTTCATCTCCGTGCCTGCCACGAACGTGCTTACGTGCATATTTTTTATTCACGCCCACTTGGTCTCAAGCCATATTCATTCTCCTCAGTGTCTCTTCTTTATATTCAGCTTTGGTGGTAGCCCTCACCAGTCTTTGAATCTTGATACCAGCTTTTCTACTGATCTCTCTGACTCTGGTCTCCCCTGTGCTTCCTCTTCCTAAAATTCACATCTGATGACCTTGACTAGCACCCTCTGGTGATTTCCCCATCACCTTTTGATTATACCCATGGGCCTTTGGAGGTGATGAAAGCCTTTGGTGATCTGACCTGTTTATCAGTCTAGCCTCTTCTCCAACCATACCCTGCTCTCTCCATTCCTGCCAAATGTCTCCCAATCCCATGGCCTCTCCTCTTGCCCCAGCCCGTCCCCACCCTGACCTGTCCTTCAAACCCCAGTCCAGGTGCCACATCCTCCCAGCTTCCCCATGATAAATACAATCTGGAAGGCCCGACATGGAGGTGCCCATACTTAACCCCACATCAACGAAGCAAAAAACTTAAGCAAGTTTCTATTTTCTGTAAATGCCAATCTGAGTCCAGAAGTTGGCACATAGTGGTAATCATTTAAGTGACTAAATGAATTGACCATGTAGGAAGACTCAGGAGATTTTCTGACATGGTTAAATTTGACATCTTTTTAGGGAGCACATGTTTATTGATTGCTGAATCCAGCCAAGCACTTTTCCAGATGCAGGGGATTCATCAAAGAATAAAGCAGAAAATATCTCTGCCTTCTAGGAGATTACATTCTAGTTGGGGAGGACAGATAATGATAATTTAAAAAGAAAAATAATTCAAAGACAAATATTGTTAGATGGTGCTACATAGGAAAATTGAGCAGGGAAGAGGCTAAGCAGAGCTGAAGAAGGGGCTGGGATTTTTAAGAAGGTGATTTTAGAAGGCCTGAGAAAGTGACCTCTGAGTGAAGCCTCTGGGGGCTGTGTGGGAAGCCAGCCGGAGGGATCCCAGGAAGAGTGCTTCAGGCTGAGGGAATGAATGCAAACATCTCGCAGTGGGAGCAGCCCCACCAGCTTTGAAGAAGTAGCATCTCTCAAAGTAAGTTCTGCAAAGTATTAATTCTGAAGGGTCTCTCCATGCACATAAAAGATTTCCAAGTTATATTCTGCACACTCAGCCTCTTATTGGAAAATTAGAGGATGCACTTGTCTACTTACTTAAAGGCTTTGAAAAAGTGTGGTAGCAAAGAAACCTGTTGAACGTTGTTTAACCCACTGTTACTGTAATGTTTTTGACTACAGAACCACAGAATCCATTTTGGGGAGGTTATCTAATACCCTAGAACTAATATTTTAGAAGATCTACTTCTAATGGGACTTCCTGAACTCTCTGTGTAAGTCAGTAAGCAATACATTTTCAACAACTCTAATTTATTAGGAAAATCACTTTAGGGGCAAGTATGCAATTTCAGGGAAATATATATATATTTATTTTATATATAAATATATTTATATATAAATATAATAAGTATATATTATATATATTTATTTTATATATATATGAAAGTATATGTATATGTAAAAGGTATATATATATATACTTTTTTTTTTTTGCATGGGCAGGCACCCCCAGGTCTCCAGCATGGCAGGTGAGAACTCTGCCTGCTGAGCCACCGTGGCCTGCCCTCAGGGAAATATTTTATTTCTTTCAGAATAAGAATCACATATTAGTCAACTTGAAAATCTCTTATCATTTCTACTTCACCCAGCTGGTCCATGGTCTTTAGGGCTTTATAAAGAGAAATTATTTTCCTGCTAGAACAAAGTAGCAACAGGAAAATTGAATAGCCATCTGTTTTCGTTTTCTAGCTTCTAAAACAAAATGCCATGCAATGGGTTGGCTTAACAACAGGAATTTATTGGCTCACTCTTTCAGAAGCTAGAAGGCTTGCTCCTTCCCAGAATCGCTGTCCTCTGACTGGTCAACAGTCTTCGGGGTTCATTGGCTTTTCCATCACTTGATGATGCACATGGTGGCATCTTCTTTCTCTTCCAGGTTCCCCTGACTTCCAGCTCTGGCCTGCTCCATGTGGCTTGTCTCTCTGTGGCCTTTGCCGAAGGTCTCTAACAGGATGAAGACCCATCCTGACTCAGTTGGGCCACATCTTAACTGAAGTCACTTCATCCCAAGGTCCTACTTATAGTGTGTTCACACCTACAGGAATGGATTCAGGTTAAGAACAGATTTTTCTGGGCTAAATAACTCCAAGCCACCATACCATCTGAGGAATCAGTCCATTTTTTCCCCTCCAGTTCTTTGATCTAGTTCTTTGAACTCAGGTCTTGGGAACCAACTGCACTGTTAATTTGAGTTCATCTGAGGTTAGAAAGTAGCATGGTCTTTCATTTAAATGGGAATACAGTGTCATCTGGAGAACTGGATGCTGACAGCTGTAGAGCCCACCGAGACATGTGGCAGGTTCCTGTGACCTTCCAGAGAAGAGCCAGGCTTGATTCCTAGGACTGAACAGGGACCCCAGTGTGTTCAAGAGTCACTGCACACATATAGAGAATGTTGACTTTTTTCTTTTACCACCTAGATATGAGGTTTCTGCTCTGCTGGGGAGAAAAAAAATCAGCTGTCCAAGCCCAGTTTTGAACTTGGGGAGAATTTTATTTATTCTTCTTCTTTGAACAGCAGTCTCAGACCACTCCTTATTTCTACCCGTCTGTCTGCCATGCTGGGCGGGTCTCATATTGTCTTGCGTTCTAGTTTGCAAGCTGTAGGAATGCAATATACCAGAAATGGAACAACTTTTAAAAAGGGAATTTATTAAGTTGCAAGTTTATAATTCTAAGACTGTGAAAATGTCCAGATTAAGGTATAGAGGGAAAGAAACCTTATTTTCAAAGAAAGGGCTGATGAAGTTCAGAGTATTTTTCTCAACTGGGAGGGCACGTGGCAACATCTGCTAGTTTCCGCTATTCATTTCATAAGGCTTCCCTGGGGGCGTTCTCCCCCTGCTCCAAAGGTCTCTGGCTGTGTGGGCTCTGCTGGGTCTTTCCAAAATGGTTCCCTCTTAAAGGGAAGCAACCCCACCTTGAATGGATGGAGACCCTTGTCCATGGAAACCATCTAATCAAAAGTTACCATCCACAAAAAGGTCACATCTCCATGGAAACAATAAAAAAGATATCACCCAGCAATACTGACCGAGGATTAAAGGACATAGCTTTTCTAGGGTGCATAATAGCTTCAGACCGGCATGCCTTATAACCACTATTCCACCTGTTCGAAGAAAATTCTCTCTATGTCACACCACAGCTACCCCGATTATTCCATGAAATTTAAAGTCTGATTCAAGCAACTCTAGATCCATTCATATGTCTATGAACCATAGAGGTAGCTGCAAATGAGTTTTGACAGGTGTGTGGACTTCACAACAGTCCTTAGACACTTATTGTGCATTGCATTGGTCTAACTACTGTTGCACTTTTATCTTTTAAGAAGCACAATTACCATCTTAATAAATGCTGACCATTATTAGAAGGATTTTTTTTTCCATGGGAAGAGCAACTTATCTTGGTAATTTTTAAAAAATAAAATGAATGGGATAGAAATTGTTCCAGAGGAAAAAAAAAACAGCTCGTCAGTGGACCTTGTTAAATTTCAAACTCAGCCATTTGAGTTTTTTACTTGGTTATGAAAATCTTGAGGAGTTAAAGGGCTAGGGGAGAGAAGATTATTACTAATAAAATTAGACAGTTTCTATTACTGAAAACTTACCACCACCATATAATATAACTTGGAAAAATGACTTTCTGGTTTTTTATTAATAACACAAATTGTCATAAGTACTTTATATTTTGCACCAGCAAGAAACTGTCATTATTGAAAATTGCACTGTTACTATTCTATTTCAGATTAGGGACTTTAAGAATTTAAGTTTTAATTTAAGAATTAATAATTTAAGAATTTAAATTTTAATTTAAGAATTAATTTAATAACTAATTTAAGAATTAGTTATTATCTTCAAGAAAATGCTTTTATATATAATAATTATGTTCACAAATATATGTCTGTCACATACAAAAACATATGTGTATCAAATACACATACATGTGTTTTATCTATAAGATAACATTATCGGAAGTCACAATCAGCTATAAGGAAGAAATGTGTCTTTCTATACCAGCAAATTCATATCTGCTGTCCAAGTTACACAATCTCTATGGAGTTCTTATCTGAGAGATGAAAAATCTGCACAATGTTGTGTCTATAGTTTTTAGGTTTTCTCTTCCTTGCTTATCAATGGGGCTCCCAAATTCAGGATTAAATGCACTCAAATCTACAAAGAAATAATTCAAAAGTTGGCCTTCTCTGTAGGCACACTTGACCAAGACTTTCCAGGTGTTATCTGAGGAGTGACAGCAAGTCTCCACTCCCTTCTGAAATTGGCAAATCCATCATTAAAGAATCAGTCCTTGATCTCAAAGTTTTACCTCCTGTTAAAATAAAGACATCACTGTCAGGGTAACTTGCCAATAATTTTTCCATGGCCACAGGTTATGAGATGTTATTGGTGTGTATTTATCAGGGTATAACTGTGTTTTGAGGGGGGAGGGTCAGGGAAGGGGGGAGACTGGAGCCATTTGTTGTCTGTAACTGAGGTAGGGCAATGGATGTGAGGGAGATCTGTAATAGGAAGTCAAAAAGTGCAATGGAAAGCTCTTCCTGCTTCACAGTTTCAACTAGCTCTGTCCTCTGGCAGTGTTACTAAAAGGGCTATACTTTGAGTAAAAAAAAAAAAAAAAAAAAAAAATGGATAAAATAAATAAATAATAGGAGGAACAAAGGGTAAAATAAATTGAGTAAATGGAGATACTAGTGGTCAATGAGAGGGAGGGGTAAGGTGTATGGTATGTATGAGTTTTTTCTTTTTACTTTTTTTCTAGAATGATGCAAATGTTCTGAAAAATGATCATGGTGATGAATATACAACCATGTAATAATATTGTGAGTCACTGATTGCATACCGTGTATGGACTGTATGTGTGTGGAGATTTCTCAGTAAAATATTTTTTTGTTTAAAAAAGGGATATATTTATCTGAGAACTTTGAGAATGCCCTATTGCGTCATAGGCAATGACTGAAAACTTCGCAGTTGATCATTAAGTTCTGACTCTGCTACTTACAGTGTGGCTTTGGGCAAGTTACTTAAAACTCTATGTGCCATATGAAACCAGAAGGAAAGATAGACGTTAAAGACTGAGATGGTATAATCTAGGAATGCCTAGAGTGTGCAATGATAGTGACTAAATGTGAAAATTAAAAAACATTTTTGCAAAAAAACAAAACTCTGTGTGTCCAATTAACTCATCCACTGTAAAAACTAACTGGATTAGCATGTCTGAGTTGCAGAGCCTGGCAACTGGAACATGCCATGCATTTCCCTCTACTGAGGCTTTCCTCAGTTTGTCTCCTCTCTTGGAAAACCGTATAGTCAAATGGCCAAGAAACCAGGCCATTTCCTGCAATTTGATGTTTGTGGATCTGGCGCACATCCTAATATTTTTTATTGTTTGTCTATGATATCTGACACAGATTGCACAGGTGCTGGACCTATTATTTGCCCTGCGGTATATCCATCACCAACCCTCGTCCCACTCCCGGCTGCTGCTGCATCTCCCAGGCTCCTTCACAAGCTGGTTCAGCTGGTATGATGTGAAGTTCATGTGTCAAGTTGGCCAGGTTCTGATGTCCAATTGCTTGGTCAAGCTAGCACTGGCCTGGTGGTTACTGTGAAGTTATTTTGTAGATTTAAATAATTAGTAAGTTGATTGTATCTATGGCTAATTACATCAACAATCAACTGAGGAGATTGCCTTCAATAATGAGAGAAGTCTCATCCAATATGTCGAAGGCTTTAAAGAGAGAGGTGATGATTTCAACAGTAAGAAGGAAGAATTTTCATCTCTACTTCAGCCTGCCAGCTTCTCCTGGGGAATGCATTGTACTCCTTCATCAGAGTTCCCAACCTGTGGCCTGCCTTGCGGAATTTTGACTTGCCCATCCCCACAGTTGTGTGAGAAAATTCTTATGAAAAGAACATAATATTTGCATAAGATATATCTCCTGTTGGTTCCGTTTCCCTAGAGAACTCTGACTGGTCCAACCAAGGGGAGTCATTAGTGGAAACTCTGAGGTAGGCTGGAATAGGGTGGAGGGCTGTTTGGTCTGCCAGGCTGCTATGACAAATACCACACAATGGTTGGCTTAACAATGAGCACTCATTACCCTATTGCTTTGGAGGTGAGAAGTCCAAACTCAAGGCCTCAGTGAAACCAGGTCTTCTCCTTGAAGTCTGTGGCATTCTAGTGCTGGCTTACCTCAATCCTTGGGGTTCCTTGGCCTGCATCTGTGTTGCCCATGTCGCAGCAACCTCTCTCCCTGTGTCTACACTTCCATGGGCTTCTGGTTCCTCTTAGTGATTGTCTCTGACTCCAGGCTTCTGGTTTCTTCTCTTTATAAGGTCTCAGGAATATGGTTAGGGACGCCGACCGATACACAGATACTGTGCTATTAGCCTCTGCATTGGAAAATCACACCATGGAATTTCAAATCAATAGATCCTTGGATTCCTCAGCTAAATGGATTTTGGCAATCACAGAGCAAAGTTGGCTTAAGGAGCCTGGTGACTATGATTGTCCTTGTAGGCACAAAGGGGAGTGTGAGGTGTGCCCGGAGAGGACCTCCCTTCAACCTGAAACTCCTGCAGGAAACAGCCAGTGAGAACCTACAAGCAGAAGGACCAGGTTGCAGCAGGGCTAAGCGCTGAGCAGCTCTTCTCTGAGCTGAGGATTAATGTTCTGCACTGAGGGAGGGGCAGGGCATCACAGCAGAATTCCCACTCCATACCTACGTTTATGTGGTCAGAACACTGGAATTTTAACATCAGTCTATCAGAATTTATAAAAACAAGCAAAAAAAGACCCACACCTGACATCTGAATCATTTACTCTCTTCCAATCTTGTACCCGACACTGTTCCATAATTACTTTTTAGCAAATGAATAAGTAAATGGCATGGAGGTGATAAATCAACACACCAAAAAAAAGTCCATTGCTCATTCTAACTAGAAAAACTTTAAACTTAGCCTTTGAAATTATTTTTCTGATTGAAATGTCACTCCTTGGGCCTGGGGAGAGAGAGAATGGGGAGTGACTGCTAATAAGGGATGAGTCTCTTTCGGGGGTGATGGAAATATTCTCAAACAAGATAGTGCTGATGGTCACACAACTCTGTGAATATACTAAATACCACTGATCTGTATGTTTTTAAAGGGTGAAATTTGTGATATATGAATTATATCTCAATAAAGCTGTTATTACAAACTCACTAGCAATTCAATCTTTATGAGACATATTATAAATCAACAACCCAAAATATAGCTCATTGTGCATAGTGTAATAAATTTGTTTTATTTTTGCAAACAGAGGACTCATATTATAGCCAAATGAAAATAATGGCCTTAGAATAGAGGAAAATTATTTGGAAATGCAAAAAGATTTTAAAGGGAATACATTGTGCAAATGAGTATGGGCTCAATAATCTCAGGCTGAAAATATTTTGTTTGCGTAGAGAATTGATATGTGGGCTATTAGTACATTTGGCCATTCACCAACAAATAGTCATTGAGAAATCTCATTAGTAGTGTTTTTGTTTTTTAGGACACTGAAAAACTGTCTCAGTGTTGGTGGAATCATTGAACACTGGAAAAGTCTGAAATTCTCAGAGACTACTTGGAAATATCCTATGTTGTCTGTAGGGGTCTGTCTCCCAAGAACAGTAAAGCTCTGGGGTTCTCTCAGATGAAAATTGGTGGGGAGTTACACAGCTATAACAGAATTGAATTTACCTTGTCTACAAATCCAGATGCTTCTAGAAACAAAAAAAATGGGAGTTCTTTCTCAGATCTTGTGACTTTCTTCTAACATGCATGGACCAGTGGACTATCAGTCTGTCTGTCTGTCTGTCTCTCTCTCTCTCTGAAGCCCACTTGTAAGCTTCAATCGACAGTAGGTGACTGGCCATAGGTGACAGCAGCCTGAACTGTTCAATAAGCTGGCCACTAGCCACAATTGTTCTTGAACAGTTGGAATGCATATTGTCCAAATTGAGATGTGTTGTAAATATAAAATACCCACTGAATTAGCACATAAAAACTGTTTAAGGATCTCTTTAATATTTTGAAATATGTATTAATGTTGAAATGGCAATGTTTTAGATATATTAAATAAAATGAAATATATTAAACCCCCTCAATGTAGTTTCCCCTTCCCTTAAGATGTCATTAAAAGATAATGAACTCAGTTAAAGAGAATTCTGCTTTGTGAAGGCTACAAAGAATGAAATCAAAAGAGAAAACAAAGAGAGGCATGGCAGGTCTTGTTTACTGACTTTTTTCTTTATCACTGTCGTCATAATTAGGGGAGAATTATAAGAATCGGGTCTGAGACGATAATCTAAAATCCGATTTAATCCTTTAGCAGTTCTGAAATTTTAACACCAGTTTATAACTAAGACTCTTTTTCAGAAAGGGAATTGCAGCTGGCCATAGGGAAATTCTGTAGCCAGGCATCAAGGTCTAGATCTTACTCACAAGCCTAATGCGTCTGTAATTGTTGGGCTACTCACAGCTACTTAGGGGTGCAATTGATGCTTTGGAGAGTTGCACCAAATACACAGGGAGGATCCAACACTGTCGGAGCCCTTTGCCCAGATATTAATAGCCACTTTCAAGCTGTATTCTTAATATCCATGTGGATAAAGACCTCAGAGCCTAAAGAAAGAGATAATTGCACTTTGTATTACATAAAATGTAGAGTGCACTCTTCAGGATTTATTCTCTGTGCATTTCCTTTGCGTGAATTTCCAATTTAAGGAAGCCCAAGTCTTTCTGTGGTTCCAGAAATGTGCATCATTTTCTTAGCCTTCACTTATCTTATTAGACCCACAGTGTCTGGGGGGTCAGTCCTGGTGATACAAAGGTAAAGTGACTATGTAGACTCCCTTGAGAGACATAGTTTGGTGGCGGAAAGATATCGGAAGACAAATAACTTAAGCAAATGTTACACCTGATGTAGCTGTGATATTTGTGTGTAAGAGAATTTAGGAGCCTATGCATTATAAGTAAGTAAAGGTAGTCTGCTATTTAGTTTACAAAGCTTCTGTTGCATTCCATAAATAAATATTTGCTAATTATACTTTATATACGGAGGCTAGTCCAAGCAGTTTAGGTGTCTATGTGTCTGTTTTTGGGGTTCTTTATGGATGGGGATGTAGAACCAAAAAATTAAGAATTAGCCTTTGGCTTCAGTG